>NC_028456.1:5441150-5723681 GCF_000263155.2 Setaria italica | reverse complement strand
ATTTAAATACGGTCCGAGAAGGGGTAAAGGCGGGATTTTTACCGCACAGTCGACACGAATTTTGGGGGAGTGGTTGTCTTAGGCACCCGTTTTGAAAAGATTTCAATCATCATGTAGGAGACCGCGAAACGGAAGGATATTTTAAATGTGTTTGTTTCGGAGGAGAAGTTAATGAATTTTTATCTGATAGTTATACCAACCGGGAGACCTCCAACCGGGACAAAAGTGTGGAGGTTCCAACCACCCTTTTGTCCCGGTTGGAGCCTCCAACCGGGAGTAAACTTTCAACCAGGACAAAATGTGTTCCTTTTTATCTTGGTTGGAGGTTTTAACCGGGATAAAAACTCATCCCCATTATATACCAAGATAGAGGCCTTTCTTCCTCCTCCAGCCCGAGCCAGCCCACCACAAAGACAGAGAGCTGAGCTTCACCTACTCTCCGGTGGTGCCAAAGCAAGGGAGGTGCTGCCCGAATTTTTTTCTCTCATTTTCATGGGAATTTCATTCATCCAATACAAGTGTTGTGAAGGTTTGCTACTTCATCCTCGTGTTACGCTTTGATTTATGCTTTGGAGATGGATAGTTTATTTGCTAGAATGTGATGAAGTAGAAAATGGAGAGGTATTTTGAGCTAGAATGTGAGGGAGATTGATGTGTCATATATAGTATGTATTCTTGCAGTGGTTTAAGAATGATGCTATCTTGTCTAGATGATTTATCTTGTCAAATTCAATATGGTTTTTGAAATCCATACTTGTTGAACTTGCATACCGTGTTCATCTTGGCGAGAATGTTCTCCGCCGAGCAGCAACGTATGTCAAGGAGGAGGTCCGAGTCTACAAGAAAGAGTGGATACAAACATCGTGACTGTGTCCCCTTTTTTGTAGAATCGAACCTCTTCCATGACAAAGTGCAGTGCCACCCAGTTGAGAACATGCTCGCCAGATGATCACGGTCTTCAAGTTTAACAAGTTCTGCAGGCACATCTCGGTAAGCATGTTCTCCATGGAGAAGCAACGAACGTCAAGGAGGAGGTTCGATTTTACGAGAAAGAGTGGCAATAGACATCGTGGAAGACTATGTCCCCTTTCTCATAAAATCGAACCTCTTCCATGACGAAGTACGGTGCCACCCAGTTGAGAACATGCTCACCGAGATGATCACGGTCTTCAAGTTCAACAAGTTCTGCAGTGTTAAGGTAAGAATTTTTGTACATAGATGGCTTCTGCTACTGGAGGAACTGGCGATGGTGGGGGCGATCGTCGTTCCTCTTTCGGCAAGGGGAAAATGATAGTTGGCCCTCAGGATAAGCCGAAGAAAATGAGCGCGTTGGAGAAAGCAATGCTTCGTTATTTGCAGAAACATCATGAAGAAGCTGCTGCCGCGGGTCAGGAACCTCCTTTTGGTGGTCGTTATGCTCCACCCTCAGTCCCGGGTGTTTCACGTTCACATAGTACTACCGTTTCAGGCGGCACAAATAATCCACAGCATGAGGCTGGGTCAGCGGAACCTTCGTCTTGACCGCCCAAGGATGCTTAAAGTCGTTCTAGATAATAACCAGTGGATGGCTTGTCATATTGTATCATGTTGTTTGGATCTTTAATTTAAATATGTGTATTTGTATCTATATCTAAACGTTCAGCATTATGTGCACTACAACATTTGGCATGCTTTCAGTCGTGAATCCATTTTCAAGTGTAATCCTTGTTCATGCATAATCAATTTTCACATGTAATCCATTTTCAAGTGTAATCCATTTTCATGCGTAATACGATGCACATGGACCAACAATGGACGTATAATGCAGACAAACGGAGCAAGATGTTTATTGATGGCTTGCATTATTTTCTCGAAGTGGCCAAAGCGAACATGCAATAGAATGGGTTCATATGTTGTCCATGCTTCCAATGCAATAACAAGGACTATTCAAAAGATTCCTGGGGGACTATTCACAGCCACTTGTTTAGATACGGTTTCATGCCTAACTATTTGGTTTGGACCAAACATGGTGAAAGAGGGGTTGTAATGGAAGACGGCGAAGAGGAGGAGGATGATGACAACATTCCGGACTAGGTTGCAGGCCAAATTTTGCAGATAATACAATGGGTGAGGCTGATGAAGATGAGTTTGTAGAAAATGGCCCTACTGATGACCTTGGTCAGGTGCTATGAGATGCACACAGAGATTGTGAAACTGAGAAGGAAGCAGCAAAGTTGCAGCGCATGATAGATGATCACCAAAAATTGTTCTACTCAGATTGCCAGCAGGGCCATAAAAAACTAGGTACGACACTAGAATTTGTGCAATGGAAGGCAAAAAATGGTGTGTCCGATAAGGCATTTCAGGGGATGTTAAACATTGTCAAGAAAATTCTTCCCGAGAATAATGAATTACCATCCACAACATATGAAGCTAAACAGATTATGTGCCCTCTCGGATTGGATGTTCAGAAGATACACGCATGCCCTAATGATTGTATCCTCTATCGTGGTGATGAATACGAGAAAATTGATGCTTGTCCCGTCTGCGAAGCGCTGCGGTATAAGATCAGGCGAGATGATCCTAGTGATGTCAAGGGGCAGTCTTCCAAGAAGAGACTTCCCGCGAAGGTGATGTGGTATTTCCCTATAATACCACGCTTGAAGCGTTTGTTTAGGAACAAGGCGAATGCTAAGTTGACGCGATGGCACAAAGAAGAACGTATGGAAGATGAGATGCTAAGACACCCCGCAGATGGGGCCTAGTGGAGATCAATTGATAGAGCATTCTCAGACTTTGAAAGTTAAGCAAGGAACATAAGGTTAGGTTTAAGTACTGATGGATTCAATCTATTCGGTGAGTTGAGTAGTGGCCATAGTACTTGGCCTGTGACCCTATGTATGTTCAACCTTCCTCCTTGGCTGTGCATGAAGTGGAAGTTCATTATGATGCCGACGCTTATCCAAGGCCCAAAACAACCTGGCAACAACATTGTCGTGTACCTAAGACCGTTGGTTGATGAACTTTTATAGCTCTGGAAGGAAGAAGGTGTACATGTGTGAGATGAGGATAGACAATAGATCTTTAATCTACGAGCATTGTTGTTCGTAACCATCAATGATTGGCCTGCACTGAGTAACCTTTCAGGACAGACAAATAAGGGATACTGGGCCTGCACCCACTGTTTAGACGACACAGACAGCATGTATTTGAAGCACTGTAAGAAGGTCATTTATATGGGTCATCGTTGATTTCTCCCTGCTCACCACAAACTGAGAAAGAGCGGGATGCATTTCAAAGGGGCGCCAGACCATCATAAAAAATCTGCACACTGTACTGGAAAGCGTGTCTTCGAGATGATAAAGGATGTAAATGTAGTCTTTGGAAAGGGTCATGGTAGGCAACCTTTTTTGAACAACGATAATGGATGTGCAGCCATATGGAAGAAAAAGTCAATTTTTTGGGAGCTACCTTATTCGGAAATCCTAGAGGTTCACAACGCGATAGACGTGATGCACCTGATGAAGTATCTTTGCGTGAACATGCTAGGCTTCATGGGTGTTTATGGGACCTCGAAAGATACATTGGGAGAACGACAGGACCTGAAAGTCATGGGGCAATGAGATGACCTACATCCGGAAAGGAGTGATAATGGACAACACTACTTACATCCTACTAGTTACACTCTCAGTAAGGAAGAGAAGGATACCATGTTTGAATGCTTGAATAGTATGAAGGTCCCATCTGGGTACTCCTCGAATATAAAGGGAATAATAAATATGAAACAAAAGAACTTTACAAATCTTAAGGCCCATGACTGCCACATGTTGATGACCCAGTTGCTTCTAGTTGAACTGAGGGGTGTTCTACCAAAAAATATCCGGTTGCCGCTCGTAAAGCTATGCGCATTTCTCAATGTGATTTCACAGAAGGCAATCGATCCATCCAAGGTATCAAAGCTACAGAACAATGTGGTGCAATGTCTTGTTAGTTTTGAGTTGGTATTTCCACCATCCTTCTTCAATATTATGACGCACTTACTGGTTCACCTAGTAAAAGAGATTGGTATTCTCGGACCTGTATACCTGCACAATATGTGGCCTTTTGAGAGGTTTATGGCAGTCCTAAAAAACTATGTTCTTAATCATGCCCGTTCAGAAGGAAGCATCACCAAGGGATATGGAACAGAGGAGGTGATCGAGTTTTGTGTTGGTTTTATTGACTCAATTGACTCGATTGGGGTTCCAATTTCACGCCACGAGGGGAGGCTCCAGGGAATGGGCACTCTTGGAAGGAAATCAAATTTGAGCAATGATACTGATTTGTTCGACAAGGCACACTACACTGTTCTGCAACAGTCATCCTTTGTGTCTCTGTGTATCGAGCAGCACAGGCAGATGGTAATTTCCAAAAACCTGACGAAATCCGATGCTTGGCTTACACGTCATCAAATGGAAACTTTTCCCTCCTGGTTGCGCCAACAACTTATGGGCAACTCTGAGATTCACCCACAGCTCGCTTGGTTAGCTAGGGGACCTGCTAGCACAATCGTGAAATTCCAAGGCTATGAGATGAATGGTTATACATTTTACACGAGAGCCCAGGACCAGAAAAGCACGAACCAGAATAGTGGTGTCCGCATAGATGCCATAGATAGAAATAATAGCAAGGAGTCGTATTATGGTTTTATACAGGAGATATGGGAACTCGAATACGGACCGCTGTACATCCCTCTATTTCTTTGCAATTGGGTGAAGCTAACTGCCGGAACCAAAGATCAGTACGGAATGACAATAGTAGATCTGAGCAAGACTGGATACAGTGATGAACCATTCGTACTTGCCAATGATGTGCATCAGGTTTTCTATGTGAAGGACATGTCTAGCAAACCCAAGAGAAATCCAGAAGAGACATGGGAGCCAAAGTGCCACATAGTTCTTCCAGGTGAAAGAAAAATCGTGGCAGTTGAGGATAAAACAGACCAATCAGATGATTATGATCAGTTTATGGCATGCCTCCATTCGCTGTTGAAGTTGACCCAAGCATCCTGCTATCCAAAGAAGAGGGTCCGTACTTACGCCGCGATCATGATCAAGGAACTTTCATGAAGAAGAAATTTTATAACGTTGTATTGTAATGCGCTAAATTTACTTGACCTTTGTGTAGTATTTGATACAATTTTTAATTTAACCTATGTATGATTTCATGTGTTCTTAAATTTGTTGAGGTGAAGATTTATTAGATAAACATGAACAATGTTAACCACATACATACATGGATTTTTTTTGCGCGTTGAAATTATTTAATTGAATAATTTCTTGATCATAGCGATGCAGTAAAATAATTATTTTAGAGGCTAAATGAACTGGTATAGAATTAATGACTAATTCACACTTATTGTCAATATACTTGCTAATGAAATATAATTTTGCATGTTCAAAATATGTGAAGTTTTTTATTTTTTCATCCTGAAATGCAGTGAAAACATAAATAAAATCCTTTTCCAAAAAAAACAGGCGGGAGATGAAAGTGTGGGAAAAGGCCCTTTTATCCCAGGTGCTAATAGAAACCGGGACAAAAGGACCTTTTATCCCTGTTGCCAAAAGCAACCGGGATCAAAGGCCGTCCCTTTTGTCTCGGGTGCCAACACCAATCGGGACAAAAGGCCCCCCTTTTATCCCGGTTGACAACTGCAACCAGGATAAAAGGGTAGTTTTCGTTTTCCGCCGGGGACGTACCCTTTTATCCTGGTTATAGTTAGCAACCGGGATAAAGGGGGGGGCCTTTTGTCCGGGTTGGTGTTGGCACTTGGGAAAAAAGGGCCTTTAGTCCCAGGTTCAATTACGAACCGGGATAAAAGGGAAGGGGATAAAACCCACTGTAGCCTCTTCTACCCCCACCGCACGCCAGTTACGACACTTAGCCAAATTTTCACCACCGCCAAGATCCTGTGCCCTCCCGCCTACTCCGTCACCGCCTATCCGCCTCCATCGCCGGCCACCGTCGTCCTCGTCGCCCATCGTCCCGTCCATCGTTGTCTCGCCGCCCGACCGCCTCGCCCGCGCCCGGACTGCCTCCTCCTCCATCGCCCTTGCCTGCCTCTGATCCTTCTCCATCGTGCCCCTCGACCTCGTCGCCGCCGGCCGCCTCCATCGCGGGGCCTCATCACCACCTCGATCAACGCCACATCCTCTATCGCCGCCGCGCCCTCGTCCGTCGCTGCGCCTCGTGGACGCCTTTGTCGCGCGCCGCCTCCGTCCCTCGTCGCCGGCCACCTGTGCCTGTTGTTGCTACGGCTACCTCGCTCCGTCCCCGCCTCCACCGTCCCGCCGCCTCGGCCGCCGCTGTCCCACCGCCCCGGCCACCTCGTCGCCCAGCTAGGCACCGCGCGAGGTCCGCCGGCACTAGCACCGGGAACGAATGGCTCTTGCTGACGCAAGCCCACCGGCTTGCGTTAGCAAGGGCCTTTTTTATTTTTTAGTTAGAAAATGAATAGATATTAGTAGATTAGTTAGAAAATCAATAGATATTAGTAGATTAGTTAGAAAATCAATAGATATTTTTAGATTAGTTAGAAAATCAGTTGATAAATTTTGTAGAAATTAATTCAAATTAGTAGGAATCAGTAGTAATTTGCTAGAAATTCCAAGAAATATGTAGAAATTAGTAGAAATTTGGTAGAAATTCTTACAAAATACTACTAATTTGTTGAAATTTGTATAAACATTCCAGACTTTGTGGGATTCATGTTATTGCAAAATTATTAGGCACTAGTAGAAATTTTGTAGAAATTCCAATAAATATGTAGAAATTAATAGAAATTTGGTAGAAATTCTTACAAAAGTACTACTAATTTGTTGAAATTTGTATAAATATTCTGGACTTTGTGGGATTCATGTTATTGTAAAATTATTAGGCATTAGTAGAAATTTTGTAGAAATTCCAATAAATATGTAGAAATTAGTAGAAATTTGGTAGAAATTCTTACAAAGTACTACTAATTTGTTGAAATTTGTATAAACATTCCAGACTTTGTCGGATTCATGTTATTGTATGATTTCATGTTGATACCCTTACGTACATGTAACTAAGGTGATTTCATGTACGTTTCATTTCGTGTGAGGTTCCTATTTCATGATCGAGTTCTATGATTCATGACTGTAATGTATGGTTCCATGTATGTTTCAATCAGTAGTTGAAATGCCAGACGACGAGACCGCAAGGTATCTCATGGAGTAGATTATTGCTAGTGATGGTAGTGGCGACAACCTTCCAATATCATACACTGATGAAGAGGGCACCCAGGCGGACATGTTCCTCAACATGTTCAGCAACGGGAATGAAGAGCCTAAGCCCCAGCAACACCTTGCCTTGGCGAAAGGTTCCAGCGAGGTATATATAATTTCTATTGTTTGACACCACCATTAATACTACGTACTAATTAACGAATCTTGAACTGTTAGCCATCTGGATCGACGAAAGGGCAGAAGACCTGAGGTCGTACAAAGGTGATGGAAGGGAGGCTTGTCATCACGGAAGTGATAGAAGAGGGCAGGTTGGTTGCTCCCGAAAAAGTAGCAAAGAAGTACGTGAGTCAGATCGGGGCAATTGTAAGGGACAACGTGCCTATCAGCATCAGAGAATGGAAGGGCAAAAACACTAATCCGTACGCGCTCCCGGAGACACAAAAGAATATGCTGTGGGAAGATGTTAAGAGACAATTCACATTTCCTAAAGGATATATTGAAAAGGATGTGAAAGCGTGGACACTGAAGAAGATGGCTACACAATTCCAGACATTCAAGAAGATGTTGGATGCCAACTACATTAAGAAGGGCCGAACTCCAGATTTCAATGTGTGGCCAAAGTTGAGGGACTACTGGGAGGCATTTGTTGAATATAAGAGGAGTGAAAATGGTGTGAAAAAGATCCAGACCAACACTACAAATTCTGGTCAGAAAGGGTACCATCATCATCTAGGGCGAGGTGGTTATGGCACAGCAATTCCCAAATGGAAGAAGATGGAACAAGATCTGATCGAACAGGGTATCGTACCTGCAACTATTGAATGACCCGAATGATTGAAAAATTGGTATTACGCTCATGGA
The DNA here is from genome assembly GCF_000263155.2 of Setaria italica. Lineage (NCBI taxonomy): Eukaryota > Viridiplantae > Streptophyta > Magnoliopsida > Poales > Poaceae > Setaria > Setaria italica. The sequence continues at coordinate 5,715,594 of NC_028456.1, read as the reverse complement.
GGCTCCCTGAGCCAAGACGATGGGACGTTGATATTCAATGAGACAATACGTCAGAAGGCCAAAAGTCTTATGAAGAACATTGAAGATTCTAAAGCTAGGAGGTTTAAGGTGGACCGAGAGAATGATGAGCTCACATTGGCCCTCGGTAATCCCGAGCACCCAGGATATTGCAGAGGGTTCGAGGTCATTCTGTGGAAGTTTGCTTTCCGAGGCGACAGCGCATCGTACAGAAGCCGCAAGAGAAGAAAGGAATAGATCGAGGAGAGCTGGCGGTAGATGCTAGAATCCAAAGTGTAGTCAAAAGAAGAAAGAATGTTGGTGGAAATCAATCATCGAGTGCCCACGCAGTTGCGGAGTTGGCCTAATCTGGAGCATTGCCGAATCCAAACTACGCCAGCCCTTCTCAACGCCTCTTGAGCAGTTGTGCTTCTACAGGGCTCCCGATGCGCAGACGCCTAGGTTACCCGTAGAGGAGCAACGGTTCGCTGTGGATGCCATCACGCAACGCACCACATGTGAGCTGCATGCACTAGTCGGCAACCTCAGTATTAAGGTATACTTATACATAATATTTATGCAATCTTGTCAATTGATCCACGCCTCGGGATTGGAGGTTAAAAACTTGTTTACTTCTGCTATGTGTACAGGTGGCGTACGGAAGTGCGTTACCAATCCTGGCAGGGCAGAGCAGTCATGGCATGGAGATTCCACCTGGCTACGCCTGTGTCCACGTAGAGCAACTTGTTGATAGCCAATATGAAGGCCTAGAGCTCGACCTCCCAGGAGGTGATGGGGAAAGGACACTGGCAAATGCACTTCATGGGATCATTCTATGGTGCAAACGCTATATCATCATTCCCGGCATGGAGCCATCTCCTCAGAGCTCAAGACCGCTCCCCGTAGATCCCAAGCATCAACCTTCTCCTCATAGCTCAAGACCGTCATCTCCTGCACAACCTGCTCCAAGACCGTCGCTTCCTTCTCTATCAAGGTCTCCATCTCCACCACATCCTGGTGGTGGGAGCGACGACGACAATAACAACACCCCTCCCCGATCACGGTCGCCGGGACTAAGAGAAGCCCTGATGAAGGAACCTGCAGCATCACTAAAGAAGTCACGAGCACCGCCTCCCAAGCAAAGATAGAGAAATAAGAAAACAAAGGAGCTTGAAGTGACTCGTAAGGAACGTTGGGCGGCAATGAGTCATGCAGAACAGTGGGCAGAAATCCAAGCAGAGGCCAGTGCATGGTTCCAGAAACAAGCCGAAGAAAAAAACGCAAGGGAGATGGAGCCACCGCTAGTAAATCGAAGAGATTTAAACTTTTTTATCAGGATGGAAGAAGGAGCCAAGAAAAGGATACCACTACTATCAAACTACAAACGGGCTTTAGTAAAGGCTGATGAGAGGGACAAAAGGAAAGGAAAGTCATCTTCCAGTGGTGTTGTCCCCGACCTCGGGCATTTATAAAAAAAAAGACGCTCAAAGGGTAGTAGCAATGCCCTTGGATCAACAAGCACAAGTATTGAAATTCATGGAAGAAACCGGTATGGGACTTGATGAATGTTTAGGGCAAGTTGAGCCGCCAGCTGCACCGCCAGTTCAACCGAGATGGACTTTTGAGCTAGGCAAATCTCTAGTAAGGCCTGAGTTGGTACGGAAGCTATCAACAAAGATTTACGAATTCCATCAATGGTACATGAAGGTGTCCGCCGACTCGAGGGAGATGTTGGGCCTTAAGGTAAAACTGATAGATTTTTACGGCGAAGGCGAGAAAGTTCTGTGGCAAGACTTCCAGGATATATACGAAGTGTACCATCATGATGCCCTGAACGTCTCTCTGATCAGTCGCGGCCATCGCTGGGCAAACCCAACACCACTCCACCATCCTTCCACCTCCACCGTGCTGCCTGCACGAAGTTGCTGCCAGGCCAATGCCATCCCCCTCCAAGCCGCCACCGCTCCCAAGCGTGACCGCAGATCGATCCGTGCTGCCCACTCCTAAGCACAGCTGCTGCTGCTGCCTCCTCACTCGCACCTCATGCCACTGTCGCCCGGCCACCTCCGCTCGCAACATCCCCACACAGCCACGGCAGTGCCACAACTCGCCAACTGCCCATCTTCCCATGCAACTGCAAAGGCCGAGATGCCCCTACCCGCTGTGACCTGGATATGCTCTCCCTTCCTTTGAGGGCTGCCAGATTCGTCAACCAGGGTACCGGATCCAGGCACCGTTGACCCCATGGCCAGCCCTCTCCCTTGTTCAAGCACGCTGTACCCACGGCAAGCAGGTGCCCATTAAAGACGAAGCCAAGGTGCAGATGACCCGCTACCCCATCCTTGCGGCCAATCGGACTTCCAGCCGCTGGCTCTAGCAGCAGCAAAGCAGATGATGGGAGGAAGGGATGGTGTCAGCACTGGACTCTGGTTCCGCCCGAGTCACCCGTACGGACGATGCGGGGGCTGGTTGGCCACTTTTTTCTTCCTAAGAACTTTGGTTGCATGCCCTTTTATTGACGTGATTAGCCCATGTGCGGCTGTTTTCTAGGGGGTTTCAGTTTCCCAGCTCATGGGGTGGGCAGCGATTTTTCTGTCTAATACCTCGTGCGTTGGTTTACGCATTTTTAACTCGGTTTTGTAGCCCATACGCCGGTTCACATGGTTGTTTTACCGATTCTACTGTGCACGAATGAGATTAGTGGGCAGAAGCATAGCTTGGCTTATAATTATACTAGCAAAATTAACGTGCGTTGCTACGGTAAAAGATCAATTATGCTTTCCAAACTAATGACACTGCCCGTCCACGCACGAGCCACCTCGGCTGCGCCAGAGCTGCCTCTCCGACCCCAGCTGCCTGCACCACGCTGCCCGGCCTGTGCCCGCCGCCCGGCTCAGCCGGAGCAGCGCGGTGTAACGACCTAGATTTAAATCAGCTGAGTTTAATCTTAAGACAAGTTCCCTGATCTGGTCAACTCAAACTTCTTTAGCCATTATGGCTAAGTCTGGAAAATCAGTCTGATCTCACGCCTTAGGGCGGACTTATCCTTGGTAAGTTGAGCTGAACGTCCAGAAATTCCTTTATGGAAGTTGGAGAATGAAGTCCCTGCTACAACTTTGTTAATTGGACCTTGGTCCAATTCATCTACGGAACTTCCCAAATCTGCAGTTCAAATCATCCCCGACCTCTGAAACCCAGCAAACCGCCATTTTTCTCTAAGTCCCGAAACCAGTGTTCCTCCAAACTTTGGAGCTTTGGATCTCCGAATCCACTGCGTTTTTGGACTCGGTCCAATTACAAGAATTGGGCCTTGGCCTGAGTTATACAACTCTTGTTAAGGCAGTCGAAGTGGTGGAGTTCCGAGATTGGGAGAGCAAGAGACTTGAAGATGGACCCAGGAAAGGATCTCGCGGATCTATCGGGTAAAGAGCGCCAGAGCGTGTGTGCGCCCTGTTTTAGAGCCCTGCCACCGCATAGCGTTACCTCACCGGCGAGTGCGGCCTCGCCTAGTCGCCGGCCGTGACACAATGGATCAGCGCGCCTCCTTCCCAATCGCGCGCCAAAGCACCCTGCAGACCTTTTCGCCCCGTCTCGTCTCGCCCGAGACCTTGCCAGACGCGCCCGGTGCCCTGCCGCTGCTGCGACCGAGGATTGGCCACTGCCGCGCCAGTCCGTCTCGCCTCCCGCATGCATCTCCTCACCAGAATCCCCGGCTGCGTCCCAATGCCTTCTGGCTTTTCCATCGTACCTCAGTTGCGCTGCCCATGCGTGCGCCCCACGACGATACCGCCATCGCCAACCACCGCGCAGGCAGTGACAACTCCTTTTTTCCCCGCCTCGCCAGTAGCATGCCTCAGCCAAGCCACTAGTCCCGCGCTTGCTAGCGTCGCATCGCTCGCCCTGTCGCCTCACCTACAGCGCCCTCGCCTGCAGTGCCCCATCTCTCCATCCTGTACGCCAATACCGAGCCGCCACAACCAATCTGGCGCTTGACGCGACTAGACACACGCTCGCCCTCACCAGTCCTTCCGTCCGGCAAAACCACGCCTGCCTAGCGCTGTCTTCCTCGCCCAATGCCGTAATATCCTATCCCCAGAGCTCCACTTCGCCAGCCAATGGAGCGCCCACCTATCGTCGCTGAGGCAGAGCACTCTTTCTATCTCGATCTTATCCTCACGCCGCTCGAACTCTTTCACTTCCGTGCAGCTATAAAAAGGGTACCAAAGCCTCTTACCGGAGTTCCCTTTGCCACCACCGCCCTTGATTGCTCGTTCTTCTCTAGCGCACTCACTGCTGCACACTCCTCTACTTCACGCGCAAGTGCCGCCGACTGAGCTCTTTGAGGAACTCCCCCTCTTCACTTAACACTCGCTTTTCCAACCCCACCAGCCGCTTGTTTCCTTCAAGCTATGCTAGAACTTACTTGTTGTCCACAAGAAGCACCGCCGCCACCAGAGCACCGCCAGACCTCGCCGCCGCCCGAGCCTCAGCGCCTTTCATCCTTCCACCTGAGCTTGCTTCCTCCCGACCCCAAGACTTTGTTAGTAGGCCCAAAGGTAAGCTGCCGACCCTTCTCCGTCTCGCCCGACCCTGCCTATTTCGCCCGACCCTTGTCCGTCTCGCCCGACCCTACCTGTTTCGCCCGACCCTTGTCCGTCTCGCCTGACCCTGCCTGTTTCGCCCGACCCTTGTCCGCCTCGCCCGAGGGCTCAGCTGTATCTTTTTCTTTTGACCAAGGGTATCTGTGTAAAATTTTGGGGACTTCTCTGTGTTAAGTCTGAGGACCCCGGAACAGTTATTCCTTAGGTCTAAGGGTCAAAACGTAAGTTTTTCCCGTTCCGACTCTTTATTCTTGTTCTCAATCAACCGAAGCTTGGGAAATTCATCTTAAATCGAGGAAAACTCAGAAAAATGTGAAATCACTTGGGTTGGAATCCTCTTTCTGAGTAGAATCCAATAAAATGGGTTTCACATCTTCCCTGTAGTTTTGCTACAGTTTTTGGGCTACATCTTGCAAGTGTTGTTGAAATAACCGTCTAAGTGTTGACCCTTGCATCTGCATTTCGTGTAGAGCTAAACCTCGCTGACGGCACCTACGAGCCGCACCCGGTGCCAGAAGACGGAGTTGTAGCCCAGCTACCGCCTGCAGGAGCTGAACCCGAGAGCACCGAAGATCATTTCGCTTCCACCCCACTTGAAGGCAAGCCCTGGAGCATAACCTAGTCTTTCTAAATTTGCGCATGCCTTCATTTGTATGTATGTGCATTTACGTTACAGGAATTGTTTGCAACCATAGATGCATGACTTAGTTCCTTTGATCCGAACACTAGTATGATAGGCTGAGTAGTTGCAGTGCTTAACAGGAGTCGGTAAAAGTCGAGTGATCTCCTGTCACTCGCGAGTTATAGGAGTTGCTTGTTCTCCTTTTTGCTATAACTATAAGGATGATGGACGGGGTAGGGCTCTGTGAACTATTTTGGTGGTCGGTGGATTGCCTCGTCTGTCTACATGAAATTGGTTCAGGTTGGAAACTGTTGGTGTTCGTGATTAAGTGTTTGAAAGTACTAATCTCATACCTAGTATGGGATGGGGAAGCCTAGTACCTGATTGAACCAGGACGTGAGCGGTTCGATCCATTGTCTCTGGAACAGAGTTTTCCCTTGTGGCCGCATGTGATGACAAGCTTGGTCAAAGAACGGCAGAGGCCGGGTCTGTGGAGCCTTGTACCAAGAGAAGTGGGCCCGACACGGGTCAGGGGATTGATGGGGACGACCGACAAGGGAAGCAACTCTCTTTGGTGCGCGGATGTCGTGAGATTAGGTTCACCATGCATGGTTAAGAAATTCGAATCGATTCATCTGCCTCTCACAGATAGGGACTGCTTAATCGGTATGCTACACTGAGTAAAGATGGAACATGATGATGATGTGAACCTTGATGCTTGTTCTTTAAATTGTTTAGAAACTATGTTTGTTTAGCATAAGTTGCTAATGTAGACTGGTTAATGAACTTAGAACCTGAGCTAAAATATTGAAAGTAAGGACCTACTGTAGTCACTTTTGGCAAAACAAACCCCTCAGCCAAAGAGCCTGGCATGTCTAGAAGTTGGTGGAGTAGTTCCCACCGGTCGGTTAAGTCTTGTTGTGCGTAGTCGCTCAGCCTTGTTGTGGCAATTTCTTTCAGGTAATGTTGAAGCTCCTGAGTCTGCTGCTTGTGGCACTTGGCCTCCCCAGCTTCCTCCTGGGTGGACGGTCGAGTGGGATCCCTCCTCGGATGGCGAGGATAGGGATCAGTGATGTCCTGATCAGCCTCATCTGTGACATCCGACCCCGACGCTAGCTTTCGTAGTTCATCTTTTTTCGCTGCTTAAGAACTATGTAAAACTCTGATTTTCGAAACAGTGTTGTAATAAATTATTGAACTTTTTTAATTTTGGATGGTCTGTTGTATTCTCTAGAACCACTCACCTTTATGTGAGCTCTGCTACTTCGGTCCTATATAGTGGTTTTATCAGATAAAATCTGACGAACTGCCGAGTTAACTTGATTAAAGCATATGATCACGTGTCAGGCGACTTAATTGTGCTTTAGCTAAGTTAATCCGGGCGGTTCCACCACAGCTAGTACCAGAGCAGGTTAGCTGGACAGACAAGACAATAGGTCCTAAACACCTTTTCTAAAAGTAAAACTTGCAAGAAACATGTTTGAAAAATCTCATACGATCATTAAGGATGGACTTAGTACGAGAGGCCCTAGGGGAATTTTGGGGTTATTTCAGGTGGCTACTACCTATTGGTTATTTTGCTAACCTCCAGCACTTCACCACGTGTATCATACGTGTGCTGAGTTCCACATCACGAGTATGCGAGGGTTGATAGGGAGTTCTATTCAAAGGACCCTATCATCGCGGTTGTTTTCACCCACATTTATTATACGTGCGCAGGTTCCGTATGTTAACTCATACGAAGGATGGTATGGTTCGATTCCAACGGGCCTATCATCATGGTTGATCGCCCACGTCTATGACACGTGCGCATGATTCCGCATCACGAGTATGCGAAGGGTTATATGGTCCTATTCAAAGGGGACCTATTTCCATGGTTGTTGCGCTATCCATGTAGCGTTAAACGCATGGTTGCCGTTTCTATAGGAACGGTAATGATTGGGGACGCTTTCGTGAGTGCTGGCACGAAAGGTTCATGTGGTTGTATTTCTCTGCAGGTACACTAACCGCGTTCGCATAAGAGAAACGATATTAGAAACCGACTAGATACTATAGGGAGTGACATAATTGTTGCCTTGCCACCAGCACTAACTACGTAAGTCCAAGGATTTTGGTAGTTATCATTGGTTGAGAGGACGATGTAGGTCGTGCATGCGTCATGAGCTAAAATCTGTAAACCCACACCCCTAAAACAACCTTGCCCTGGTTCTAAGCTCTTCCTCGCTTTAAGGATTTCTAGCTACCTTTTCAGCATGTGCTCTGGTCAGAAATTCGAGTGTTTCACCCTGTCCGATCCGTTTTCACTCCACTTCCAGTATCAGACTTGTCACTAGATATCAGGAGAGAATGTTGGTAGTAAATTGGGAGTTTTGGATGAACCCTTGTTGAGTTTTGATTTTTTCTAGCCTCCCAAAATCTGTTTCTCCTTTGGGGTTTCAATCTCACGCTTCTTTCAGTTCTTGGTTCTAGATGGCTGCTCCCGGTGTAACGACCTTGGTTTAATTAGCCAAGTTAATCTCAAGACGAATCCCAAATCTGCAGTCTCCATCGGTCCGACCCCTGAAAACCTAGCAAAATCGCATAAACCCAGCAAACGGCAGCTCTTCTCTACGTCCCGAAACCCATTTTCCTCCAAATCTTAGAGCTGTGGGAGAGCCAGAGACTGGATGGTGGACCCGAAACTAGATCCCACAGATCTCTCAGTTCAGACGCGCTAGAGCCGCGTGCGCCCCGCTTCAGAGCTTCTCCGCCACGTGGCTCAACCTCCCCGACGAGCACCGCCTCGCCCAGTCGCCGGTCGCGACAAGATAGATCAGTGCTCCTCCTTCCCAATCATGCGCAGAAGCCCCTGCAGTCCTTTCCGCCTCACCTCGTCTCGCTCGCACCCTCACCGGCCATGCCAAGGTGCCCTGTCACCGCCGCGACATAGGATTTGCCGCTACAGCGCCAGACCGCCTCGCATCCCGCACCCATCACCTCGCCCGGATCCCCGGCCGCGCGCCTTGATGCCTTCCAGCTTTTCCGTCTCCCCCACAATCGCGCTGCCCACGCGCGCAGTACACGACGATACTGCCCTTGCCAACCACGGCTCCAGAAGAGAAAGCTCCTTTTCCCGCCTCGCCAGTAACGTGCCCTGGGAAGCCGCTGATCTATGCTTGCAAGGGTCGCCGCTCGCCCTGTCACGTCATCTGCAGCGACCTCGTTTGCAGTGCCTTTCCTTCCTGTCACACGCTAGTCAAGTTGCCGCCCACAATCCACCGCTTGACATGACCAGACCGTGCTCGCCCTTGCCAACTCTTCATCCCGGTAAAACCGCGCCTGCGCTGACTTTGTCTTCCGTGCCCAATGGCCAAAGACCCTATCCCCGAAGCTCCGCTTCACCGGCCAATGGAGGCACCGCCCAATCACCGCCACAGCAGAGCACTCCATCCTTTTCAACCTGATCTTCGCGCTGCTCGAACTCTCTCTCTTCCGCGCAGCTATAAAAGGGAGTACCAGAGCCCTTACCGGAGTTTCCTTCGCCATCGCTGCCTCGCCGCACCTTACTCTGCTCGCACTTGAGCGCTGCCGCTTAAGCTCTTAAGGAACTTCCCCTCTCTACTCAAACCCACTTTTCCCAACCCACCAGTCGCCTGTTTTCCTCCGCACGGTGCTAGAGCTTGCTTGTTGTCCACGAGAAGCACCGCCGCCGCCGGAGCACTGCCGAACCTCGCCGCCATCCAAGCCTTAGCGCCTTAGTCCTTCCGCCTAGGTTTGTTCCTTCCCGACCCCAAGACTTCACTAGTAGGCCTAAAGGTAAGCTGCTGACTCCTTCCGGTTTGCCCGACCCCTTTTCCATCTCGCCCGACCCTGTCTGTTTCGCCGACCCTTGTCCGCCTTGCCCGAGGGCTTGGCTGTACCTTTTACTTTGACCTGAGGGTATCTGTGTAAAATTTCGGGGACTTCTCTGTGTTAAGTCTGAGGACCCCGCTACATTTATTCCTTAGGTCTGAGTGTTAGTTTATAAGTTTATCACAACCCGACCCTTTCGTCTTGTTCTCCATCAACTAAAGCTTGGACTCCACCCCTTTTCCTGTAGCTTTGCTACAAGTTTCTGAGCTAAAGTGTGCAAGTGTTGTTGAAATAACCGACTAAATGTTTACCCCTGCATTTGCATTTCCGTGTAGAACCAAATCTCACCGACAGCACCTACGAGCTGCATCCGGTGCTAGAAGATGGAATAGTAGCTGAGCCGCTGACCGCAGGAGCTGAGGCAGAACTCGCAGAGGACCAGTTCGCCTCCACCCCGCTCGAAGGCAAGCCCCGGAGTATGACCCCAACTTTCTAAACTTGCGCATGCCTTCATTCATATGTATGTGCATTTACGTTATAGGAGTTGTTTGGAACCATAGATGCATGACTTAGTTCCCTTGACCTGAACACTAGCCTGATAATTCCGAGTAGTTGCAATGCTTAATAGGGCTCAGTAAAAGTCATGTGATTTCCTGTCACTCGTGAGTTATAGGAGTTGGTTGTTCTCCTTCTGGTTAAAACTATAAGGACGGTGGACGGGGCAGGGCCTGGTGAACTCTTTAGTGGTCAGTGGATCGCCCCGTCTGTCTACTTGAATCTGTTTAAGGTCCGACAGTGGTGGTGTTCATGATTAAGTGTTTGAAAGTACTAATCTCATACCCAGTATGGGATGGGGAAGCCTAGTACCTGATTGAACCTGGACGTGAGCGATTTGATCTACTGTCTCTGGAACAGAGTTTCCCCTGCGGCCGCATGTGGTGGCAAGTGTGGTCACAGAACGGCAGAGGCCGGGTCTGTGGAACCTTGCACCAAGAGAAGTGGGCCCGACACGGGTCAGGAGATTGATGGGGACGGTCGACGCAGGAAGCGACCCTTGGTGGTGCGCGGATGTCGTGAGATTAGGTTCGCCATGCATGGTTAAGGAACCCGAATCGATTCGTCTGCCTCTCACAGTTTGAGACTCCTTGATCGCTATGCTACACTGAGTAAAGATGGAACGTGATGATGATATGAACTTGACGCTTGAGCTATACATATACACATATTTTTTGGATTTGTGTTTGCTTAGCATAAGTGCCAATGTGGACTGGATAATGAACTTAGAACCAGAGCTAAAACATTGAAAGTAAGGACCCACTATAGTTGCTTTGGCAAAACAAACCCCTCAGCCAAAGAGCCTTGCATGTCTAGAAGTGGTGGGGTAGTTTTCCCACCGGTCGGTTAAGTCTTGTTGAGCTTAGAAGCTCACCCTTATTGTGGCATCTCTTTTCAGGTGAAGCTAAAGCTTCTGAGTGTGCCGATGGTGGCACTTGGCCACCCCAGCTTCCTCCTGGGTGGACGGTCGAGTGGGATCCCTTCTCGGATGGTGAGGAAATGGATAGTTGATGTACTAATCGGCCTCTTCAGGAACATCCGACCCCCGGTGCTAGTTTCCGCTATTTCGTCTTTCCGCTGCTTTGAATCTTGTAAAACTCTTATTTTCGAACCAGTGTGTAATGAATTGTTGAACTTATTTAACTTGGTTGACCTGTTGTATTCTCTGGAATCACTCACTTTCGTGTGAGCTATGCTAACTCGATCCTGTCTAAGTGGTTTTATCGGATGAAATCTGACGGATCGTCGAGTTAACTTGATTAAAGCATGGGATTCGCGTGTTAGGCGACTTGACCGTGCTTTAGCTAAGTTAATTCGAGGAGCTCTGCCACAGCTGGTACCAGAGCTGGTTTAGCAGGACAGAGAACACAATGGGTCCTAAAACAGTTCCTTTTAAATAAAATTTGCAAGAAAGGTGTTTAAAAATCTCGTACGATCGTTAAGGATGACCTTAGTACGAGAGGCCCTAGGGGATTTTGGGGTTATTTTAGGTGGCTATTACTTATTGGTTATTTTGCTAACCTCCAACACTTCGCCACGTGTATCATACGTGTGCTGAGTTCCGCATCGCGTGTATGCGAGGGTTGATAGGGAGTTCTATTCAAAGGACCCTATCATCGCGGTTGTTTCACTCATGTTTATCATACGTGCACGGGTTTTGCATGATTAATTCATGTGAAGGGTGGTATGGCTTGATTCCAACAAGCCTATCATCACGGTTGTTCGCCCATGTCTATTATACATGCGCAGATTCCGCATCGCGAGTATGCGAAGGGTCATATGGTTCCATTCAAAGAGGGCCTATTTCCACGGTTGTTGTGCTGTCCATGCAGCGTTAAACGCGTGGGTACCGTTTCTATAGTGAACCGTAATGCTTGGGGACGCTTTCGTGAGTGCTGGCACGAAAGGTTCATGTGGTTGTGTTTTCTGCAGGTACACTAACCGTGTTCGCTTAGGGAACGATGCTAGAAACCGACTAGCTACTATAGGGAGCGACATACTTGTTGCCTTGCCACTGGCACTAACAACGTAACACCAAAGCTTTTGGCAGTTATTCTGGTTGAGAGGACGAGGTTGGTCGTGCATGCGTCATGAATTAAAACCTGTAAAGCTACCTCCGTAAAACAACCTTGCCCTAGTTTAAGGCTCTTCTTCGCTTTAAGGATTTCTAGTTACCTTCTCGGTTTGCACTGTGGTTAGAAACTCGAGTCCTTTTCCCTGCCGATCTGTTCTCTTTGGGGTTTCTATCTCACGCTTGCTTTGGTTCTTGGTTCCAGATGGCTGCTCTCGGACATGTGTTTCGCGGCACTGATGGCACTTCCCACTCCACGTGCCTACACTTCGAGGGCTTTCCTGCTATTTTTTGGGATACCTTGAGGTGGTTTGATTACCAGTCACCGCCTCTTTACGCGGGGCGGGAGTACCAGGAGCACGGGGTGCAGCGGTGCAACGTGCAAGTGGTTGTACCTCCACCCCCTGTATAGCCTGAGTGGCCCCAGCTCGAGGTCTCGACCTATGGCCACACTCTTGAGGACACCTGGGAGTCAGCTGCCCTGCAAGCTCTCACCCAGTTTTGCCGGCTACACCCGCTTGAGGTCCTTTTGGACCCAATCGGTTTGTTTCCCGCCAGGGATCGGCTGGACCCAGCTTGGCTGGACCGCATCAACAACATGGAGGTGTTGGGAGCCTCACACTCGTTGGTCACCCTCTCTACCACAACAAGGTGCATGTTAGCCTTGTACCGACTGATTGAGCTTCAAGGATGGGCTATGGCTATCTTGGCTTGGATAGCTGTAGACACCCAGGAGCATTTCAACACCGCCAAGAGAGACTTGGTGGAACAGTCGTATCAGCTTATCTAGAGGAGCATACAGGTCTCCGACATGCAGGCTAGGATTTCCGAGCTCGAAGAAGAAGTGACGGACATGGAGCATGACATGACTCAGCTTGCTGAAGAAAAGTTGGAGGTTGAGATGGAGCTCGCGGTCGCTAACGCACACTTGGACGAGCACCACGCTGAGCTCGATGCCATCCGTGCCTTGGAAATGCAGCTGGATGACCAAATGGCCTCGGAGGAGGAGGAAGACCCTGAGGAGGTAGTGGGAGTCTCCAGTATGGACATTGAAGATGGCGACGCCCCTTCTCCGACACATAGTGTTCCCTCAGTAGGCAACCTAGATACCTTTTAGGTTGAACGTTGTAGGGAGCTAATCCTTTGTTGTACTCCTCAGCAACCTAGATTTTGGGTAGTGATGTAATGGGTTAGCCTTGAGTTGAGTACTCCCTCTGTGATAAAGGACCAGCAATGTAATGATCTTGGTAAAATTAGTTCTTTTTGGGACACGTCTTGGATGCCAAAGTTGTGTGAGTTCTTGTGCTGTGACCGCACATAAGTTTCCGTTCCTTTGGGTCTGTCCCAAAGCATGGCCAACCCAGGGTCACGAGGTCGGATGCGCCCGACCCCTCGTGGCAGGTCTCCGCTTCGCCCGACCCCTTGTTGCACGGTTCCGTTTCGCCGACCCGGACACTTATCCTCGGACATAGTGGAACCCATGGGATAAGGTTTTGACTCGCCCGAGGTTGTGTGCAGACCCGCCGACGAAGAACACGGATCTTGTGGACCCCACTGAGCGTGGATCAAAACACCTTTCCATTCGGTTAGCAAAAATAAGACGACCGTGCAGAAAACAAGCTAGTTGCTAACTAAGACGGCAAAGAGAGATGTGCACCTCCTTAATAAAAGATATGTTGTTGTGTTGCACTATCGGCAAGAGTCACATTTAAGGATTCAGCACATAAAGTTCCCGCATGATTGGAATACTCCTAGGATTATGGAACTAATGGAACGTTGACTCTTGCAGATGGCGCACCGCACCCGTTCCGGCTCTGCGCACCGCACCTGTTCCAGCTCTGTTCCCAGTGGCAGTGAGTAGAGGCAGGACCTTTCCCCGCCTCTGCCCCCACCTTCGTTGGAGGCCATCTTGGCGGCTCAAACCGAGCTGCTGAGGCACATTGCCCAAAGACAACAACAACAGCCCCATGGAGGGAGGGCTCATCAGCAACCTCAGGTTGCTCGCTATGAAGACTTTCTAGGCACACAGCCCCCGACCTTCCACAAGACAGAGGACCCTCTTGATGCTGACGCATGGGTCCGCATGATCGAATAAAATTTTAACTCCTCACCACCCCGTGCCCCGACCAGAACAAGGCCCGGTTCGCAGCTCAGCAATTGTGTGGTTCCGCCCAGCTTTGGTGGGACCACTACCACACCATGTTGTCGGCCGACCATGTTGTCAGCTAGAATGAGTTCAAGACTGCCTTCAGAGGGCACCATATTCCAAAAAGCCTCCTAGAGCGCAAGCTCAACGAGTTCCTGGCTCTTACCCAGGGAAGCCGCGACGTTCTGCACTACGCGCAGGCCTTCAACGACCTATGCCGCTACACCGGCTATCATGCGGATACCGACGAGAAGAAGAGGGATAGGTTCCGCAGAGGTTTAAGCCTGGAGCTCAAGGAGAGGTTGAACCCTATCAAGGTGGATACCTATAATGAGCTGGTGAATCTGGCCATCTCTCAAGAGGACTGTATGCAGACCCTCAAGGCCGACCAGAAGCGGAAGGCCTCAATCGCATTGCCGAGCCCGCCCGCTCGGAGATTCAGAATGGTTCCCCCTCAGGCGCCCCACAGACCACAATAGTTGGGATGATGGGTTGCTCGCCCTCCACCACCAGCAGCACCTCGTTTCCCCGATTTCCACCCGCAGGCGCCCCGGCCAACCTTATCCCCGCCGCCGCTCCCTGTGAATGGTAACCGTTGCTTCACCTGCGGCAACGAAGGGCATTTTGCCAAGGACTGCCCCAGAAACAAGAATCAGCGGCCCGGTCAAAACCCATATCCAACAGGGGAAGAAAGCCCAAGGTGCAGGTTCGCCAGGGTCGGCTCAACTACACCAGCCTAACCGAGCTCCCCGAAGGTGCGCTAGTGATGATGGGTACCTTCCTTGTCCATAATCAAACTATTATTGTTTGGTTTGATTCGGGAGCATCCCATAGCTTCATTGGGAATAAGACTGGTGAGAGATGTAAGCTGAGCGTTGGTCAGACAAAAGGGTCATATATGATCTCCACCCCGGGAGGGAAAATAGCTTCAGACAAGATAGTTAACCTTGTGCCTATCAAGTTAGGCCAGATTCTTTTTAGGGAAAATCTCATCATCCTTGATCTAGAAGGGATAGATATCATCTTGGGGATGGATTGGATGACCCGACATCAGGTTGTTCTGGACGTATCTGCCCGAGCTATCCACATAACCTCACCTCTGCATGGCAACTCTACCCTACACTTGACCCACCCTGAGTACACAAATCCTTGTGCGTATCCTATAACAGAAGCTCGAATAGAAGACCTTCCTGTTGTCCATGAGTACCTTGATGTGTTTCCGGATGATTTACCCAGTATGCCGCCAGATAGGGACATCGAGTTTGCCATTGAACTACAGCTAGGCACCGCCCCAATATCAAAAAGACCCTATCGGATGCCACCCGCCAAGTTGGCTGAGTTGAAAACCCAATTGCATGACCTGTTGGAGAAAGGCTTTATCCGACCCAGCACTTCACCTTGGGGTTGCCCGACCCTGTTTGTGAAGAAAAAGGATGAGAGTCTACGCATATGTGTGGACTACCGACCCCTTAATGCGGTGACCATCAAGAACAAGTATCCTCTTCCCCGCATTGATGTTCTGTTCGACCAGTTAGCTAGAGCTAAAGTGTTCTCCAAGATTCATCTTCGTTCCGGTTATCACCAAATCAAGATCAGACCCTGTGACATTCCCAAAACTGCCTTCTCCACAAGATATAGACTCTACGAGTACCTGGTTATGTCCTTTCGGACTCACCAATGCACCCGCTTATTTCATGTATCTGATGAATTCGGTGTTCATGCTCGAGCTGGACAAGTTCGTAGTGGTGTTCATTGATGATATTCTGGTGTACTTGAATATATTCTGGTGTACTCGAAGAGCGAAGGAGAACATGCCGAGCATCTTCATGTGGTTCTTCAGCGGTTGAGGGATCATCAGCTTTATGCCAAGTTCTCCAAGTGTGAATTCTGGTTGGAGAGTGTCAAGTTCTTGGGACACACAATCTCTCGGAACGGCATAGTAGTGGATCCCAGCAAGGTACAGGAGGTCATGGACTGGAAGCCACCCACTTCGGTTTAGCAGATCCGCAGTTTTCTTGGACTAGCAGGCTACTATCGGTGTTCCATTCCGGATTTCTCAAAGATAGCTAAGCCGATGACCAAGCTACTGAAAAAGGAAGTCAAGTTTGTGTGGAGCCACAAGTGCGAAGAAGCTTTCCACACCTTGAACCATTTGCTAACTTCTGCCCCAGTTTTAGCTCAACCCGACCCTTCCAGGCCGTTTGACGTGTACTGTGATGCCTCTAGCACTGGACTTGGGTGTGTTCTTATGCAAGACAACTGAGTCATTGCCTATGCCTCTCGGGCGTTGCGATCGCATGAGCTGAACTATCCGACCCATGATCTTGAGTTAGCAGCAGTCATTCATGCCTTAAGGATATGGAGACACTATCTGATGGGCACCCACTACAACATCTACACCGATCACAAGAGCCTCAAGTACATCTTCACTCAAGCCGTCCTCAACATGCACCAAAGAAGATGGTTGGAGTTGATCAAGGATTATGATTTGGAAGTACATTATCACCCCGGCAAAGCCAACATAGTAGCAGACACTCTCAGCCGCAAGGCCCATTCCAATTGCTTGTCGGTAATCAACTTCACAGAAACTCTGTGTCATGAGATGGGAAAACATAGTTTGGAAATTGTTTCCCATGGAACCCTCGGTTATTTTTCCCTTGAGTCTGCTTTGGAGGACCAAATTGGGTCAGCACAGTTAGAGGATGAGGAATTAAGGCGAATTAAAAGAAAGATTTCATGGAAGGATGAAGGGTACAAGCAGTTTCGGCAGGATGAGAATGGGAGAGTGTACTATGGGAACCGACTTGTTGTCCCATCTGACCCCACTCTTAAGAAGCAACTCCTAGATGAAGCTCATCTCTCCAAATTCTCCATCCACCCCGGCAGCAATAAGATGTATCATGATCTCCGTCAAACTTTTTGGTGGAGTGGAATGAAGCCAGAAATTGCATGCTACGTCTCGGAATGTGACACCTGCCAATGTGTCAAGGCCAGCCATTTGAAGGTAGCAGGTACCCTGCAACCGCTACCTATCCCATCTTAGAAATGGGAAGACATCAGCATGGATTTCATTGTTGCTATGCCCCCTACATCTCAACGACATGACTCCATTTGGGTTATCGTGGACCGCCTCACCAAGTCTGCGCACTTTCTTCCTATTCATACCACCTACCCGGCCAAGAAATATGCAGAGTTGTATCTTGACTGCATTGTTTCTCTGCACGGTGTGCCTAGGACGATCATATCCGACGAGGTGTTCAGTTTGTAGCACGTTTTTGGGAACAGATACAAGCATCACTTGGCACCAAGCTCATTCGTAGCTCAACCTATCATCCTCAAACCGATGGTCAGACCGAGAGAGTAAATCAGATCCTTGAAGACATGCTACGAGCTTGTGTCATCCATTATGACAAGAATTAGGATAAGTGCTTACCGTTGGTAGAGTTCTCCTACAACAATAGCTACCAGGCTAGCTTGAAGATGGCACCGTTTGAAGCCTTATATGGTCGGAGGTGTCGGACGCCATTGAGTTGGTCACAAGTTGGAGAAAGACAAACCTATGGTCCTGATCTAATAGTAGAAGCTGAAGAACAAGTTAGGGTGATTCAGGCAAATCTCAAGGCAGCCCAATCCCGACAGAAGAGTTACTCTGACAAGAGAAGAAGACCCCTGCGGTTTAACCTTGGTGATCACGTATATCTTCGAGTCTCCCCAACCAAAGGAGTGCAATGATTTGGAGTAAAGGGGAAATTAGCTCCCCGTTACATTGGCCCGTATGAAATTGTGGAACTTTGTGGACCCGTTGCTTACCAGATGCAACTCCCAGAACAGCTTTTGGCCATTCATGATGTTTTCCATGTCTCCCAATTGAAGAAATGTGTCCGAGTCCCAGCTGAGGCCTTGGAACAGGAGCAACTTCAAATCGAGCCCGACCTGACTTACTCCGAGTACCCGGCCAAAGTCCTCGACCATAAGGAGAGACACACCCGATGGCAAGTTGTGAAAATGTACAAGATACTATGGAGCAACCACACGGAGGAGGAAGCAACCTGGGAAACAGAGGAGTATCTGAACAAGCACTTCAGAGGTTTTCTTTTCAGCCAAGAAGGTGAGAATTGCACACCCCCACCGGTTGCTCTTACACCCGAATCTCGGGATGAGATTCTTTTTAAGAGGGGTAGGCTGTAACGACCTTGGTTTAATTAGCCAAGTTAATCTCAAGACGAATCCCAAATCTGCAATCTCCATCGGTCTGACCCCTGAAAACCTAGCAAAATCGCACCAACCCAGCAAACGGCAGCTCTTCTCTACGACCCGAAACCCGTTTTCCTCCAAATCTTAGAGCTGTGGGAGAGCCAGAGACTGGATGGTGGACCCAAAACCAGATCCCACGAATCTCTCGGGTCAGATGTGCTAGAGCCACGTGCGCCCCGCTTCAGAGCTTCTCTGCCGCGTGGCTCAACCTCCCAGACGAGCGCTGCTTCACCGAGTCGCCGACCGCGACAAGATAGATCAGCGCGCCTCCTTCCCAATCATGCACGGAAGCCCCTGCAGTCCTTTCCGCCTTGCCTCATCTCGCTGGCACCCTCGCCGGCCGTGCCAAGGCGCCCTGTCACCAGACCGCCTCGCATCCCGCACCCATCACCTCTCCCGGATCCCCGGCCGCGCGCCTCGATGCCTTCCAGCTTTTCCGTCTCCCCCGCAGTTGCACTGCCCACACGCGCAGTACACGACGATACTGCCCTTGCCAACCACGGCTCCGGAAGAGACAGCTCCTTTTCCCGCCTCGCCAATAACGTGCCCCGGCAAGCCGCTGATCTGCGCTTGCAAGCGTCGCCGCTCGCCCTGTCACCTCGTCTGCAGCGACCTCGCTTGTAGTGCTTTTCCTTCCTATCACACGCTAGTCAAGTCGCCACCCACAATCCACCGCTTGACACAACCAGACCGTGCTCGCCCTTGCCAACTCTTCATCCCGGCAAAACCACGCCTGCGCCAACTTTGTCTTCCGTGCCCAATGGCCAAAGACCCTATCCCCGAAGCTCCACTTTGCCGGCCAATGGAGGCACCGCCCAATCGCTGCCATGGCAGAGCACTCCATCCTTTTCGACCTGATCTTCGCGCTGCTCGAACTCTCTCTCTTCCGCGTAGCTACAAAAGGGAGTACCAGAGCCCTTACCGGAGTTTCCTTCACCATCGCTGCCTCGCCGCACCTTACTCTGCTCGCACTTGAGCGCTACCGCTTAAGCTCTTAAGGAACTTCCTCTCTCTGCTCAAACCTGCTTTTCCCAACCCACCAGTCGTCTATTTTCCTCCGCACGGTGCTAGAGCTTGCTTGTTGTCCACGAGAAGCACCGCCGCCGCCGGAGCACTGCCGAACCTTGCCGCCGTCCAAGCCTTAGCACCTTAGTCCTTCCGCCTAATTCTGTTCCTTCCCGACCCCAAGACTTCACCAGTAGGCCTAAAGGTAAGCTGCTGACCCCTTCTGGTTCGACCGACCCCTTTTTCGTCTCGCCCGACCCTGTCTGTTTTTCCAACCCTTGTCCGCCTTGCCCGAGGGCTCGGCTGTACCCTGGTACAGTTATTCCTTAGGTCTAAGAGTCAGTTTATAAGTTTATCCCAACCCGACCCTTTCGTCTCGTTCTCCATCAACTGAAGCTTGGACTCCACCCTTTTCCTGTAGCTTTGCTACAAGTTTCTGAGCTAAAGTGTGCAAGTGTTGTTGAAATAACCGAGTAAATGTTTAACCCATGCATTTGCATTTCCATGTAGAACTAAATCTCGCCGACGGCACCTATGACCTGCATCCGGTGCTAGAAGACGGAGCAGTAGCTGAGCCGCCGACCGCAGGACCTGAGGCAGAACTCATAGAGGACCAGTTCGCCTCCACCCCGCTCGAAGGCAAGCCCCGGAGCATGACCCCAACTTTCTAAACTTGCACATGCCTTCCTTCGTATGTATGTGCATTTACATTATAGGAGTTGTTTGGAACCATAGATGCATGACTTAGTTCCCTTGATCTGAACACTAGCCTGATAAGTCTGAGTAGTTGCAATGCTTAATAGGGCTCGGTAAAAGTCGAGTGATTTCCTGTCACTCGCGAGTTATAGGAGTTGGTTGTTCTCCTTCTGGTTACAACTATAAGGATGGTGGATGGGGCAGGGCCTGGTGAACTCTTTGGTGGTCGGTGGATCGCCCCGTCTGTCTACTTCAATTTGTTTAAGGTCCGACAGTGGTGGTGTTTGTGATCAAGTGTTTGAAAGTACTAAACTCATACCCAGTATGCGATGGGGAAGCCTAGTACCTGATTGAACCTGGACGTGAGCGGTTCGATCCACTGTCTCTGGAACAGAGTTTCCCCTGCAGCCGCATGTGGTGGCAAGTGTGGTCACATAATGGCAGAGGCCGGGTCTGTGGAACCTTGCACCAAGAGAAGTGGGCCCGACACGGGTCAGGAGATTGATGGGGACGGTCGACACAGGAAGCGACCCTTGGTGGTGCGCGGATGTCATGAGATTAGGTTCGCCATGCATGGTTAAGGAACCCGAATCGATTCGTCTGCCTCTCACAGTTTGAGACTCCTTGATCGCTATGCTACACTGAGTAAAGATGGAACGTGATGATGATATGAATTTGACGCTTGAGCTATACATATACACATATTGTTTGGATTTGTGTTTGCTTAGCAGAAGTGCCAATGTAGACTGGATAATGAACTTAGAACCGGAGCTAAAACATTGAAAGTAAGGACCTACTATAGTTGCTTTGGCAAAACAAACCCCTCAGCCAAAGAGCCTTGCATGTCTAGAAGTGGTGGGGTAGTTTTCCCACCGGTCAGTTAAGTCTTGTTGAGCTTAGAAGCTCAGCCTTATTGTGGCATCTCTTTTCAGGTGAAGCTGAAGCTTCTGAGTGTGCCGATGGTGGCACTTGGCCACCCCAGCTTCCTCCTGGGTGGACGGTCAAGTGGGATCCCTCCTCGGAGGGCGAGGAGAGGGATCAGTGATGTACTGATCGGCCTCATCAGGAACATCCGACCCCCGGTGCTAGTTTTCGCTATTTCGTCTTTCCGCTGCTTTGAATCTTGTAAAACTCTGATTTTTTAACCAGTGTGTAATGAATTGTTGAACTTGTTTAACTTGCTTGACATGTTGTATTCTCTGGAATCACTCACATTCGCGTGAGCTATGCTAACTCGGTCCTGTCTAAGTGGTTTTATCGGATGAAATCTGACGGATTGTCGAGTTAACTTGATTAAAGCATGGGATTCGCGTGTTAGGCGACTTGACCGTGCTTTAGCTAAGTTAATTCGAGGAGCTCCGCCACACCGGGGCATGTGTTTCGTGGCGCCGATGGCACCTCCCGCTCCACATGCCTACACTTCGAGGGTTTTCCTGCTATTTTGTGGGACACCTTGAGGTGGTTTGGGTACCAGTCGCAGCCTCTTTACGCGGAACGTGAGTACCAAGAGCACGGAGTACAGCAGTGCAGCGTGCAAGTGGTTGTACCTCCACCCCCAGTGCAGCCCGAGTGGCCCCACCTCAAGGTTTCGACCTATGGTCACACTCTTGAGGATACTTGGGAGTCCGCTGCCTTGCAGGCTCTCACTTAGTTTTGCTGGCTACACCCATTTGAGGTCCTTTTGGACCCGATTGGCTTGTTCCCCGCCAGGGATTGGATGGACGAAGCTTGGCTTGACCGAATAAATAACATGGAGGTATTGGCAGCCTCACACCCGTTGATCACCGTTTCCACCACGACACGGTGCATGACCGCTTTGTACCGACTAGTTGAGCTTCAGGGAAGAGCTATGGCTGTCTTGGCACGGATAGCTGTAGACACCCAGGAGCATTTCAACACCGCCAAGAGAGATTTGGTGGGACAGTCATATCAGCTTATCTAGAGGGGCATACAGGTCTCCGATACACAGACCCGGATTACCGAGCTAGAGGAAGACGTGACTGACATGGAGCAAGATATGATGCAGCTTGCTGAAGAAAAATTGGAAGTTGAGATGGAGCTCGCGGTTGCTAATGCGCACTTGGCTGACACCACGCTGAGCCTGATGCTATCCACGCTTTGGAGATGCAGCTGGATGAGCCTATGGTTTAGGAGAAGGAGGAGGAAGACCCCGAGAAGGTAGAGGGAGTCTCAAGCATGGACATTGAAGTTGGTGATGCCCCTTCTCCGACGCATAGTGTTTCCTCCATAGGCAACCTGAATGACTTTTAGGTTGAGGCTGTAGTAAGTTGGTCTTTGTTGTACTCCTCGGTAACCTATAATTTTGGATAGTGATGTGATAGCTTAGCCTTGAGTTGAGTACTTTTCTTGTGTTAAGAAACCGGTAATGAAATGATCTTGGTGAAATCAGTTCCTGTTTCCCACCTCGCTCTTGACTCCACTTCTGTCACCTTTGGGACACGCTTGAATGTCGAAGCTGTGTGAAAGTTTGTGCTGCAGCCGCATGCAAGGTTTCCGCTCTTTTGGGGTCTGTCAAAACTTGGCCCGACCAAGGGTCACAGGGTCGGATGCGCCCGACCCCTCGTGGTAGGTCTTCACCTCGCGTGACCCCTTGTTGCAAGGCTTCGCCTCGCCCAACCCGAGCGTTAAGGGTCAGACATACCCGGACCCCCGGGGCAGAGCTTCGCCTCGCCTGAGGAAGTGCGCGGACCCACCGACCAGGACATGGATCTTGCGGCACCCCATCGATCGCGCTGCTCTCAATATTGGTCAACAAGAATAAAAGTGAAAAATGTCGAAAGCAATACGAGTGCTGACTAAGTTGTAAAAAAAGAGTTATGCACCTGCTTGATAAAGGATAATATTGCTAACCTATTGGCAAAATGGATGCTTATGGTTTTGCATATAATGTTGTTCCTTACGATTGAGCAAGTTTCAGATTGAGTGGCTAATGGAAAGTATACCCTTGCAGATGGTGTGCCTAACCCGATCCGGATCAGCCCCGAGTGGCAGTGGGGATAATCAGGCACCCTCGCCCCCACTGCCCCTTCCGCCATCGCTCGCGGATGTCCTGGCTGCCCAAACCGAACTCCTGCGACCCTTGGTCCAGGGGCAACATCAGCAGCCGCAACACCCATAGCAGCGAGGATGAGGTCCCCCGCCCTCTCAGGTCGCACGGTATGAGGACATTCTGGGCACGCAGCCCCCAACCTTTCACAAGACAGAGGACCCCCTCGACGCCGATGCATGGGTTCGTACGATCGAATCCAAATTCGAGCTCCTCACTGCCCCGTGCCCCGACCAGAACAAGGCCCGATTCGCAGCACAACAACTGTGTGGTTTCGCCTGACTTTGGTGGGACCACTATCACGCCATGCTGCCGGGCGACCATGTTGTCACCTGGAACGAGTTCAAGACCGCCTTCAGGGGCCATCATATCCCAGAAGGTCTACTGGAGCGTAAGCTCAATGAGTTCCTTGCTCTTACCCAGGGAAGCCGCGATGTTCTGCACTACGCGCAGGCCTTCAACGACCTGTGCTGCTACACCGGCTATCACACGGATATCGACGAGAAGAAGAGGCATAGGTTCCGCAGGGGATTGAGCCTGGAGCTCAAGGAGAGGTTGAACCCTATCAAGGTGGATACCTATAATGAGCTGGTGAATCTGGCCATTTCTCAAGAAGACTGTATGCAGGCCCTCAAGGCCGACCTGAAGCGGAAAGCCCCAATGGCATTGCCAAGCGAACCCGCACGGAAATTCAGAATGGTTCCCCCTTCGGCGCCTCGCAAGCCACCGCAGTCAGGACGATGGGTTGCTCGTCCTCCACCACCGGTTGGAAAAGGGTTTTATCCGACCCAGTACTTCACCATGGGGTTGCCCAGCCCTGTTTGTGAAGAAAAAGGATGAGAGTCTACGCATGTGTGTGGACTACCGACCCCTCAATGTGGTGACTATCAAGAACAAGTATCCTCTTCCCTACATTGATGTCCTGTTTGATCAGCTAGCTCGAGCTAGAGTGTTTTCCAAGATTGATCTTTGCTCCGGTTATCACCAAATCAAGATCCGACCATGTGACATTCCCAAGACTGCCTTCTCCACAAGATATGGACTCTATGAGTACCTGGTTATGTCTTTTGGACTCACCAATGCACCCGCTTACTTCATGTATCTCATGAATTCGGTGTTTATGCCTGAACTTGATAAGTTCATCATGGTATTCATCGACGATATCTTGGTGTACTCGAAGAACGAAGAAAAACATGCCGAGCATCTTCATGTGGTTCTTCAGCGATTGAGGGATCATCAGCTTTATGCTAAGTTCTCCAAGTGTGATTTCTGGTTAGAGAGTGTTAAATTCTTGGGGCACACAATCTCTCGGAATTGCATAGCAGTAGACCCAGGCAAAGTTCAAGAGGTCATGGACTGGAAGCCACCCACCTCAGTCCATCACATCCGCAGTTTTCTTGGTTTAGCAGGCTACTACCGTCAGTTCATCCCCGACTTCTCAAAAATAGCTAAGCCCACGACTGAGCTGCTGAAGAAGGGAGTTAAGTTTGTGTAGAGCGACAAATGTGAAGAAGCTTTCCACACCTTGAAACAGTTATTGACTTCTGCCCCAGTCTTAGCACAGTCTGACTCTTCTAGGCCGTTTGACGTGTACTGTGACGCCTCTAGCACTAGACTTGGATGTGTTCTTATGCAAGACAACCGAGTTATTGCCTATGCCTCACGCGCTTTACAGCCTCAGGAGCTGAACTACCCGACCCATGATCTTTAGTTGGCAGCAGTGATTCATGCCTTAAAAATATGGAGACACTATCTGATGGGCACTCACTGCAATATCTACACCGATCACAAGAGCCTCAAGTACATTTTTACCTAGGCCAACCTTAATATGCGCCAAAGAAGATGGTTAGAGCTGATCAAGGATTACGATTTGGAAGTGCATTATCACCCCGGCAAAGCTAACGTAGTAGCAGATGCTCTTAGCCGCAAGACCCATTGCAATTGCTTGTCGGCAACCAACTTCACAGAAACTCTGTCATGAGATGGGAAAACTTTGTTTGGAGATCATTTCCCATGGCACCCTCGGTCATGTTTCCCTTGAATCTGCCTTGGAAGAACAAATTGGGTCTGCACAGTTAGAAGATGAGGAAATAAGGCTAATTAAGTGGAAAATTGCATGGAAGGATGAAGGGTATAAGCATTTCTGACAAGATGAGAATGGGAGAGTGTACTATTTACCGACTTGTTATCCCATCCAACCTCGATCTTAAGAAGCAAATCCTAGATGAAGCCCATCTCTCCAAATTCTCAATTCATCCTGGTAGCAATAAGATGTATCATGACCTCCGTCAAACGTTTTGGTGGAGTGGAATGAAACCAGAAATTGCACACTATGTCTCGGAGTGTGACACGTGTCAATGTGTCAAGGCAAGCCATTTGAAGGTAGCCGGTAACTTGCAACCGCTACCTATTCTGTCATGGAAACGGGAAGACATCAGCATGGATTTTATTGTTGGATTGCCCCCTACATCTCAGCGACATGATTCCATTTGGGTTATAGTGGACCGCCTCACTAAGTCTGCACATTTTCTTCCTGTTCACACCACCTACACGAACAAGAAATATGTAGAGTTGTATCTCGACCGCATTGTTTCCCTGCACGGTGTACCAAGGACGATCATATCTGATCGAGGTGTTCAGTTTGTAGCACATTTTTGGGAACAGTTACAAGCTTCACTTGGCACCAAGCTAATCCGTAGCTCAACATATCACCCTCAGACAGATGGCCAGACAGAGAGAGTGAATCAAATCTTAGAAGATATGCTACGAGCTTGTGTCATCCATTATGACAAGAATTGGGATAAGTGCTTACCATTGGCAGAGTTCTCCTACAACAATAGCTACCAGGCTAGCTTGAAGATGGCACCATTTGAAGCCTTATATGGTCGGAGGTGTCGGACACCATTAAACTGGTCGCACGTAGGAGAAAGGCAAACCTATGGTCCTGATTTAGTAGTAGAAGCCGAAAAACAAGTTAAGGTGATTCAAGCAAATCTCAAGGCAGCCCAATCTCGACAGAAAAGCTACTCCGACAAGAGGAGGAGACCCCTACAGTTTGACATTGGTGATCATGTATACCTCCGAGTCTCCCCGACCAAAGGAGTGCAACGGTTTGGAGTAAAGGGGAAATTAGACATTGGCCCTTATGATATTGTGGAAATCTGCGGACCCGTTGCTTACCGAATCCAGCTACCCGAACAGCTCTCAGCCATTCATGATGTTTTCCATGTCCTGATTGAACCAGGACGTTAGCGGTTCGATCCACTATCTCTGCAACAGAGTTTTCCCATGCAGCCGCATGTGGTGACAAGCGCGGTCATAGAACGGTAGAGGCCGGGTCTGTGGAGCCTTGTACCAAGAGAAGTGGGCCCGACACGGGTCAGGGGATTGATGGGGACGACCGACAAGGGAAGCGACTCTCTGTGGTGCGCAGATGTCGTGAGATTAGGTTCGCCATGCATGGTTAAGAAATTCGAATCGATTCGTCTGCCTCTCATAGATTGGGACTGCTTGATCGCTATGCTACACTGAGTAAAGATGGAACATGATAATGATGTGAACCTTGATGCTTGTTCTTTAAATTGTTTGGAAACTATGTTTGTTTAGCATAAGTTGCTAATGTAGACTGGTTAATGAACTTAGAACCTGAGCTAAAATATTGAAAGTAAGGACCTACTGTAGTCGCTTTTGGCAAAACAAACCCCTCAGCCAAAGAGCCTGGTGTCGGTGTTTTAGACCGGCAACCCGCCTAGGAGGTACCCTAGGTGGTCTTTTATGCGGTAAGGGTTGTCGAGAATCAGGGAATCAATGGTGACGCAAGGAACACGATTTAGACAGGTTCGGGCCGCTAGATCGCGTAATACCCTACGTCCTGTGTGTTGGTTTGTATTGAGGTATGTTGGGTCTTGAGATGTTGAGGGGGGGATTCCCTACCCGGCCTTATATACACGGGAGGGCAGGGTTACAAGTCCGAGTCCTAGTCGGGTACTATTACAGAGTTCTACTCGGTATTAGCCTGAGTAGTTTTCCATCAACATACAAGACTAATCCGAGAAGGATACGCCCATCCTTGTTCTGATCTTGTCCGAGTACGTCCCTTCGTGGGCCGTCCGAGGCCTACTCGTGGACCTGGGGTGTATGCCCGACAAGCCCCCGAGTACTTTGTAGTCGTGCACCACAGTCTTGGGCACTGCGGGCACTATCCGAGTAGCTTAGTCGTAGAGGTTGTAGACTGAAGTGCTCGAGTACTGTCGCATGGCTGGAAGGTACTCTTTCTGCTCCTTCGAGTCGTTTCTGTCCCAAGTAATTTTATATGGTGGTGCGATGTCAATTGCACTCCATATGGAGTAGCCCCCGAGCCTTAGGTTGAGTCGAAGAGTCAGGCTTAGGGTCAAATCAGCTTTTGTCCATTTTACCTTTGGAGATCTTGGGAAAAGAAAAAACTGATCAACGGGTACGGTACCCGCAGCCCCCGAGCACTTAGGCGATCTTTGTCGTTGGAGTGGTCAGCAGTCTTGTTGAATAGAGTAGCCGTTGGGTGTTCAAGGCGATTAATATGCAATTAATCTGTCCGTTGCGCAACTGATGCGTGGAAACCGGAGCTGGCGGAGATAAAACTGGAAGGCCCCCTTTCGGTTGCTATTACGCCGTACGGCAATCAGATCTCTTTTTCTTCCTCCTTTGCGCCTCCGCTCTGCGTTTCGCCACCGCCAGTGCCGCTGCCGCCGCCTTTTGAGAAAGATCCGAGTGTGAGCTCCTTCTAACTTGAGGTTGAGTCCGTTGAATGCGCACCAAGAAAATGGGCAAGAAACTCGAGAAGATCCAGGACAAGGCTCCGGCGATGGGCAAGGTGAAATCCAAGAAAGGGAAGGAGCTGATGCTGCCGGCGCCGAAGGTGGGGCCGACGAACCAAACTGCGCCGCCGCTGCCTGGGGCAACCTGGCAACACTCGGTGATGAAGGAGGAAGCGGTCCAAGCGCTAGTCGATGCAAAGCTCCTTCAGCCGAAGGAGATTCTGGAGTGGCGCCCCGCGTTTCCCAATGCGTGGCAGTTTGAGGAACATCCAGGCGAGACGGTGATGCTCACGCATTTTGTGGAAAGGGGGTTGGCGGTGCCCACCTCCAACTTTTTCAGAGGTATTCTCGAGTATTATAAACTTCAGCTCGTCCACTTGAATCCCAATGGTGTACTGCACATGTCTATCTTCGTACACCTTTGCGAAGTTTATCTGGGAGTTCCTCCAAGCCTCGAGTTGTTTAGGAAGCTGTTCCGTTGTAAACCTCAGCCAAGTGCCCAACGGACGGAAGTCTTTGGAGGCGCCGGGTTCCAACTCAGGAACTCGGGCACGTATATTGAGTATAATCTGACCGACTCCCATGGGGAGTGGAAGAAAAGGTGGTTCTACATCGGGAACCATGAACCTCGCTTGCCTGTGGTGATTGGTCACGCGCCCAAGCATGCGGGAAACTGGGTGAGCGAGCCCGAGGACACCCATGAGCTCGATCACCTGATGCAGCAGATCACTGAGTTGAAGGCACTCGGTTTGACTGGAATCAACATGGCGGCTAGCTTCCTGAAGAGAAGGGTCCAACTACTTCAAAAACGTGCTCACTGGGGAAGTGAGTACGCAGGTCTGAAGGATCCATCGCGTATGTCCGATGAGGACATATCCGATGATGATGTAGAGGCGCTGCTGGCTAAGTTTTTTAGGAACTATCAGGGAGTACCAGTAATCCCTGCAGCCCTTCGTCAGTATGACGCCTGGTATGAGCCAGAAGTGGTATGTCTTTTGCTCTTGACTTGTTCTTTTTTGATTTATGTGATATGTCGTTAATATCGACTTGTTTGTTTGTAGTCTCGAGTTCTTGCCGGCTACTTGGCGCAGTCGGAAGAAGAGTCAGAAGCTGTCGTCAAGGAGTCGGAGGACGAGGCTTCTCCTCCTGTTAAGAGACGCAGAGTAGTCCGCAAGATGTCTCCGGCTAAGTCTGCTTCAACCCCTAAGAAGTCTCGGGGTACCAAGGTATGTGAACTTGTCTGTTACTGATGGATTTGAACTTGTTACTGATGCGAAAAATTTTGTCTTTGTTCGTAAAGGCTGTAGATACGGCGCTTGGTGGAGATGAAGCTGTTTCTGAAGAAATGGCCGTGACCGACCCAGAAGTCGGTGATCTGGCTGTTGACACGGTGCCGGAGAGGGTGCCATCAATAGAAACTGGGGTAGCCCCCGAGTTACCCGCGCCAACTCCATTGGCTGCCATGCCGCCCATTGCTGACCAGGCGGTCCTGGGGCTGCCTGCTAGAGTAGCGGGTGCAGCGAAGGAGGTGTCGCCAGTACTTGCTACTGGTACTTTGCTGTCCAATGTAATCGCCAGTGGTAAGCATTGTCCCTTCCGATTGTATTCGTTTGAGTAGTACTGTAGTCTTGACTTCAGTTTTGTAGGCCTTGGCGAGAAGACAGCACCGGTGGCTATTCCCGCGGCGCCTAGTACTCGGCCGCCTATCGCCGAGAAGAAGCGTGTGCGACTGCCGCCACGTTCAACCCGGTGAGCTTTCTTGTCTGATTGAATGACGTTGGGTTGTCTTGAAATCATGTAGTGACGCTTTTTGGTGCAGAGATGCAAAGGAGACTATCCCTGTAGAGACAGGGGTAGTACCGGATCCCTCGACTACAATATCTGTTCCTTTGGAGGACTTGACTGTTGAAGAGGTACCCGAGGTTGACGCCGGTCGTCTTGGAGCTACTATGTCGATGCTTCAAGACGTTATTCGTTCGGTGGAGGTTCCCGCCACTGCATCGGGCTCAAGAGGTGCTGCCTTATCATCATCTACTGGCGGATCGCTGGCCGTAGTGGATGTTGACAAAACCAAACAAGCGACTGCTCCAGGTATTTCTCTGTAGTCTTTTTATTGTAGTCGTGGCCGGTAGCTGATATGATAAATGTTGTAGGTGCTACTCTGGATACAATTCCTCATCTTGTGGAGAGTACCCAAAGACCAGTACTTAGCCTGCCCTCTGATTTGGAGGTCCAGAGAGCCATCAATGTTTTTCGGGGCTTCCAGGTAGATTTCCTTGTTGAGTTTGTTGCATGACCCGAGTAGTCGTGAGGCTTGAAACTCACCACACCATACTTGGATTTTTTTCAGGAAAGAAGCCATCAACTGGAGCAGGAATGTGCCCGACTGACAGAAGCTTTGCGGGTTCATGAAGTCGGGGCGAAGTCCTTTGCCGTGGAATGCGCGGATCACGCGGTTCTGCAGGAAAAACTGGAGAGCCGCTACAAGTCCTTGAACAAGAAGTATCAAGGTAAGCATTTCAACTACTCTGGGTGTGTTCAACTGTAGTTGGTTGTGTCCTGAGTTCTTTGTTTTGTAGAGCTCAAGAAGCAGGAAGCAGCTGCAAGGAGCCAAGTCATCGACTGAAGAAACGCTCATGACCGAGTGGCAGATGAAGCTGAACATCTTCGGGCCGCGCTGACGAAAGCACAGGCTGCTTGCGATCATCAGTGGGACCGAAAGATGCAGAATGGCGTGATGCTTGCCATGGCCATGGTGGCATGCAGAGATCATGCCCAGACCTTGGGAAGACTTCGGAGCGAACTCCAAGAGCTGTCTGGAGTGGCCGAAGACTTGGTGAATGCCATAGTCCCCGTGGAGGAAGGCGCAGGGCCGCAATCGCTAGTCGAGCGACTAAGAGCTGCCCCGAGTAAAGTGGCAGGACTTTGCAAGACTGTTTGCAAACAGGTTCTTGCGGTTGTGAAGTCCTACTACCCGAGGGCAGACTTGGCGGCAGCTGGTGATGGTGTGGCTCGCAACTGCACAGACGAAGCATCTGCGCAGTACCTCGAGGAGGCGGAGCCTATTGCATCCAAGGTGTCGGAGTTTGTCTCCTTAGAAGAGCTTTGAGCTTTTGTGTGTACTCTTGTATTTGTGTCGAGTACGTTAATACTTTTGAATATCAAGCCTTTGGATTTGTTGTCTGAGTTTGTTATCTTGCGAAGAGTAGTTTTACTCCATCTTATCCAACCCAAAGTGCTTTAGTCGGCTGGTCCGGACCCTCTAGGGGAGAAGCTTCATCTCGGCCGACCTTGAGTCTTGGGGTCGGCTAAGCCTGACCCCTTCGAGGGTGAAAACTCCACCTCGCCCGACCCTGGGTCCTGGGGTCGGAGTAGTCCAAGCCCCCGAGATGTAGGCCATGCTTGGCTTGTAGTAGTCCCGAGTGTCGAGTAGTCGTAATGCTGTTGAGTACTTGTCTTTTGAGGGACACGGGTGTACTGTACTCCTTTGTTCTTTGTGGATGCTGTTGGGATACGAGGTAGGCTACACTAGCGTAAAACAAAATTTCTACCGCGTAAAACCAGGAAGAACTGCCGTATAAGGATCATGGGATTACCACTCGACGCACTACTCGTGCGGAAGATGTAGATTTGCGTCGATGCAGCGAAGATGATCAACGTAGTCATATGTAGTCGATCAACGTAGTTGTACGTAGTCAATCACGTCAACATCCAGCAGCTCCTCAGCAGCTCGTCCACGTGCAGCAAGATCGCCCTCGTGCCGCGGCTCGTCGTCGGCTCGTCGTGGCTCGTCGGCGGCTCGTCGTGGCTCGTCCAAGTGCTGCAGGCGCAACACCTCGAAGGTATCCACACGTGCAGGGAGGAAGCGTCGCAAGCCGGACTGCTAGATCCGCGAGTTGCAACAGGCGAGGGCGTGGGAGGCGCGGCAGATGTGTTTCGCCAAAAAGGTGTAAACCCTAGGGCGCCCCCACCCCTCTATTTATAGAGGTTCCTAACGGGCCTCTGGGTCCAAGACCCATTAGTACTTCTAAACCTAATCCAACTCGGATCACATCCGAATTGGGCTTCCAGCCCCTTAAGTGTGTGACCCTATGGGTTCGGATACGTATAGACATGGCCCGAGTACTCCTACTCGGCCCAATAGTCGGTAGCGGCCTCTAGCAAGACGTGCCAACTCCTATACGCACACGAAGATCATATCAGACGAACCATCACAACATAATATACATGCTATTCCCTTTGCCTCACGATATTTGGTCTAGCCTCAAGCCGACCGGTCTTTCTCGATCCTGTGATTCGGAATCCCTTTGTAGGTTAACTCTTAACCATACGTAGCATGGCCATGCATTTTCGGATCCGATCACTCGAGAGGCCCAGAGATATCACTCTCAATCAGAGAGGGGCAAATCCCATCTTGATTGACCATGTCTCATAGCATGCTTCTTGACAAACCCGAAAGCTACCTTTATAACTACCCTGTTACGGCGTAGCGTTTGATAGCCCCTGAGTAGGTCGATCCACATCTTGAATACATGCGACAATCTCAGGTCTAAGGACAAAGTGTATATGTTGTTTAAAGAGAGAACTACTTCTCGTGTTGGGTCAGTCCTAGCACATGTCTCCACATGTGTCCACATTATTAGTTCAACATCTCCATGTCCATGACTTATGAAACATAGTCATCAACTAATACATGTGCTAGTCTAATATTCATGTGTGTCCTCACATGAACTCCGACTAGGGACAACTTTAGAATAACCATACAAGTAAAGAGTTTCACATACAATTCACATAATTGCAAATCAATTCAAGTAGCCTTTAATGGATATTCAATGAACACAATATACAAATCATGGATACAAATGGAATATCATCATCTCTATGATTGCCTCTAGGCCATACCTCCAACAGTCTCCCACTTGCACTAGAGTCAATCTAGAAGGTACCTAATACCCATAGCTCTTACATGCGCATCATGCTTAGCCTGCGGGAGTGGTTTTGTAAACGGATCAGAAATGTTCAGATCCGTGTGTATTTTGCATATCTTGATCTCACCCCGGTTAACGAAGTCTCAAATGAGATGAAATCGCCGCATTACGTGTTTGTTCTTCTGGTGGTTCATTGGCTCCTTTGCTTGCGCAATTGCCCTATTATTATCACAGTAGAGATTCAATGGGCTGGACGCATTCGGGAACACACCAAGCTCAATGAGGAAATT
This sequence comes from Setaria italica, assembly GCF_000263155.2. NCBI lineage: Eukaryota > Viridiplantae > Streptophyta > Magnoliopsida > Poales > Poaceae > Setaria > Setaria italica. The sequence continues at coordinate 5,682,738 of NC_028456.1, read as the reverse complement.
CCTTATCCAAACACCTTCCTTCGCGGCTTCCGAAGCCGCGATGTACTCGGCTTCTGTCATAGAATCGGCCACCGTCTCCTATTTGGAACTCTTCCAACTAACAGCACCACCATTTAGCGTGAACATAAATCCTGATTGTGACTTTGAATCATCTCTGTCGGTTTGGAAACTAGCATCGGTGTAACCTGTTACAACGAGCTCCTCCTCACCTCCATAGATGAGGAACATATCTTTAGTCCTTCTCAAGTACTTAAGAATGTTTTTCACCGCTGTCCAGTGACTCTCACCTCGATCAGATTGGTGTCTGCTTGTCATACTTAGCGCATATGAAACATCTGGGCGAGTACTTATCATTGCATACATGATAGATCCAATAGCCGAGGCATATGGCACTCTACTCATGCGATCCCGCTCATTAGCAGTCGAAGGACACTGAGTCTTGCTGAGATGTATGCCATGTGACATAGGCAAGAACCCTTTATTTGCCTCTTCCATGCTGAACCGCTTCAACACTTTGTCAATGTAAGTATCTTGGCTTAAACCTATAAGCCTTCTCGATCTATCTCTATAGATCTTAATGCCCAGAATATATGCCGCTTCCCCTAAGTCCTTCATCGAAAAACTATTTTTCAGTGAAGTATTTACGGACTCAAGCATAGGAATGTTATTTCCAATCAGTAATATGTCATCCACATATAAGATTAGAAATACTACAGAGCTCCCACTAACCTTCTTGTAAACACAAGACTCTTCTTCGTTCTTGGTGAAGTCAAACCCTTTGACCACTTCATCAAAACGAATGTTCCAACTCCTAGATGCTTGCTTTAACCCATAAATGGATCTCTGAAGCTTGCATACCTTTCCAGCATTTTTTGGATCGACAAAACCCTCGGGCTGTATCATATACACGTCCTCAGCTAGGTTTCCATTCAGGAAAGCTGTCTTGACATCCATCTGCCATATCTCATAATCGAAATATGCAGCTATAGCTAGAATAATCCGAATGGACTTAAGCATCACTACGGGCGAGAAGGTCTCGTCGTAGTCAACTCCTTGAACTTGTCGAAAACCTTTTGCGACAAGTCGTGCTTTATAGATGTGAACATTTCCATCCATGTCCTTTTTCTTCTTATAGATCCACTTGCACTCTATGGCTTTAACACCATCAGGCGGGTCAACCAAGTTCCAAACTTGATTATCTCCCATGGACTCTATTTCGGATTGCATGGTACTCTGCCATTTTTCGGAGTCTGGGTCCATCATTGCTTCTGCATATGTCGCAGGCTCATCATTGTCCAACAATAATATCTCCCGCATTTCACGGAGCCTTGCCGACCTTCGTGGTTGTGGCGGTGCTTCTCTTGCCATGGGTATCTCAACTTGCTCTGCTACGTTAGCATCACTCATTGATTCTTGCCCGATCGGCTCATCTTGAACTTCTTCAAGATGCAGTCTTTCCACTCTTTTCTCCTTTGAGAAACTCTTTCTCTAGGAAAACCCCGTTCCGAGCGACAAACATTTTGCCTTCTGATCGGTTGTAGAAATAATATCCCAAAGTTTCCTTTGGATATCCCACGAAAATGCACTTATCCGACTTGGGTGTGATCTTGTCCGACTGAAGTCGCTTGACAAACACTTCACATCCCCAAATCTTTAGAAAAGACAAACTAGGAACCTTTCCAGTCCATATCTCATATGGTGTCTTAACTACAGATTTAGATGGTACCCTATTAAGTGTGAAAGCTGCTGTTTCTAGAGCGTATCCCCAAAATGACAACGGTAGGTCCGACTGGCTCATCATTGATCAAACCATGTCTAACAAAGTTCGATTACGTCGCTCGGACACACCGTTTCTCTGAGGTGTTCCACGCGGCGTAAGTTGTGGAACAATTCCGCAACTCTTTAGATGATTCCTAAACTCGTGGCTCAAATACTCGCCTCCACGATCAGATCGTAAGGCCTTAATTTTCTTGCCACGCTGATTTTCAACTTCATTCTGAAATTCCTTGAACTTTTCAAAGGTTTCAGACTTGTGCCTTATCAAGCAGACATAGCCATATCTACTAAAATCATCAGTGAAAGTTATGAAGTATTGGAATCCTCCTCTAGTCGTCGTGCTCATTGGTCCGCATACATCACTATGTATGAGTTCCAACAAGTCTACTGCTCTCTCAGGAAATCTTGTGAAAGGCGTCTTGGTCATCTTGCCTAGCAAGCAAGCCTCACATGTCTCGTATGATTCAAAATCAAACGAAGTTAGAAGTCCATCACAATGGAGCTTCTTCATGCGCTTTTCACTTATATGACCCAAACGACAATGCCACAAGTAGGTAGGACTCAAATCATTAGGCCGAGGCCTTTTAGCACTTACGTTACAGACAGGTGAACCATCAAGATTTAAAACAAATAATCCATTCACAATGGATGCAAAAGCCATAAACATATCATTCTTAGAGATCACACAACCATTGTTTTCACTCGCAAATGAATAACCATCCTTCATCAAGCATGAAGGAGACAAAATGTTTCGACTTAACCTAGGAACAAAATAACAATTATTCAACTCCATAATAAATCCTGACGGGAGGTGGAGTTGCATCATCCCGACGGTTAACGCAGCAACTCTTGCATTATTGCCCACGCAGAAATCAACTTCTCCTCTTTCCACGCTTCTACTTCTTATCATTCCCTGCATCGAATTGCAAATATGAGCAACCGATCCAGTATCAAATACCCAAGAATTAATAATTGTATCAGCGAGAAAAATGTTGTTTATAACATTAACAACAAGTGTACCTGAGGTAGAAGTACTCTTACTTCCGCCATTCTTCAACGAAGCTAGGTACTGCTTGCAGTTTCTCTTCCAGTGACCAAGTTCATGACAGTAAAAGCACTCTTTGTCTGGAGCAGGTCCAGGTACAGCTTTAACCTTGGGCGTTGGGTTTGGCTTGGACGTTCCAGCCTTGCCCTTCTTCTTCCAAGAATTGCCCTTCTTCTTAAAGCTAGGCTTGTTCTGTATAGCCATCACATAGCTGGTACTAGCGCTTTTCTTGATGTCAGCCTCTGCTGTTTTAAGCATGCCACACAGCTCATTCAGACCCTTCTCCGTCCCATGCATATGGTAGTTCGAGATGAAGTTCCCATATCTAGGCGAAAGAGACGAAAGAATGAAATCAGTGGCCAACTCTTGGCCCAGTGGGAAGCCCAGCTTCTCCAACCGTTGAGTGTAACCAACCATCTTGATTACGTGTGGTCCTACTGCTGCGCCTTCTGCTAGCTTGCTCTCCACAAAGGCCTTAGATACATTGAACCTTTCAGTCCTGGCCTGTGTTTGGAACATGTCTCTAAGCGCCACGATCATATCGTGCGCCTCATGGTTTGTTTCGAACTGCATCTGCAGCTCGGGTTCCATGCAAGCAAGCATAAGGCAGCTTACTTTAAGGTTAGCATCACATGCTTTCTTGTAAGCATTCTTAGCAGCAGCGGGTGCATCATCAGCAAGTTCTTCTAGTAGTGGGTTGTCTAGAACATCTTCCTTTTTCTCAGCCCTGAGAACAATTCTCATGTTACGGATCCAATCCGAGTAATTTGTTCCATTCAACTTGTCCTTCTCAAGGACCGAACGCAAAGCAAACGGTGTAGTGCTGCTAGGTGCCATTTAATCTACAACAAAAGTAATGCAAAATACACTAAGACAAACGTATCCATGATAGAGCAAATCACATTAAACTATTTTAACAGAATCTACTCCCACTAAAATCAATATCCCTCTATTGAAACTTAGTGATTCAGGATCCACAACTAACAAGTCTACTAGTGAGCTTTAGCATCACCGCTAGCAAACAAGGTAGATCGGTAAGCAACTTTTGCTAATCATATCACATATGTCTCGGCGCCCAACCTTTATGCCCCAAGGTCCTTAACCGTTAAGATAACCTTGTTAAGCAAACCAACCCTTATGCGCGTAAGTGTCCGACACAAACCCGTCTAGTCAAGGAAAACTAGTGGTACCCTAATTTCATAGACCCACCACTAATTGTACAAGACATGGGGCGGTGCAAGTTTTAGTTGGGAGGGCATACTAACTTAAACTTTGTGAGGGATCGTTCTACTTCTAACATCACAACATGCAGAAAGTAAAACATAAATAGAATAGCATTCACACAGTTGTGACACAGTATGGCCCGTTTTTCATATGGTGATCTCCATCTCCATGTTCCATGTGCGCCATCCTCCTGGTGATGAGTCCTCCAAGAACTAGAACATGCTATTACGCCTAATAGCTAGTAAAGAAGCTAGTAATGAAGATTACATAGTTGCTTGGATCATCACAGATTGGTACGCAGACCATTAAATACAATAAAGTGACAACACATATGGCTCCTGCCATATTGCCGTACGTGCGACACGCAGGTCACGAATGAGTTACACACATGCATCACATACACAAAGGGCCATACTGATCACAACATACATACATCCTGCAAAACAGAGTTAAGCGTCCTAACGTTCCAAACTTCGGATGCCCGAAACTCCATCTTCCAAGCCGAATTTGGGAAATCTAATTTCGCCGAAAATGGCAAAGCGATTGAATTTCATGTGTAACTTTTTCTGTAGATCAATTTTCATATAAAATTCGCCCCGATCCGAGATCGTACCGAAAAGTTACAGCTGATTTACCGAAGCATACGCATACGGCAAAAATCCCGACCCCGGTAGTAGATCCCATCTACTTTTGCACATCTAATGCACCTGGCGTATGACCCTGGATTTTGATTCGACCAATCATATTGATCTTCGCTCACTGCAACTGGATTTACGTGTATCACTTAACTCCGATGGTAGAAACCGACCGGTAGGAGTATGTCACTACCATTGCAGCAAGAGCACGAAATCAGGACATAGATCAAAATGAAAACTCGCATATCTCCATATGCACACATCCCGAATCCAAAACTACACAGCTACGGCTCTGATACCACTGTTGGGATACGAGGTAGGCTACACTAGCGTAAAACAAAATTTCTACCGCGTAAAACCAGGAAGAACTGCCATATAAGGATCACGGGATTACCACTCGACGCACTACTGGTGCGGAAGATGTAGATTTGTGTCGATGCAGCAAAGACGATCAACATAGTCGTACATAGTCGATCAACGTAGTTGTACGTAGTCGATCACGTCAACATCCAGCAGCTCCTCAGCAACTCATCCACGTGCAGCAAGATCGCCCTCGTGCCGCGGCTCGTCGGCGGCTCGTCGTGGCTCGTCGAAGTGCTGCAGGCGCAACACCTCCGAGGTATCCACACGTGCAGGGAGGAAGCGTTGCAAGCCGAACTGCTAGTTCCGCGAGTTGCAACAGGCGAGGGCGTGGGAGGCGCGGTAGATGTGTTTCGCCAAAAAGGTGTAAACCCTAGGGTGCCCCCACCCCTCTATTTATAGAGGTTCCTAACGGGCCTCTGGGTCCGAGGCCCATTAGTACTTCTAAACCTAATCCAACTCAGATCACATCCGAATTGGGCTTTCAGCCCCTTAAGTGTGTGACCCTATGGGTTCGGATACGTATAGATATGGCCCGAGTACTCCTACTCGGCCCAATAGTCGGTAGCGGCCTCTAGCAAGACGTGCCAACTCCTATACGCACACGAAGATCATGTCAGACGAACCATCACAACATAATATACATGCTATTCCCTTTTCCTCACGATATTTGGTCTAGCCTCAAGCCGACCGCTCTTTCTCGATCCTGTGATTCGGAATCCCTTTGTAGGTTAACTCTTAACCGTACGTAGCATGGCCATGCATTTTCGGATCTGATCACTCGAGGGGCCCAGAGATATCACTCTCAATCAGAGAGGGGCAAATCCCATCTTGATTGACCATGTCTCATAGCATGCTTCTTGACAAACCCGAAAGCTACCTTTATAACTACCCTGTTACGGCGTAGCGTTTGATAGCCCCTGAGTAGGTCGATCCACATCTTGAATACATGCGATAATCTCAGGTCTAAGGACAAAGCGTATATGTTGTTTAAAGAGAGAACTACTTCTCGTGTTGGGTCAGTCCTAGCACATGTCTCCTTATGTGTCCACATTATTAGTTCAACATCTCCATGTCCATGACTTGTGAAACATAGTCATCAACTAATACATGTGCTAGTCTAATATTCATGTGTGTCCTCACATGAACTCCGACTAGGGACAACTTTAGAATAACCATACAAGTAAAGAGTTTCACATACAATTCACATAATTGCAAATCAATTCAAGTAGCCTTTAATGGATATTCAATGAACACAATATACAAATCATGGATACAAATGGAATATCATCATCTCTATGATTGCCTCTAGGGCATACCTCCAACAGATGCACAGGTGTACTGCACTCTTTTGTCCGTTGTGGCATAAGTGCGGTCACGTGTGCAGAGTCAGGAGTCGTCAGACTCATTGATCACGGGTGCATAGGAACTCTTGGGCAAGTGGTAGTTGTGGCTTTCGGCTATAAATAGGGCCATCTAGTGAGCGAACCAACTCAAGTTCCTGAGTAGCGATGGATTGCGTTCGGTTGCTTTTGTTTGAGTGTAGAGAGCCATTAAAGAGTGCACCGGTGCTAGAAGATTCCTCGTAGATTGAGGCCACCTTCCCTCCACAGACTCCTACGCTCGTAGGGATAGTCGCGATGCTAGAAGAATCCTCATAGGAGGTTTCGTTGCACGCCTCATCTTGCAGCTCGTGATCTAGTGGGGTACGCGCTGGAACTAGTGAGTGATGGGTGACGAGTGCCGCGGTCTTTATCCCGCTCTGAGAGAGGTGGAGGTGCGGCCGTAGAGTAGATGGGCTCCGCAAGGCTAGCAAAAGAGCAGCCTTGGTTCCCTCTAGGCGCGTCGTGCCGGTTTCATCATTGCCGCTGTCAAGGCAGTGGTGATGCTGGAGTTCCTGGCATTGCCTTGGGTAGGGTACCTGGGCATGGCTGCATTTTGCGCAGCTTCCTTGCGTGTGGGCTCTTCCTCTTGTGGTCGGCAGACCTGAGTGGCCTTGTGATATAGTAAAAGCCTGAGGCTTAAATGCAGCCCGCCAGTAGGCAGTTGCTTGTAGTCTTCGTGTATTCCAAGTACTTGTACTCGTATGTAACCTGATGTACTCTTGTTTCAGTAAAGATATATTGATACAGAGATTTTGTACCAGGGCAATGATCCTTGTTGCGCTGAAAGCTGAGATAGCTTGAAGTCGGTAGTCGGGCAGTTGGCCCGAGTAGTTGCCTTGAAGCGATTACTCGGGTGCTGCTATGGGTAATAGCGACAGAGATGTTTGATATTCCAGGAGTTTGGCACTTGTTCCCCTGAGAGCTCTTGGAGTCTGTAAGATCCGGGTCCTGTAACCTTTGATACGATGTAAGGACGTTCCCACGGTGAATTGAGTTTATGCAATCCTGACGTGTCTTGAATACGCTTAAGGACCATATCACCCGAGTTGAAAGATCTTTCCTTGACGTTGCGGTCGTGGTAACGCCTTAAACCGTCAAGGTATCTGGCAGATTGCACTAGTGATGTGCATCTTGTTTCTTCTAAACTGTCTATATCTGTTCGCCGTGTTTCTGTTGCAAGTTCTTCGTCGTATTGTTCAACGGGTGGTGATTGCCACATGATGTCGGCGGGTAGTATGGCTTCCGAGCCATATACTAGAAAATAGGGTGATAGCCCCGTAGTCTTGCACGGTTGGGTACGTAGGCCCCACAAGGCATTGGGTAACTCTTTGAGCCATCTGCCACCTTTGGTGTTGCCAACGTCATGTAGTCGTTTCTTCAGAGTGTCGAGTATCATGCCATTAGCACGCTCGACTTGTCAGTTGGCTCGCAGGTGAGCAACTGAGACATAGCGGACGTCAATGCCGCTGTTCTCGCAATATTCCCAAAAGTCGTGATTATTGAAGTTTGACCCTAGGTCTGTGATAATCTTGTTGGGAAAACCGTAGCAGTGTACGATTTCATCCAAGAAGTCGAGGACCCGGTCTGCCTTGGGGCAAGTGACCGGTTTGATCTCGATCCATTTGGTGAATTTGTCGATTGCCACGAGTACTCTGTTGAATCCTCCTAGCGCAGTTGGTAACGGGCCTATCATGTCGAGCCCCCAGCAGGCAAACGGCCACGTTGGAGGTATTGTGACTAGCTTGTAGGCCGGTGCATGTTGCTGTTTGGTAAAGAATTGACAACCTTTGCATTTCTGAACTAGTTGTTTGGCGTCGGCTAGAGCCATTGGCCAGTAGAAGCCTGCTCTGAAAGCCTTGCCACTAGTGTCCTCGAAGAGGCGTGGTTGCCGCAGATTCCTCTGTGGATCTCTTTTAGGATTTCTTGGCCATCTTCTCTGGTGACGCACTTCATGAGTACTCCAGATGATGCACCTTTCCTGTAGAGCTTATCTCCGACTAGAACGTAGTTCTTTACTCGTCGGGAGATTTGCTCAGCTTTATTCTTGTCGGATGGTAACTGGTGATCTTTGATGTAGTCGATGAAGGGTGTCCTCCAGTCGACTTCTATCATCATGATTTCTCGAGAGACGTCAATAGCCGAGACTACTGGTGGTGTGACTTGTTCAGGTATGGACGGCTTGCGCAGTTCGTGTACAAAAATTCCTGCTGGAACTTCTGCACGAGTTGAGCCCATTTTGGATAAAACGTCGGCGGCAACGTTGTTGTCGCGGACGATGTGATGAAACTCCAAGCCTGAGAATTTGTTTTCCAGTTTATGGACTTCTTTGCAATAAGCGTCCATGTTGTCCTTGTTTCGGTCCCACTCATCATTGACCTGGTTTATAACGACTAGGGAGTCGCCGTACACCAGTAGTCGTTTGATGCCGAGGGAGATTGCGAGGCGAAGGCCGTGTAGCAGTGCTTTGTACTCGGCTTCGTTATTAGATGCTTCCCAGAATATCTGCAGCACGTACTTGAGTTGGTCTCCCTTGGGAGAGATGAGTAAGACACCTGCGCCGGCTCCTTCAAGTTTGAGGGATCCATCGAAGTACATTACCCAATGTTCTGGTCGTTCGACTGGCGTTGGAACTTGATTTTCAGTCCACTCAGCTATGAAGTCAACCAAAGCCTGAGACTTGATGGCTGTCCTTGGCTTGAAGTTCAAAGTGAGGGCTCCGAGTTCAACTGCCCATTTGGAAATTCTACCCGTGGCATCTCTGTTATGGAGAATTTCGCCGAGCGGGAAATCGGAGATGACTGTGATATTGTGTTCTTGGAAGTAATGGCGCAGCTTCTGGGAGGTGAGCAAAATAGCGTATAAGAGCTTTTGTATCGATGAATACCGAGTTTTGGAGTCCGAGAGTACTTCGCTGACGAAGTAGACACGTCGTTGGACCTTGTAAGCGTGGCCCGGTTCAGAGCGTTCGACTACTATTGCCGTGCTGACGACATGAGTAGTAGCGGAGATGTATAGGAGCAAGTTTTCATTCGGAGAAGGAGCGGTGAGTACAGGAGGCTTTGACAAAAAGTCTTTGAGTTGTGTTAATGCCTCATCTGCCTCTTCCGTCCATTTGAACTTGTCCTGATGTTTGAGAAGCTTGAAGAAGGGTAGTCCCCGTTCTCCAAGTCTCAAGATGAACCGGTTGAGAGCGGCCATGCAGCCTGTGAGTTTCTGCACATCCTTAATGCTGGCTGGTGCCTGCATGTTTGTGATGGCAGATATTTTTTCTGGGTTGGCCTCAATGCCGCGATGGCTAATGATGAACCCGAGTAGTTTACCGGAAGGTACTCCAAAGACGCACTTAGTAGGATTGAGTTTCCATCGGAAAGCACGGAGACTAGAGAAAGTTTCCTCCAAATCTGCGATGAGTTCCTCCCGGTTTCTTGTTTTCACGACGACGTCGTCGACATAAGCTTCAATATTGCGGTGAAGTTGCCTTTCGAAGCACATCTGTATGGCCCTTTGATAAGTTGCTCCTGCATTTTTTAGTCCGAAGGACATTGTCTTGTAGCAGAAAGCTCCAAAGGGCGTGATGAACGCTATTTTGGCTTGATCTTCTTCTTTGAGGCTTATCTGGTGATAGCCGGAGTAGCAGTCGAGAAAGCATAGCAAGCGCACCCAACGGTGGAGTCAACCACTTGATCGATCCTGGGTAGCCCGAAAGGATCTTTCGGGCAGTGTTTGTTGAGGTCAGTGTAGTCAACACACATTCTCCATTCGTTGTTTTTCTTACGAACAAGCACAGGATTGGCGAGCCAGTCAGGATGAAAGGCTTCTTTGATGAACCCTGCCGCGAGTAGCTTGTCTAACTCTTTTTTGATTGCTTCTCGTCTGTCCTGAGCGAACCGATGCAATCGTTGCCGTTTTGGAGTAGCTTTGGGATCGACGTTGAGAGAATGCTTGATCAGTTCCTTGGGCACACTTGGCATGTCAGCCGGCTTCCAAGCGAAGATATCATGGTTAGCCCGTAGGAAACTGACGAGCGCGAATTCCTATTTAGGATCTAGCCCTGTTCCGATCAGGGCTGTCTTGGAAGGATCACCGGTCTGGAGGTCGACTGATTTGAAGTTTTGCTCACTGGTGGGTTTCACCTTTGTGGACCCTGACTTGTTTTCTGGGATCTCTAGTTCAGCTGGATGGAGCTTCTTTGAAGCTGTGAAAACTTGCTGCATGGGACTAGGAGATTGAGTAGTCGCAGCAATTTCCATGGCTTCGGTGTCGCATTCGTAGGATCTTTGGAGATCTCCTCCTAGCGTGAGCTCCCCCTTGGGGCCTAGCATTTTGAGTACTAGGTAGACATAGTGTGGTATGGCCATGAACTTGGCGAGTGCTGGCCGTCCGAGTATAGCATGATAAGATGTTTTGAAGTCGGCGACCTCGAATCTGATGTACTCGGTACAGTAATGTTCCTTAGTCCCGAAGGTGACCGGAAGGACAACTTGTCCTAGTGGTATGGCTGCGTTTCCGGGCACGATGCCGTAGAAAGGTGAATCCGTTGGGGTAAGAATTTCAGTGACGTCAAGGCACATCTTTCTTAATGTTTTGGCGAAGATAACGTTGAGGCCGCTTCCACCGTCAATGAGTACTTTGGTTAACTTTGATCCTGCTATGACTGGATCCAGGACTAGTGGGAAACGGCCTGGTTCTGAAAATTTTGTCCATTGATCTTTTCTGCTGAAAGAAATTGGAACTTCTGACCATTTTAACGGTGTGGGGTCCGTTGGCTCGATGGCCATGATCTCCCTGAGTACAAGTTTGTTGGCTCGCTTGGATGCAGTGCCTGGGATACCGCCGAAAATGACGTTGACGGTTTTTGAAGCTGTTTGGAAGTCGTCTTCCTCATCTTCGTCGTTGCGGGCTTTATTTTTACCCTTATCTCTGTTCTTGGTGTACTCTTCAGGGGGTGGTGGTGCGGGCAAGTCTTGCATGACTCGGCGCATGCTGTAGCAGTCTATCGCCGAGTGCTTGCTAGTCGCATGCCATGGGCACTGCTTTTTGAGTAGCTCTGTGAAGGTTGTCCCTTCGTCGTTTCTGAGGTGTCCCTTTTTTCCGGAGTTGGTCATAGCGGCAACGGTGTTGTCGGGCTTCCTATTGCGACTGTGGTTACTCGGATAGGAGTTCCGAGCATCGTTATGCCGAGTTCTATCTGGTTCATTGTTGTGGTTGTTGTCGCGTCCGCGGTTACGGTGGGAACCGAACCGTTCTCGCTCTTTGCCTTCTTCATCGGCCCACTGTTGCACCATGACTTTGAGTTCTTTGACACCAGCTGGTCGTCGGCGACCAAATTCTTGGTGTGTCCGTTGATCATAGAGTCCATTTTGGAAGCACTCAATGACGTCTATTTCGGAGATGTCAACTATGGTAGCCTTCTTTTCGAAGAACCATCGCAGATAGTCGCGTAAGGTCTCGCCTTCTTTTTGCTTAATTTGTCTTAAGTCGATCTTGTTGCTTGGTCTAGCCATGGAGCCGGAGAAGTTGTTGGTGAAATCCTTTGTCAAGTCTGCCCAAGAATCAATAGACTTGGGTTTGAGTGACTCGAGCCAGGTCAGTGGTGCGGGTTCCATGCATATGGGGAAATGGATGACTTTGGTGTCGTTATTGCCCCCGGCTGCTTGGACGGCTAGAGAGTAACAGCGTAGCCATTGAACTAGGTCTTGCTTGCCGTCGTACTTGGTAATTCCGATTGGCTTGAACTTATCAGGTAATTTGGTTTTCATTACCCGGTTTGTGAAAGCAGGAAAATGGTTGTAGCTGTCAACTTCTCGTTCGCGCCAACTGTTGAGAATTTCTCGCAGATCGCTGAAGTTGGACATTTCGTGGATCTTTCGAGTAGGGCGGATGCTTTTAACCGAGTTGGTGTAGCTGACCTCACCAACATCCTTATGTCGAGTAGGAGCTTTATGCTTTCTTGGACGTTGGCTGTGTTGCCGAGGTTGGTTGACTGCATCATCGTTTCGTGGGGCGGCATTTTTGTCTGCAGCTCCCCTGCTACCTTCTTGATGAGATGTGATACGAGGAACAGACAGGATTGGTGATTCTTTGTCGAGTAGCTTGTAAGCTTGCTCCGCGAGTTGTGCGATCAGTCCGTTGCCGCGTTGCATGAGTTGAGCTGTGGCTGCGTTATCCTTATCCTGAGGTATCAATGTCGTCAAAAGGTTGATTGAGGCGATAGCCGCGAGTGGAGTATTGTGCTCCTGAGCCTGGACTGCGTTGAAAGCCATTTCAAGATTTGTAATAGGAATATTTGTAGCCATCGACTGTTGTCACTCAGCTCGAGTGGCATTGCGCGCCCTTCGTTGGTTGCGCTTCTCGGAAGTTTCACCGTGAGGGGCGTCAGCTGTAGACTCATCTTCGGAGATGTTGTCGATTTGTGCTAATCGCCTGGGGGTTCTGTTCTGGCTAGTACCCGGGTTGTTATTCTAAGTGATAACAAGTATCTCCCTGTCCGGGTAGTAGCTTCTGGAGCTTGATGTTGCAATCTCTGTGTAACTTTCTTCTCGGTTGGAAGTGAGTGGAACGCCTTCTTGATATGGTAGGTTGTCTATATGGGCGACAAGGCGCGAGTCATAGTCATGGTCGAGAAGAGATGGTCGCAATCCCAGCTAGTGGATGAATCTGCCTTGTGATGTCGAAGTTATTACCAACCCTTGGGCTAGACCAGATAATGATATCTCTGGTGAATAGGATGAGTCGGAGTCGACGTCTTCGTCATGCCCGAGTTCGGATCGGTTCGAGCGAGAAAACCTTGGTAGACTTTGGTTGCGTTGCGGAGTCCGTGCGGGAACCGCTTTAAAATCGAAACCGACTTGGACACTGGCTGGGACCGTCGAGTCCGAAGCGAGTCCGACCCTGAGTCCAGGGGTCGGCTGAGCCCGACCCTTTGGGGGAGTAGCTCCGTCTCGCCCGACCCCGAGTGAAACTCCGCCTCGCCTGACCCTGAGTCCTGGGGTCGGGTGCGCCCGACCCCTGAGCGGAGGGTCGGAGTAGTCCGAGGCGAAGTTGAATCCGACGCGTAGTCGAACTCGAACTCGTTGACTTTGAAATCTTGGTTTTTTCTGGTCAGATTTTCTGGTTTCTTCTCCTGAACGTCGACGATCTGGCGCCGGAACGATCCCGAGCCTTCGGCGACGCAAAGCCAGGATCCAAAAACGAAGGTGGCGCCGGCTTCGATGAAGAAGACGGGCCTGATGATGACCTTTGCCATTGAGTTCGCGCTGAGAAACTCGATGAGTGCCCCTACCTAGCGCGCCAGCTGTCGGTGTTTTAGAACGGCAACCCGCCTAGGAGGTACCGTAGGTGGTCTTTTATGCGGTAAGGGTCGTGGAGAATCAGGGAATCAATGGTGACGCAAGGAACACGATTTAGACAGGTTCGGGCCGCTAGATCGCGTAACACCCTACGTCCTCTGTGTTGGTTTGTATTGAGGTATGTTGGGTCTTGAGATGTTGAGGGGGGGTCCCTGCCCGGCCTTATATACACGGGAGGGCAGGGTTAGAAGTCTAAGTCCTAGTCGGGTACTATTACAGAGTTCTACTCGGTATTGGCCCGAGTAGTTTTCCATAAACATACAAGACTAATCCGAGAAGGATACGCCCATCCTTGTTCTGATCTTGTCCGAGTACGTCCCTTTGTGGGCCGTTCAAGGCCTACTCGTGGACCTGGGGTGTATGCCCGACACCTGGCATGTCTAGAAGTTGGTGGAGTAGTTCCCACCGGTCGGTTAAGTCTTGTTGAGCGTAGTCGCTCAGCCTTGTTGTGGCAATTTCTTTCAGGTAATGTTGAAGCTCCTGAGTCTACTGCTTGTGGCACTTGCCCTCCCCAGCTTCCTCCTAGCCTTACTTTCTTTAATATTAGTTAGAGATAGAGATTATGTTTTGAGCAAGCTCAAAGTGCTTGCCCATTTCTTTCCAACTGACATTGCGGGACCCAAGTGCTAGAGCTTATCTCGCACAGACCACCTCCTCTCCTCATTTCTCTCATCCTACTCATTTCTTCCTCTTTTCACCGTTGCTTAATTTTTCCCTCGGACCCGAGTGCTAGCAAAGCAAGCGCTTCTTGTGAGGAGGTGGTGGCCCGGATCACCTGTCAACACTCCCGGGCGCCACCGGTGAGCTTGAGCATGACATTGAGAGGGAAATGAGGTAGCTTCTCTTCCTCCTTCTCTTCTTCTTATCTTCTCATGGTCTCATGGGGCATCTTCTCTTCTTCTGATTTTCTCATTGTCTCATAGGGCATCTTTCTCTCTCGGCTTCTCAAACCAAGCGAGCGTAGCGGCGTGGCTGCGAGCAACGGTGGTGGCACCGCTGCGAGCGCAGCTCCTGCACAGATCCAATGTTGGGCCAAGCGACGCACGGCAGCTATGCACGGAGAGCTTCGCCGTAGCTCGCACGCATCAGTGTTGCGGCCACGCGGCATCCTCACTCGCACCAGTACCAGGCTTAACAAAGCAGAGCCGGTCAAGCGGTCAGTCGGCCTAGCAGAATTCAGCGGGAACGGGACGGCGCATACCGCCAACAGAGCGGTCAGTGTGGGCAACATGTTCAGCTGGCAGAGAAGCAAGGAGCATGCCGGAGGAGTGGCGCGACACGGGCCGAGCGGGCGACGTGTTTGTCCAGCAGTGGGGATTTGCGGCCGCATGATTTCTTTTTGTTGTCAGCAAGCAAGCCAATTCTCGCTCGCGCGGTGGAGTTGCCCGGGGACTCGGTGGACGACCATCGCAGTGGAAGCCGCCTTAGCCTCAGCAGCAGCGGCAGCCAGCCCTCCCCCTCCCGCGCCGTTGTGGACTAGGGGCGCCCGTCCCCACTCCCCCCTCCCTCTCCTTCTCCTCCACCGGATTCGGCCGGCTCCCACTTCCTCTCCCCCAGCTCGTCCTTCCTCTCCCCCGGCTGAGGCGGGCGGCGGGCGCAGGCCAGGCGGCGCAGCCGGCTGGAGCCGAGGCTGGGGAGAAGATTTTTCCCCTTTAACCCTCCTCCCTTCCCTCCTTTTTCCACCCGAGCCCCCCTCTTCTCAGAATTTGGACTGCGGGTTGATATCATTAAAGTTGAGAGACTTTTTTGCAAAATGATCACGACGGACGGAAAAAACTGGCAGAAGCATTACTCGCTCTAATATTTTATATATATATAGGTAAATAAATAAAAGAATTAGTCTTTTCTTAATGGGGGTTTGCTAAACAATAGCCATGTTCCTATCGGTCCAAAAAAAATCAGCTGCAATTGAAGAGGAACACGGTTGCAGTCCCTTTCCCGCTTGATTCGGATTTGTTTGGCAGGCAACAATATCATTCTGACAGCGTAGCACCGGCTGAATCCGATTAGTATCTGACACGAGATAGATTAGCAATCCTAGACCTAGTCGAACTCCGAGGTTAGCGACGCGTGCCCGCTAGGAGTCGGCATCGTAACGGCTCTCGATAAAAGGGGCAGGCACAGCCACAGGCCATGAACCTAACAGGACATCGATCAACAGACTCCCGTACGGTCTCTCCCTCATCGGCAGCAAGACCACTCGCGAGGTCGGAACCGATGGTTCTCCACATGGCCGCCGACGGTCGCTCCGGGGTGAAGATGGTCGTCAGCTACGGCGGGGAGATCGTGCGCTGCCCCTACACCGGCAAGGCCAGGTACGCCGGCGGCGAGAACCGGATCGTCAGGATCGGCATGTCCGAGCGCCTGGGCGAGCTCCGCGCGCGGCTGGCGGCGCTCGCCCGCTACTCCGGCGTCCGCATCCGGTACGCGCTGGCAGGACCAGGCGGGGACGGCCTGGACAGCCTCCACGACGTGGCGGACGAGCACGACCTGTGGGTGCTGGTGACGCGCCTATGCTGCTGCAACGGCCTCGCCGCCAGGGACGGGCGCGTCCGGGCCTTCCTGTCCCCGGTCGACGCGCCGCCGCCGCTCGCGCCGGATCGGATTAGGCGGAGGGCGTCGTCGCCGTTGCTGCTGGATAGGTCTAACGTGGAGACGGCGGAAGCGACGCTCACAAGGTCGCAGAGCGCCATCGCACTCTACGCGCCCGCCGCTACACCTGTGACGTCGCAAGGTGGTGACGCCTCGGCGGCAGGCCACGTTAATCCCGGATTCGAGGCGCTGGCAGAGATCGCAGCGGCGCAGCGCTCAACGACGGGGTACGCAGCCTCTTCGTCGTTGACATCGTCAGGAAGTGGTACTGCTCCTCCTTGTGGTCGTGCTGATGGCGGCGGATTCGACGCACCGTCAGGGATCGCGGCGGCGCAGAGCTCTGCGGCGGAGTATACAGCATGTGGCGCGACTGCAACCTGTGCGGTCCAAGCTGATAGCGGATTCGAGGCGCTCGCCGCGGTGGCGGCAGAGCAGAGCGGCCAGGGCTCACCACCTCCTGCTCCGGTGTTCTTGGTGCCAGTACCACTGGCTGCCGTATTCTTCCGTGCCATCCCGGTGTACGGATGTTTTGTCGCAGCCGCTGTTCTGTAGATGGTTGCCGTGGCACGGGCGATGCTATCGTCGACGCATCTATAAACTTGTAACATAGCATATACATGCTCAATTGAAATGGAGAAATTTCCTTATTTAACACTAGAAATTGACTTGACTCTCTTTATGGTTCTGAAAAAAATTTCTGTCTTACTATATAATACTCTTTGATAGTCTTGCCGGTCCTGACATAAATTGATAGGGATAGTTTAAAAAATCAGTTTTCACAAATGGCAGTCCTATATGCTATTGATGTGGGCCGCGGCAATAAATTGCATAGATGATAAGGAGTCATTGAGGCAAATATTGGAGGGCTAATGAGAAAAAGCTTGTTTGCATTAGCTAATGAGAAAAAGCTTGTTTGCATTTATTAGATGATAAATAGGGTTATTTTTCTTGGTCATTGTACCAATGTGGAATATCCCTATCAAAAAAGAATAGAGGGAGTAACAATGTTATTAGACAGCTGGAAAGACTCTTTTTTACCTCTCATGGCTCTCTTTGCGCCAGCAGTGGCTCATATTTTTGTTCTTTTTTACATGCATTAAGCGCACATTTAATCACAGAGGAACACCACATGCCATAGACGCAACAATTTGGTAAATACTTGCCGGGCACCCATTTCAGAGCCATCTGATCGATCATACTGGATTTGTGCTAAAACTTTGTTAGCAGGGGGTAATCAGTTACTGGAATAGTTAATGGACATGTAAATTTGAAGCTAATAACATGTGGATCCAAGCAACTGTGCTCAAGTCCTGTATACATGTTCCATAGAACTTTTCCACCGAAACACTAGATGTTGTAATTTTACTCTCCCCACACTACTACAGAAATGATTTGTAGGAGCGTCTCTTTTTTTAAGGTGGACCGACTTTTCATCTGCTCATACAAAATGGGACGGTTACTGTAGCCTCTAACATGCTCCTAGAGAAGCATTTTAAGGGCTAGATCATGGGACGAGCCTGTTAGAACCTTGCCGGAGAGACAACGCACACGTTGCCGGCAGGATCACGGCCAAACACACAAACCCAAGAATACTCACGCGAACACTCTGGACACGATCTTATTTTGGTGCTACTGAATTGGCAGCTTTTCCTGTGTCTATTCCTTTGCTTAAATGGACAATTACATGGCAAGAAGAAATGGCCTCCAATCAGGCCGATTACACTACAACTAATTTTCCTAAACATAGCTAGTAATCTAAGGAAAGTAAATCACTAGTATTACGCAGGCAAGGATTATTGTCAACAATCTCCTCCTAAGCCTTGCCGTGCTTGCTATCAATATGGAACATGCCAATCTTTGTGCGAAGCTCATGAAACTTGACTCTGCCCAGTGGCTTTGTCAGAATATCACTCAGTTGCTCTTCGCTCCTGATGAACTTCACTTCGATCAGGCCCTTTTCAGCGGACTCCCGGACTAGATGGTACTTCACCTCAATGTGTTTGCTCTGTCCGTGGAGTACCGGATTCTTGATTAACGCAATAGCAGACTTGTTGTCCACCCTCAGCAGTGGCACACTCGGCGCAAACCCCTGCACTTCTGCTAGCACTCGAGCGAGCCATAGTGCTTGACAGGCCGCATTAGCTGCTGCGATATACTCTGATTCACAGCTGGATTGAGCCACCACTCTCTGCTTTGTGGACTGCCAGGTAATTGGGCTGCTGGCCAAGAAGAAAATGACCCCGGTTGTGCTTTTCCTTGCATCAATATCTCCTGCAAAATCAGCATCGCTGAACCCTGTCAACAGTACCTGATCTCCCTTTTTCCTGTCAAACCAGAGTCCCCAGTTTTGGGTCCATGCCACATAGCGCAGGATGTGCTTCACAGCAGCAAGGTGGTCCTCCCGTGGATCTTCCAGGAACCGGCTAACATACCCAACAGCAAAAGCTAAATCAGGGCGGGTGTTAACCAGGTACCTCAGACTCCCGACGATGCTCCTGTACATCGTCACGTCGACCGGTGGCTTTGAACTGTGCTTGCTTAGCTTGAGGCGTGCCTCCATAGGCACCTGGCAGGGATTGCACCTGGCCATGCTGCTCCTCTCCAGGATCTTGCCGGCGTAGGCGCCTTGACTCAGCGAGACCCCCTTTTCACTCTGCTTCACTTCAATGCCGAGGTAGTAGTGAAGCAGACCGAGGTCACTCATTTTGAACGCGGCCGCCATCTCCTTCTTGAACGCCCTTATGTCACTAGGGCTTGAACCGGTGATCACAAGGTCATCGACATAGACCCCGAGCACCAGCTGAGCACCGCCAATCCGCCTGACGTAGATGGCGTGTTCTGTTGGACTCCTCCTGAAACCGAGCGACAACAAAGTGTCGTCAAGTTTTGCGTTCCAAGCGCACGGGGCTTGATGCAGGCCGGACAACGCTTTTCGCAGTTTGAGTACCTTGTGCTCCTTGCCGGCGATGATGAAGCCTACTGGCTGCTCGACGTAGACTTCCTCCTGTAGGTTGCCGTTCAGGAACGCCGACTTGACATCCATGTGGTGCACCTTCCACCCCTCGTGTGCCGCGAGGGTGATGAGCAGGCGCACTGAGTCGAACCTGGCCACCGGTGCGAACACCTCATCATAGTTGATGCCGTGCCGCTGTGCATAACCCTTCACCACAAGGTGCGCCTTGTGCTTAAACACCGCCCCGTGCTCGTCCCTCTTCACTTTGAACACCCATTTCACCCCGATCGCCTTGCGGCCGGGTGGGAGGTCGGCAAGGCACCATGTGCCGTTCTCCTCGATGGAATCCATTTCCTCCATCATTGCCTTCCTCCAGCAGGGGCTACATTCTGCCTTGACGAATGAGGCAGGCTCGTCAGCGCTCACCATGTGCACCTCTTCTAACATCAGTGCGCGCGGCGCTAAGCCACGTGGTGAGGCTGGCCCGATAATGTCGTCGATGTTTCGGAACCGGAGAGGTACATCGTCGTCGTGATCGGCGTCAAGGTTGTCGTTGTCGATGCCGTCCGGTGCACCAGGTTCTATTTCGCCCCCGCCCACGCCGAGGAGCGGCAACTGCTCTCCCAGCACACCTTCTCCAGGAGCCTCGACGACGTTGCTTGTGGTCGCGTACTCCACCGTGAAGACGTCATCTCCGTTGCTCGGCTCGCTGTTGTTGCCTCCAGTGCCCCAGTCCCACTAGGCTTGTTCGTCGAACACCACGTCTCGTGTCATGTGGATGCGCTTCCTGATGGGGTCGTAGGCGCGGTATGCCTTGGTGCCGCGCTCATAGCCGACGAAGATCATCTTGCGGCCGCAGTCGTCGAGCTTATTCAGGTGCGGTGTCGTGTTCCGGACGTAGGTGATGCAGCCGAATGTCTTGAGGTGATGTACAGCCGGCTTCTTCCCGTGCCACGCCTCGAACGGGGTCATCCCATCCACGCTCTTCGTCGGACACCGGTTCAGCACACAGTGGTGCTCACTGCCTCACCCCAGAACCAGCCAGGCAGGCCCTTGGCCTTGAGCATACTCCTTGCCGTCGCCACCACTGTGCCATTCCGATGCTCGACGACGCCGTTCTGCTGCGGGCTGTAGGGCACGGTATGCTGACGATGCACGCCCTCAGCCGTGCAGTACTCCGCAAACTCGGCAGCGGTGAACTCTCCTCCACAGTCAGTCCGGAGTGCCTTGAGCTTGATGCTGGACTCTCTTTCCGCCCGTGCCTGAAACTCCTTGATGGCAGCCGCAGCACGATCCTTTGATGGGATCGTGGCTACCCACATGTATCTGCTGAGATCATCCACTACCAGCAAGAAGTACTTGTTACCTCTAGGAGTCTCCGGCAAGATAGGGCCGCACAGGTCACCATACACCAGCTCGAGACGCTGCCGTGCACGGTATTCCGCCTGCGCCGGGAAGGGATTCCGCCTCTACTTGCCGGCCTGGCAAGCCTCGCACAGTTGGTCGACCTGCCCGATTTCCGGCAGGCCGTGCACCAGCTCCTCCCTTGCCAGCTTCCTCAACGCCGCCATGTTGACATGGCCGAAACGCTCGTGCCAGCGCCACGCTGCCTCACCGTCGCGTCCGTGCACCGCCAAGCACGACAGCGTTGCCATCTTGATGCGAAGTACATACAACCGATTGGTCGCACGCGTCACCTTCACCAGTAACTGGCCACTGGACTCCCAGATCCTTATCACCCCGACGTCGATGTCGACCTTATAGCCATCCTCGTCGAGCTGGCCGATGCTGACGATGTTCGTCATTAGCTGAGGGATGAAGTAGACCCCAGAGAACGACCAAAGCTCGTCGTTCTTGCAGACGAACGCGACGCTGCCCCGGCCCTCGATTTGCACCACCGAGTCGTCGCCGAACCGCACGGTGCCAAGCACCTCCGTGTCCAGCTTTGAGAAGGCGGCCCTGGATCCGGACATGTGGTTGGTGGCGCCGGTATCCAGGACCCAGGTTTCCGCCTCCCGCTCCTTCTCTTCTCCAAGGTGAGCAAACACCTTCTCCGCTCTGATCTTGATCTGGGCGTGCGATCCTGATGCCGTCACCCTAGATCCGTCACCGCCATGCTCCTGGCCGGCTCCTTGCGACGTCGGATTGGCCCTGGGAAGTGGAGCGGCCGTCGATGGGGGAGGTGCCGGCGACCCGGCCGGTGGTGGGGGAGGCGCCGGCGACCCGGCCGGTGGTGGGGGAGGCGCCGGCGACCCGGTCGACGGTTTGCTGGTGGATTGCGGCGGCGATGTTGAGGTCAGAGTTGGGGACAGCTTCACGAGTAGAAGTGAGGCCTCCTCATCGTCTTGTACGACGTGAACCTGCTCTCTTCTAGGCTTCGACCTGCACTCACAGGCCCAATGGCCTATTTTCCTGCAGCGCTTGCATTCGTCACCAGTGGGCCGGCCTGAGTTTGACGGCCCACCCGAGCCACCACACCCATGACCGCGCCAGTGTCTTCCTCCTCCTCTGTTCATGTCGCCGCCACCACCTCTAGCGCCGCCGCCGGAGTGGTTCTCCGCCTCGCGCTTCTTCCGCCGTGCGTCCCATTCCTCCTCCGTGAGGTATAGCTTTCGCTCGTGCTACAACGATGCCGGCACTTCCTCAAATGCCTCCTCCACCTCCTTCAGCCGGCCCGTCAGATCGGCTACCGACATCGTCGACACATCGAGGAGTGTCTTAATGGCGATCGTGATCTGCTTGAAACAGGGTGGGAGGCTGCGGAGCATCTTCACGACGATATCAGCATCCTTCAATTCTTCATCCAATGTGGCGAGATGCGCCGCCATGTTGTTAAGGCACAGCGCATAGTCCTCTACAGACTCGCCGTCTTCGAACGTGGCGAGATCGAACTTCCGGCGCAGATGCTGCACTGTCGACTTCTTCACGCGATCGTCGCCGACCCTCATGGTCGCGATCGTGCTCCAGGCCTCCTTCGCCGTAGCTTTCTTGCCGATCGTCGACACCATTTCTGGTGGCACCGCGCCGCACAAAGCGTCGAGCGCCATCATCTCTTCTTGCAGGTCAGCGCCGCTGTGGCGGATCTACCTCGGATTAGCTTGATTAAACATGGTTAAGTCGCCTAATACGCGACACTCATGCCTTAGCCAAGTTAACTCGAAGTGCCGTCGGATTTCATCCGATTTAACCACTTGAACAGGACCGAATTAGCAAACTCACACGAAGGTGAGCGGTTCCAGAGAATACAACGAGTCCACTGAGTTAAACAAATTTGACCACTTAGTTGAACAACAAAACGAAATCAGAGTTTTACACGGTTCAAAAGGAAACGACAGAAGGTAAACAACAAGCGGAAGCTACGCCGTCGGGGTCGGGCATCCCTGGTGAGGCCAGCCAGGATGTTAGTGATCCCTCTCCTCACCGTCCGAGGAGGGATCCCACTCGACCGTCCAACCCGGAGGGAGTTGGGGCAGCCAAGTGCCAACAGAAGAAGGCTTGGGAGCAGCAACTTCACCTGAAAAAGAAAAAGCCAGAACAAGGCTGAGCTACTAAGCTCAACAAGACTTAACCGACAGGAGGAAGCTACTCCACCACTTCTAGACTGGAAGGCTCTTTGGCTGAGGGGTTTGTTTGCCAAGAAGCACTAAGTAGATCCTTATATTCAAGTTTTAGCTCAGATTCTAAGTTCATTATCCGGTCTAAGTTAGCAACTTACTCTAAGCAAACATAGAACCAACCAAAGGGTAGATAAGCATCATCAAGACCATGTCATCATCAGATTCCTTTATTACTCAGGGTAGCATAGCGATCAAGCAGTCTCAAACTGTGAGAGGCAGACGAATCCATTCGAGTTCTTTAACCATGCATGGTGAACCTAACCTCACGACATCCGTGCACCACCGAGGTCGCTTCCTGTGTCGGCCTTCCCCATCAATTCCCTAACCCATGTCGGGCCCATTTCCTTTGGTGCAAGGTTCCACAGACCCGGCCTCTGCCGTTCTGTGACCACGCTTGCCACCACGTGCGGCTGTCGGGGAAACTCCGTTCCAAGGGCAATGGGGCGACCGCTCACGTCTAGGTTCAATCCGGTACTAGGCTTCCTCATCCCATACTGAGTATGAGGTTAGTACTTTCAAACACTTGATCACAAACACCACCACTGTCGGCCCTTAGCAAGTTCCATAGACAGACGCCAGCCGACCACCAAAAGTTAACCAGAACCCTGCCCCGTCCATCGTCCTTATAGTTGTGACAGGAGGAAAACAACCAACTCCTACAACTCACGAGTGACAGGGAATCACTCGACTTTTACCGCTTCCTATTTAAGCAAAGCATCTACTCGGTCCAACAGCTAGTGTTCAGATCAAGGGATCTAAGTTATGTATCTATGGTTGCAAACAACACCTATACGTAAATGCACAAACAAGATGAAGAAGGCATACACAAGTTTGGAGAAAACTGGGTTCATGCTCCGGGGCTTGCCTTCAAACGAGGAGGAGGGGAGCTGCTCTTCTGCTTGGGCGTCTTCGGCTTCTGGAAGCGGGAGCTCGGCTACAGCTTCGTCTTCTGGCGCCGGGTACAACTCGTAGAAACCGACGGCGAGATGCAGCTCTACACAAAAGCCATGCAAGGGTTAGCACTTTAGACGGTTATTTCAATAGCAACACTTGCAAGTTTTAGCCCAGAAACTGGTAGCAAAGCCACGGAAAAAGGTGGGGAAGTGTACTTGGGTTGGTGGAGGTCAAGATATAAGAGTCGGATGGGAAGGAACTTATGATCGGACCCTTAGACTAGAGGAATAGCTATGCTGGGGTCCTCAGACTTAACGCAGAGAAGTCCCTGGTTTTTACACATATACCCTCGGGCCAAGGAAAAAGGATACAGCCGAGCCCTCGGGCGAGGCGGAGAAAGGGTCGGCGAAATAGATAGGGTCCGGTGAACAGACAGGGTCGGACGAGGTGGACAAGGGGTCGGCAGCCTACCTTCGGCTCGCAAGTGAAAGTTGAGGTCGGGAAGGAGCGGACTTGGGTGGAAGGATGGAAGCAGAAAGGCTTGGGCAAACGCGATGTCCGGCGATGCTTCGGCGGCGGCGGTGCTTCTTGTGGACACAAGCAAGCTCTTGCGCGGCGCGGGGAGCAAGCAGCTCGGTGGATTGGGAAAGGCGGTTGTTGAGCGGAGAGGAGAGTTTCTCAGGAACTTAGGCGATAGCGCTCGAGCACGAAACAGAGAGCAAGGCGGGAGGGCAGCGATGGCGAAGGGGACTCCGGCGGGGACTCTAGCATTCCCTTTTATAGCTGCACGGGAAGAGAGAGAGCTGGAGCAGCACGAAGACCGGAAAGAAGCGAATGGAGTGTGCTGCTGGGGCGGCGATTGAGCAGCTGGGCGGCGGAGCAGGACTTCGGGGATGACACCGTCGGTCATTGGGTGTCAGAGACAGGGCGGCGCAGGCGCGGTTTTGCCGGTGGTGGAGATTTGGCGGAGGTGGGCGTCGTCATGCGGCGGATATGATGGATGTGACAAGGGAAATGACGCTAGAAGCGAGGGCGCGCAGGTGAGAAGATAGGCGGGCTGCGGCTGCGCGGGCGAGCGCGAAGCAACAGACTGTCGAGGCGTATCTCTGGCAAGGCGGGAAAGGAGCTGTCGCGGCCGAGGTCGGGGTTGGTGAAGAAGGAATCATCGCGTAGCGCATCTGGGGTGGCGCGACGGTGGAGAGGCGGCGGAAAAGACGGGCGGCATTGGTCTTGCAGCCGGGGGTCCGGCGAGGTGATGATGGGCGCGGGCTGCGAGGTGCTGCAGAAAAGGTTGCAGAGGGCTTCCGCTGCGATTGGGGAAGGGGGCGCGGATATCCATCCGGTCACGGCCGGCGACGGGGCGGAGCGGCGGTGTCGAAGAAGTTGAGCCAGGCGGCAGAGAAGCTCTGAGGCAGGCATGCTTACTCGAGTGCGTCTGCCGCGGGAGATCTGGGGAAAAGATTTTTGTGGGTCCACCGGTCAGTCTCGGTTGGTCCACTGCTCAGATTGAAGGGAGACTGCTGGGAGACTTCGAAGGATCCGGCGGTATGGGTTGGGGTCGGCAGGGTCGGAACTGGAAACCAGCGGAGAGGGGTCGGACCTCAGGGGTCGGGACCGGAGGTTGAGCACTTAAACTCGGTAAAACTGAGATAGGGGATTAGAGACTCAGATTAAGATTTAACTCGAGAGATTTGGGGTCGGTCGTTACAGCCTACCCCCCTTAAAGGAATCTCGTCCCGAGATTCAGGTGTAGAAGTAACAAGTGGGGGTGTGCAGTCCTTACCTCCTCGGTTGGGAAGAAAACCTTTGAAGTGCTTGTTTAGATACTCTTCTGTTTCCCATGTTGCTTCATCCTCGGTGTGGTTGTTCCATAGGATCTTGTACATTTTTACCACTTGGCGTCGTGTGCGCCTCTCCTTACGGTCAAGGACTTTGGCTAGGTATTCAGTATAGGTCAGGTCGGGCTCGATCTGGAGTTGTCCTTGCTCTACTATCTCGGTTGGGACTTGGACACATCTCTTCAGTTGAGACACATGGAAAACATCATGTATGGCCGAAAGCTGTTCTCGGAGTCGGATCCGATAGGCAACGGGTCCACAAATTTCCTCAATCTCATAAGGGCCAATGTAACGCGGAGCCAATTTTCCCTTTACTCCAAACCATTGCACTCCTTTGGTCGGGGAGACTCGAAGATACACATGATCACCAACATCAAATTGCACGGGTCTTCTTCTTCTGTCGGAGTAACTCTTCTGTCGGGATTGGGCAGCCTTGAGATTTGCTTGAATTACCTTTACTTGCTCTTCAGCTTCTACCACTAAGTCAGGGCCATAGGTTTGTCTTTCTCTAGCTTGTGATGAGTTCAACGGCGTCCGACATCTCCGACCGTATAGGGCTTCAAATGGTGCCATCTTCAAGCTAGTCTGGTAGCTATTGTTGTAGGAGAATTCTGCCAAGGGCAAGCACTTGTCCCAATTTTTGTCATAATGGATGACACAAGCTCTTAACATGTCCTCAAGGATCTGATTAACTCTTTCGGTCTGACCATCGGTTTGGGGATGATAAGTTGAGCTATGAATGAGCTTGGTGCCCATGGATGCTTGTAGCTGTTCCCAGAAGCGTGCTACAAACTGAACTCCTCGATCAGAGATGATCGTCCTAGGCACACCGTGTAGGGAAACAATGCGGTCAAGGTACATCTCCGCATACTTCTTGGCCATGTGGGTGGTGTGGACAGGAAGGAAGTGGGCAGACTTGGTCAGGCGGTCCACAATTACCCAGATGGAATCATGTCGCTGCGATATAAGGGGTAGTCCAACAATGAAGTCGATGCTGATGTCTTCCCATTTCCAAGAGGGAATAGGCAGGGGCTGCAGGGTACCTGCTACCTTTAGATGGCTGGCCTTGATGCGTTGGCAGGTGTCACATTCTAAAACATACCGGGTAATTTCTGGCTTCATTCCATTCCACCAGAAGGTTTGACGGAGATCATGGTACATCTTATTGCTGCCAGGATGGATTGAGAACTTGGAGAGATGGGCTTCATCTAGGATCTGCTTTCTCAGATTGGGGTCAGACGGTACAACCAGTCGGGTTCCATAATATACTTTCCCAGTCTCATCCTGTCGGAATTGCTTATACCCTTCATCTTTCAATGAAATCTTCCTTGTAATCCGCCTTACTTCCTCATCCTCTAACTGGGCTGACCCAATTCGGTCTTCCAAAACAGACTCAAGAGACATGTGGCCGAGGGTTCCAGGGGAAACAATTTCCAATTTGAGTTTTCCCATCTCATGACACAGGGTTTCGGTGAAGGTGGTTACCGACAAGCAGTTACAAAAGGTCTTGCGGCTAAGAGCATCGGCCACCACGTTGGCCTTGCCGGGGTGATAATGCACTTCCAAATCATAGTCCTTTATCAACTCCAACCATCTTCTTTGGCGCATGTTGAGGTCGGCTTGGGTGAAGATGTACTTGAGGCTCTTGTGGTCGGCGTAGATGTTGCAGTGGGTGCCCATCAGATAGTGTCTCCATATCTTTAAGGCATGAATCGCTGCTGCCAACTCAAGATCATGGGTCGGGTAGTTCAACTCATGAGGTCGTAATGCCCGTGAGGTAGGCAATGGCTCAGTTGTCTTGCATAAGAACACACCCAAGTCCAGTGCCAGAGGCGTCACAGTACACGTCAAACGGCCTAGAGGGGTCGGGTTGAGCCAAAACTGGGGCTGAGGTCAGCAAGTGTTTTAGGGTCTTGAAGGCTTCTTCACACTTGTCGTTCCACACAAATCTGACCTCTTTCTTCAGCAGCTCAGTCATCGGCTTGGCTACCTTGGAGAAATCCGGTATGAAACACCGATAGTAGCCTGCTAGTCCAAGAAAACTTCGAATTTGGTGCACTGAGGCGGGAGGCTTCCAGTCCATGACTTCCTATACCTTGCCGGGGTCGACTGCTATGCCATTCCGGGAGATAGTGTGTCCCAAGAACTTGACACTATCTAACCAGAATTCATACTTGGAGAACTTGGCGTAGAGCTGATGATCTCTCAACTGTTGGAGAACCACATGGAGATGATTGGCGTGTTCTTCTTCGTCCTTCGAGTACACTAGGATATCATCAATGAACACCAACACAAACTTGTCCAACTCGGCCATGAATACTGAGTTCATGAGATACATGAAATAGGCGGGTGCATTGGTGAGTCCAAAAGACATGACTAGGTACTCGTAGAGTCCATATCTTGTGGAGAAAGCAGTCTTAGGGATGTCGCAGGGTCGGATCTTGATTTGGTGATAACCGGAACAAAGATCGATCTTGGAGAACACTCTTGCTCCGGCTAACTGATCAAACAAAACATCAATGCGGGGAAGTGGGTACTTGTTCTTGACAGTCACTGCATTGAGGGGTCGGTAGTCCACACACATGCGTAGACTCCCGTCTTTCTTCTTCACAAACAGGGTTGGGCAACCCCAGGGTGATGTACTGGGTCGGATGAAGCCTTTTTCTAACAGGTCATGCAACTGGGTCTTCAACTCGACCAGCTCAGCAGGTGGCATCCGATAGGGTCTCTTGGATATCGGAGCAGTGCCGGGGATCAACTCTATGGAAAACTCCACATCTCAATCGGGCAGCATGCCGAGCAAGTCTTTTGGAAACACATCCGGGTACTCACAGACAACAGGGAGGCTTTCTGTCTGGGCTTCCGATAAGGGGTACGCACAAGGAAGTGCGGACTAAGGGTGTTTCAAGGGTAGGGTAGAACTGCCATGAAAGGGTGAGTTGATGTGGAGGGTTCGGGCAGCTGCATCTAGAACCACTTGGTGTCTGGTCATACAATCCATCCCAAGGATGATATCTATTCCTTCCAGGTCAAGGATGATGAGATTTTCCTTAAAAAGAGTTTGGCCTAGCTGGATAGGTACAAGGGTAACGATTTGGTCTGAGGCTATCTTCCTCCCAGGAGTGGAGATCACATATGATCCTTTAGTGTGAGCGACACTAAGCTCACATCTTTCTCTAGTCGTACTCCCGATGAAGCTATGGGATGCTCCCGAATCGAACAAGACAACAACAGTTTGATTTAAGACAAGGAAAGTACCCATCATCACTGGCGCACCTTCGGGGAGTTCGGTCAAGCTGGTGTAGTTGAGCCGTCCTTGGCGAACTTGCACCTTGGGCCTTCTTCCTCTGCTCGCCAGGGAGTTCTGGCCAGGCTGCGGATTCCTATTCCTGGGGCAGTCCTTAGCGAAATGCCCTTCATTACCGCAGGTGAAACAGCGGTTACCAGTTGTAGGGCGCGGTGGTGGTGGTAGGGTCGGCCGGGGCACCTGTGGTTGGAATCCAAGAAAACGAGGTGCTGCCGCTGGCGGGGGTCGAGAAACCCATCTTCCCGAATGCTGGGGTCGGCTGGGCACTTGTGAAGGAACCATCCTGAACCTTCGAGTGGGCGGGCTCGGAAATGCCACGGAGGCCTTTCTCTTCTGGTCGGCTTTGAGAGCCTGCATGCAATCCTCTTGTGAGATGGCCAAGTTGACCAACTCGTTGTAGGTATCCACCTTAATGGGGTTTAACCTCTCTCTGAGCTCCAAACTTAGTCCTCGGCGGAATCTGTCCCGCTTCTTCTCGTCTGTGTCCGCATGATAGCCGGCATAACAGCACAAGTCATTGAAAGCTTGGGCGTAGTGCAGGACATCTCGGTTTCCTTGGGTAAGAGCCAGGAACTCATTGAGCTTACGCTCCAGGAGACCTTCCGGAATGTGATGCCCTTTGAACGCGGTCTTGAACTCGTTCCAGCTGACGACATGGTCGGCTGGCAACATAGCATGGTAGTGATCCCACCAAAGCTTGGCGGAGCCACGCAGCTGTTCAGCTGCAAACCGGGCCTTGCTATAGTCGGGGCACGGGGCGGTGAGAAGCTCAAACTTGGATTCGATGGTGCGAACCCAGGCGTCGGCATCGAGCGGGTCTTGCATCTTCTGGAACAAAGGGGGCTGCGTCCCCAAGAAGTCCTCATAGCGAGCAACATGAGGCTGCTGCTAGGCCCTTCCCCCATGGGGCTGCTGCTGTTGTCCTTGTACAAGATGCCTCAGTAGCTCGGTTTGAGCCGCTAAGATCGCCTCTAGTGGAGACGGGGGCGGGGGCGGGGCAAGATCCTGCCTTTGCTCACTGCTGCTGGGCACAGAGCTGGACCTGGTGCGATGCGCCATCTGCAAGAGTCAAGTTCCATCAAGTCCATAAGCTCAGAAGTATTCCAAACAGATGGGAATGCGCATGTTAAATCCTCAATTGCGACTTTGCCATAATGCAACACAACACAGCCTTATAAAGGAGATACACCCTTCCTCTGCCATCTCAGTTAACCACTATCTTAGTTCTGCACACGGCTTCGAGCGAACCATAACCATATCTCAGGAGTTCCATTATGTCCGATCATAGGCTAAGGGGTCGGACTTAAGCGAAACAGCACAAGAGGGGTCGGGCGAAGCGATCTGCCCAGAAAGGGTCGGGTGAAACGAACCGCACAAGAAGGGGTCGGGCGAGGTGGAGAAGCGCCTCTAGTGGTCGGGCGCGTCCGACTTTGCGACCCGGGGTCGGCCAAACTTTGGACAGACTCACAGAAAACTGGTGCGTGGTCACAGTGCAAACTCACACAGTCTGGCATCCCAGACGTGTTGCAAAAGAGTCAAAGGTCAAGCTAAGACCTGATTTCAACTGAGATCATTACATGGTTGTTCCCAAAACACAGGGAATACTCAACTCAAGGCTAACCTATAATAGGACTATCCAAAATTTAGGCTGCCGAGGAGTACAACAAAAGAATTTGTTCCCTACAACTCTCCATCTACAGGGGAACACTGTAGGTTGGAGAAGGGGCATCGCAATCCTCAATGTCCATGCTGGACGCTCCCACAACCTCTTCAGGTTCTTCTTGCTCTTCCAACTGCATCTGAAGGGCATGCATGTCGTCGAGCTCGGCGTGATGCTCGTCCAGATGAGCATTAGCAACTGCTAGCTCCATCTCTATCTCCATCTTTTCTTCGGACAGCTCAATCATGCCATCCACCAGATCGTCCACTTCTCCCTCGAGTTCGGAGATTCGGTCTTGCATGTCGTGGATTTGGATGCCTCTCTGGATGAGTTGATAGGTTTGTCCCACCATATCTCTTTTGGCGGCGTTGAGGTGTCCCTGAGTGTCCACGGCAATCCGAGCCAAGACAGCCATGGCCCGACCTTGAAGCTCCATCAGCCGATATAAGGCGGACATGCATCTGATGTTGGTGGAGATGGTGACCATCGAGTGGGATGTGGCCAGCACCTCTATGTTGTTGACACGATCCAGCTACGCCGGTTCTAGTCGATCCCTGGCAGGGAATAGGCCGATTGGGTCCAGGGTGACCTCCAGCGGGTGCAGCTGACAGAACTGGGTGAGGAGTTGTAGAGCAGCTGACTCCCACATATCTTCCAAGGCGTGTCCGTATGTCGAGATTCCGAACGGGGGCCACTCGGGCCGCACAGAAGGTGGAGGTACCACTGCCTGCACGTTGAACCTCTGGACGCCGTGCTCCAGGTACATCCATCCCACGTACAAAGGCGGGGACTGATACCCGAACCACCTCAAGGTGTCCCACAGAATAGCGGGAAAACCTTCAAAGTGTAAGCACGTCGAGTGGGAGATGCCATTGGCGCCGTATAGAACATGTCCAGGGGCGGCCATCTGGAACCAAGAACTAAAACAACATGAGATAGAACTCTAAGAAGAAGGGGTCGGACAGAAAGCATTCAGATTTGACCGAGCACAAGCTGGAAGAAAACTAGAAATCCTTAGAACCAAAGAAGAGCCTTTCCAAGGCAAGGTCGCTTTTGGGAGGGTGGTTTCACATGTTTTAGTTCATGACGCATGCACGGCCTACCTCGTCTCTCAACCAAAACAACTGCCAAACTTGGACTTACGCAGTTAGTGCCGGTGGCTAGGCAACCAGTACGTCTCTCCCTATAATATCTAGTCGGGTTCTAGTAGCGTCTTCTAAGCGAACGCGGTTAGTGTACCTGCAGAAAAACACAGCCACTTGAACCTTTCGTGCCAGCACCCACGAAAGTGTCCCCAAACATTACCGTTCACTATAGGAACGGCACCCATGCGTTCAAGGCTGCATGGACAGCACAACAACCGTGGAAATAGATCCCCTTGGAATGGAACCATATAACCCTTCGCATACTCGTGATGCGGAATCAGCGCACGTATAATAGACGTGGGCGAACAACCGTGATAATAGGCTCGTTGGAATTGAACCATACCACCCTTCGTATGAATCAACACACGGAACCTGCGCAGGTATGATAAACGTGGGCGAAACAACCGCGATGATAGGATCCTTTGAATAGAACTCCCTATCAACCCTCGCATACTCGTGATACAGAAATCAGCACACGTATGATACACGTGGCGAAGTGCTGGAAGGTTAACAAGATAACCAAATAAGTATTAGCCACCTAAAAATAACCCCAAAATCCCCTAGGGCCTCCCGTACTAGGGTCATCCTTAACGATCGTACGAGATTTTCGAAAAATTTTCTTCGCAACTTTTATTTAAAAAGAAGTGTTTAGGGCATATTGTATTCTCTGTCTTGCTAAACCGGCTCTGATACCAGCTGTGGCGGATCCACCTCGGATTAGCTTGATTAAACATGGTTAAGTCGCCTAATACGCGACACTCATGCCTTAGCCAAGTTAACTCAAAGTGCTGTCGGATTTCATCCGATTTAACCACTTGAATAGGACCGAATTAGCAAACTCACACGAAGGTGAGCGGTTCTAGAGAATACAACGAGTCCACTGAGTTAAACAAATTTGACCACTTAGTTGAACAACAAAACGAAATCAGAGTTTTACATGGTTCAAAAGGAAACGACAGAAGGTAAACAACAAGCGGAAGCTACGCCGTCACGGTCGGGCATCCCTGGTGAGGCCAGCCAGGATGTCAGTGATCCCTCTCCTCGCCATCCGAGGAGGGATCCCACTCGACCGTCCAACCCGGAGGGAGTTGGGGCGGCCAAGTGCCAACAGAAGAAGGCTCGGGAGCAGCAACTTCACCTGAAAAAGAAAAAGTCACAACAAGGCTGAGCTACTAAGCTCAACAAGACTTAACCGACAGGAGGAAGCTACTCCACCACTTCTAGACTGGAAGGCTCTTTGGCTGAGGGGTTTGTTTGCCAAGAAGCACTAAGTAGATCCTTATACTCAAGTTTTAGCTCAGATTCTAAGTTCATTATCCGGTCTAAGTTAGCAACTTACTCTAAGCAAACATAGAACCAACCAAAGGGTAGATAAGCATCATCAAGACCATGTCATCATCAAATTCCTTTATTACTTAGGGTAGCATAGCGATCAAGCAGTCTCAAACTGTGAGAGGCAGACGAATCGATTCGAGTTCTTTAACCATGCATGGTGAACCTAACCTCACGACATCCGCGCACCACCGAGGTCGCTTCCTGTGTCGGCCTTCCCCATCAATTCCCTAACCCGTGTCGGGCCCATTTCCTTTGGTGCAAGGTTCCACAGACCCGGCCTCTGCCGTTCTGTGACCACGCTTGCCACCACGTGCGGCTGCAGGGGAAATTTCGTTCCAAGGGCAATGGGGCGATCGCTCACGTCTAGGTTCAATCCGGTACTAGGCTTCCTCATCCCATACTGAGTATGAGGTTAGTACTTTCAAACACTTGATCATGAACACCACCACTGTCGGGCCTTAGCAAGTTCCATAGATAGACGGGGCGATCAGCCGACCACAAAAAAGTCAACCAGAACCCTGCCCCGTCCATCGTCCTTATAATTGTGACAGGAGGAAAACAACCAACTCCTACAACTCGCGAGTGACAGGGAATCACTCGACTTTTACCGCTTCCTATTTAAGCAAAGCATCTACTCGGTCCAACAGCTAGTGTTCAGATCAAGGGATCTAAGTTATGTATCTATGGTTGCAAACAACTCCTATACGTAAATGCACAAACAAGATGAAGAAGCCATGCGCAAGTTTGGAGAAAACTGGGTTCATGCTCCGGGGCTTGCCTTCAAACGAGGAGGAGGGGAGCTGCTCTTCTGCTTGGGCGGCTTCGGCTTCTGGAAGCGGGAGCTCGGCTACAGCTTCGTCTTCTAGCGCCGGGTACAACTTGTAGAAACCGTCGGCGAGATGCAGCTCTACACGAAAGCCATGTAAGGGTTAGCACTTTAGACGGTTATTTCAACAGCAACACTTGCAAGTTTTAGCCCAGAAACTGGTAGCAAAGCTATGGAAAAAGGTGGGGAAGTGTACTTGGGTTGGTGGAGGTCAAGATATAAGGGTCGGATGGGAAGGAACTTATGATCAGACCCTTAGACTAGAGGAATAGCTGTGCTGGGGTCCTCAGACTTAACGCAGATAAGTCCTCAATTTTTACACATATACCCTCGGGTCAAGGAAAAAGGATACAGCCGAGCCCTCGGGCGAGGCGAAGAAAGGGTCGGCGAAACAGATAGGGTCAGGTGAACAGACAGGGTCGGACGAGGCGGACAAGGGGTCGGCAGCCTACCTTCGGCTCGCAGGTGAAACTTGGGGTCGGGAAGGAGCAGACTTGGGCGGAAGGATGGAAGCACAAAGGCTTGGGCAAAGGCGATGTCCGGGGTGCTCTGGCGGCGGCGGTGCTTCTTGTGGACACAAGCAAGCTCTTGCGTGGCGCGGGGAGCAAGCGGCTGGGTGGATTGGGAAAGGCGGTTGTTGAGCGGAGAGGAGAGTTTCTTAGGAACTTAGGCGATAGCGCTCGAGCACGAAACAGAGAGCAAGGTGGGAGGGCAGCGATGGCGAAGGGGACTCCGGCGGGGACTCTGGCGTTCCCTTTTATAGCTGCGCAGGAAGAGAGAGAGCTGGAGCAGCACGAAGACCAGAAAGAAGCGAATGGGGTGCGCTGCTGTGGCGGCGATTGAGCAGCTGGGCGGCGGAGCAGGACTTCGGGGATGACACTGTCGGTCATTGGGCATCAGAGACAGGGCGGCGCAGGCGCGGTTTTGCCGGTGGTGGAGATTTGGCGGAGGTGGGCGTCGTCGTGCGGTGGATATGATGGATGTGACAGGGGGAACGGCGCTAGAAGCGAGGGCGCACAGGTGAGAAGACAGGCGGGCTGCGGCTGCGCGGGTGAGCGCGAAGCAACAGACTGTCGGGGCGTATCTCTGGCAAGGCGGGAAAGGAGCTGTCGCGGCCGAGGTCGGGGTTGGTGAAGAAGGAATCGTCGCGTAGCGCATCTGGGGTGGCGCAATGGTGGAGAGGCGGCGGAAAAGACGGGCGGCATTGGTCTTGCAGCCGAGGGTCTGGCGAGGTGATGATGGGCGCGGGCTGCGAGGTGCTGCAGAAATGGTTGAAGAGGGCTTCCGCTGCGATTGGGGAAGGTGGCGCGGATATCCATCCGGTCACGGCCGGCGACGGGGTGGAGCGCCGGGTGTTGGAGAAGTTGAGCCACGCGGCAGAGAAGCTCTGAGGCAGGCATGCTTACTCGAGTGCGTCTGCCGCGGGAGATCTGGGGAAAAGATTTTTGTGGGTCCACCGGTCAGTCTCGGTTGGTCCACTGCTCAGATTGAAGGGAGACTGCTGGGAGACTTCGAAGGATCCGGCGGTATGGGTTGGGGTCGGCAGGGTCGGAACTGGAAACCAGCGGAGAGGGGTCGGACCTCAGGGGTCGGGACCGGACTGGAGGTTGAGCACTTAAACTCGGTAAAACTGAGATAGGGGATTAGGGACTCAGATTAAGATTTAACTCGAGAGATTTGGGGTCGGTCGTTATAGCCACCCTCCTGGATCACGCTCGAAAGGGCTCTTGCCTTTAGCTTGACCTCCATCAGGAGTGCCCACTCGGAGTAATTGGTCTTGGTGAGGATGGGGTAGCTACTCCCGCTACTCACCTCACGAATCACCTGATGAATTACGGCGCCGTCCTTGGAGGTGCCATCGGTGACCTTCTTCGAGTCTCCCATGGTCCCAGGTAGGTACTAATGGCTCTTGATGCCACTTATTAGAACCACGCCGGAGAGACAACGCACAAGTTGCCGGCAGGATCACGGCCAAACACACAAACCCAAGAATACTCACGCGAACACTCTGGACACGATCTTATTTTGGTGCTATTGAATTGGCAGCTTTTCCTGTGTCTATTCCTTTGCTTAAATGGACAATTACATGGCAAGAAGAAATGGCCTCCAATCAGGCCGATTATACTATAGCTAATTTTCCTAAACATAGCTAGTAATCTAAGGAAAGTAAATCACTAGTATTACGCAGGCAAGGATTATTGTCAACAGAGCCACCTCTGAAAATAGGTCCGTTTTTTGCCCCTAGAAACGATCATTTTCAGGGATGGGTCACCCCATCATCCACTCTCGAAAATCTCTTGAAAATAATTTCTAGAGGCTAGTGACAACATGGCCCGCCGCCCTAGAAATTATCTCATAAAAATAAATTCGTGTCTTCTTCATATGACCTCGAATGAAGATAAACTTTATATCAAAATTATAGAGCTCGATGAGACCTAAAACTTTGTAGCTTACAAGGTTTCATTTCAGATTGTTTGACACTCCAAAGTATCATTATAAAGTATCATTATAAGTTCTCTAGTTTTCAAATGTAGAATTTTTGAATTTTTCAAATGACTTCGGCTATAGAGAAGCTCTATATCAAAGTTGTACCACTGAACGAGATCTAAAATTTTGTAGTTCCATAAAATTTTCATTTGAAACGGACTATTTAGTATATGTATTGGACTCTATAGTATGTATGAACCTACGAGTATACGTGAATGTGGATGTGAATGCATATATGTACATATATGTTAATATTTTCAAAGTAAAAAGGAATGTATATGTATATGTGAATTTATGATTATATGTATTAGTATATATGTATGATTATATATAAATCTATATGCGTGAGTATATGTGAATGTCTGACTATACATGAAAGCACGAGTATGTGTATGACTATATGTGTGACTATACGTGAAATTAGTAAATAAATTGTAAATGAATTTCTATCTTTTTCATATAGTTTTAGATGAAGATGAACTTTATATGAAAGTTGTAAAGCTCAACGAGAATTCAAGCTTTTCATTTCAGAATTTTTTTATTAGAGATTTTTTAGTGGTCCAAAAAATTGTTATAAGTCATGAAACAAACATATCCTATGATGTCATCAGTCCATGCCTCCAAAACTGAGCCCTCCTGTTGGCTCAACCTTCTCTGACCATCTCCCTCTCCCCTTATCCCTTCCCTCTCCTTCTGTCTCCCCTTATCCATTCTCTCTCCCCCTCCTCTCTTTGCTCAACTAGGACTCCTGTACACAATCCGCCCTGTAACCCTACCCCCTGACTATATAAGGGCGGGCAGGGACCCCTCAAACAACAGAGAACAAGATCAATACAGTCCACACATAGGACGTAGGGTATTACGATATAGCGGCCCGAACCTATCTAAATCGTGTTTCTTGTGTCACCATCGACTTCTTGATTCTCGACGACACCCACTGCACAAAAGACCACCTTGGGTACTTCCTAGGCGGGTTGCCGGTCTAAAACACGGACAGCTGGCGCGCCAGGTAGGGGAAGTCGCCGAGTTTCTCCACGCGAGATCGATGGCACCAGTCATCATCAAGCCTACTTTCGCCTTTGAGGCGGGCGCAACCTTCGTCTTCAGCTCCTGGCTTTTCATCGCTGACGGAGCTGGATTCTTTCAATGCTGCATCATCGGCAACCAGGAAAAGAAGTGCCTTGATGAAAACTTTCTTCATCAAGAAGCAGAGAATCTCGTCGAAAAAATCCAAAATTTCAACATCAACAACATTGAGTTTGACTATGGCTCGGAGTTGATCTCAATTTGGACTAGCCCGCACAGGCTGACGTCCAAGTCATCCCGCAAGTCGACTTCAACTCGAAGTCAATTCCCGCACGGACTTCGCAATGCAGCCTTGGTCCACCAAGAATTCCTTACTCGAGTCCAATCCGGACTAGAGTCAGCTAAGGACTACGACTATGATTCGGACTCCATCCAAGAGATCCCTTTGTCAGGCCCAGCTCAAGGCTTGGTAATTACTTCGACTCCGCAAGGCAGATTTGTTTATTGGCCTGGGATGAAGCCATCGTTCCTTGCCCAAGATTACGAGTCGCGCCTTGTCGCTCACATAGACAACCTCCAGCACCAAGGAACATTATTGAACCGAGTACATCAGGTTTAAGGTTGCTGACTTTGAAACTTCTTACCATGCCATACTCGGAAGACTAGCTCTAGCCAAATTTATGGCTATACCATATTACGTCTACCTGGTACTCAAGATGCCAGGACCTAAGGGTGAGTTGACACTACGTGGAGACTTCGGGCGATCGTACGAGTGCAACACGGAAGCTCTAGAAATCGCAGCGACTTCTCAAGCACCCAATCCCATGCAAACAATTCTTCACAGCATCAAAGAAACTCAGCCCCACAGAACTCGAGATCCAAGAAAACAAGTTGGGATCGACTAAGGTGAAACCAGCAAGCGAGAAGGACTTCAAAGCCATCGATCTCCAAACTGGTGACTCATCCAAGATAGTCCTGATTGGAACAGGGCTAGACCCTAAATAGGAAAGCACGCTCGTCAGTTTTCTTCAGGCTAACCACGACATCTTTACGTGGAAGCCAGCTGACATGCTCGGTGTGCCCAAGGAGCTAATTGAGCATTCATTAAATGTCGACCCCAAAGCTACCCCAAAAAGCAACAGGGTTTATCAAAGAGGTTTTCCACCCTGATTGGCTAGCCAGCTCTGTACTCGTTCGCAAGAAGAGCAATGAGTGGAGGATGTGCGTCAACTACACATACCTCAACAAGCATTGCCCAAAGGACCCCTTTGGACTACCCAGAATCGACCAAGTAGTCAACTCCACAGCTGGGTGTGCTTTGCTCTGCTTTCTCGACTGCTACTCACGCTATCATCAAATAGCTCTCAAGGAAGAAGATCAAGCCAAAACAGCTTTCATCACCCTGTTTGGAGCATTTTGCTACAAAACAATATCTTTTGGGCTAAAAAATGCAGGGGCGACCTATCAACGCGCCATCCAAATGTGTTTCGAAAAGCAACTACACCGCAACATAGAAGCTTATGTAGACGACGTAGTTGTCAAAACAAAAAATCCAGATGATCTAGTCGCAGACTTAGAAGAAACCTTTGC
Source organism: Setaria italica (assembly GCF_000263155.2). Taxonomy (NCBI): domain Eukaryota; kingdom Viridiplantae; phylum Streptophyta; class Magnoliopsida; order Poales; family Poaceae; genus Setaria; species Setaria italica. Next base: position 5,643,694 of record NC_028456.1, on the reverse strand, counting down.
AAGTCTACGAGCATTCCGGTGGAAACTCAACCCTACAAAATGCATTTTCGGTGTACCTTCGCAAAAATTACTTGGGTTCATCATTAGCCACCGTGGCATTGAGGCCAACCCGGAGAAAATCTCTGCCATCACAAATATGCAAGCTCTAACCGGCATCAAGGATGTGCAGAAGCTTGAGGGTTACAGGCTGCATGGCAGCCCTCAATTGATTCATCTGAAGACTTGGAGAACGCGGATTACCCTTCTTCAAGCTACTCAAATGACAAGACAAGTTCCAATGGGCAGAGGAGGTAGGCAAAGCCTTGACACAGCTCAAGGACTTCCTGTCAAAACCACCAATCCTCACAGCTCCAACTCCAAACGAGGACTTGCTCCTATACATAGCCACTACTACTCATGTTGTCAGTACAACAGTAGTAGTCGAAAGGTCTGAACTAGGCCACATCTACAAAGTCCAGAGACCCATCTACTTCATCAGCAAAGTACTCTCGGACTCCAAAACTCAGTACCCACCAGTGCAGAAGCTACTCTACGCAATCCTGCTTACTTCACAAAAACTACAACACTACTTTCAAGAACACAGCATATCCGTCATCACCGACTTCCCGCTCGGTGAAATCCTTCATAACAAGGATGCAATGGGTAGAATCTCCAAGTGGGCAGTAGAACTTAGAGCTCTGTCTCTAGATTTCAAACCCAGAACAGCTATCAAATCCCAAGCTCTGGTCGACTTCATGGCGGAGTGGAGGGAAAACCGAGTACCAACACCAGTTGAAAGGCCAGAGCATTGGGTTATGTACTTTGATGGCTCCCTCAAACTTGAAGGCGCCATGCAGGAGTACTCTTGATCTCTCCAAAAGGTGAACAACTCAAATACGTTCTCCAAATCTTTTGGGAAGTCTCAAATAATGAAGCCGAGTACGAAGCACTTCTACATGGCCTTCGTCTCGCAATATCACTCGGTATCAAACGACTACTAGTATATGGTGACTCGCTAGTTGTCATTAACCAAGTCGATGATGAGTGGGATCGCAACAAGGAAAACATGGATGCCTACTGCAAGGAAGTCCGCAAGCTAGAGAACAAGTTCTCAGGCTTGGAGTTTCACCATGTCGTCTACGACAACAATGTAGCTGCTGATGTGTTATCAAAAATGGGCTCAACTCGTGCAGAAGTTCCAGTAGGCATTTTTGTACACGAGCTTCGCAAGCCTTCCATACCAGAACAAGGTACTCCAGCAACTACCAACACCAAACCTCCAAAATCCAACCGAGAGATCATGATGATCGAAGTTGACTGGAGATCACCGTTCATCGACTACATCAAAGAACAAAGGATACCATCTGACAAGAATCAAGCTGAACAAGTCTCACAACAAGGAAAGAGCTATGTTCTAGTTGGAGACAAGCTCTACAGAAGAAGCGCATCTTCAGGAGTACTCATGAAATGTGTCACCCGAGAAGAAGGTCAAGAAATCTTGCAAGAAATACACAAAGGAATATGTGGAAATCATGCCTCTTCATGAACAATCGTAGGCAAAGCTTTCAGAGCCGGCTTCTACTGGCCCATGGCACTGGCCGACGCAAAACAGCTAGTCCGCAGATGCCAAGGCTGCCAATTCTTTACCAAGCAACAGCATGTCCCCGCCTATAAACTCATCACAATACCTCCAACATGGCCCTTTGCATTATGGGGGTTTGACATGATTGGTCCACTCCTAACTGCGCCAGGAGGGTTCAATCAAGTACTTATAGCCATTGACAAGTTCACCAAGTGGATTGAAGTCAAACCCGTCACTTGCCCCAAGGCAAACCGAGTCCTCAACTTCCTGGATGAGATCGTACATCGCTACGGCTTCCCCAACAGAGTCATCACTGATTTAGGATCCAACTTCAACAATCACGACTTCTATCTCATGCTTCTTTCAGTTTTTGGTTCCAGATGGCCGCTCCCGGACACGTGTTTCGTGGCGCCGATGGTACCTCCCACTCAACATGCCTACACTTCGAGGGCTTTCCTACTATTTTGTGGGACACCTTGAGGTGGTTTGGGTACCAGTCGCCGCCTCTTTACGCGGGATGTGAGTACCAAGAGCACGGAGTACAGCGGTGCAACGTGCAAGTAGTTGTACCTCCACCCCCTGTGCAGCCCGAGTGGCCCCAGCTCGAGGTTTTGACCTACGGTCACACTCTTGAGGACACCTGGGAGTCAGCTGCCTTGCAGGCTCTCACTCAGTTTTGCCGGCTACACCCGTTTGAGGTCCTTTTGGACCCGATTGGTTTGTTCCCCGCCAGGGATTGGATGGACCCGGCTCGGCTTGACCGAGTAAATAACATGGAGGTGTTGGCAACCTCACACTCGCTGGTCACCGTTTCTACCACGACAAGGTGCATGTCTGCTTTGTACCGACTGGTTGAGCTTCAGGGAAGGGCTATGGCTGTCTTGGCACGGATAGCTGTAGACACCCAGGAGCATTTCAACATCGCCAAGAGAGATTTGGTGGAACAGTCGTATCATCTTATCCAGAGGGGCATACAGGTCTCCGACATGTAGACCAGGATTACTGAGCTAGAGGAAGAAGTGACGGACATGGAGCATGATATGGTGCTGCTCACAGAGGAAAAGCTAGGGGTTGAGATGGAGCTCGCGGTTGCTAATGCACACTTAACTAAGCACCATGCTGAGCTTGATGCTATCCACGCCTTGGAGATGCAGCTAGATGAGCCTATGGTTTAGGAGGAGGAGGAGGAAGACCCCGAGAAGGTAGAGGGAGTCTCAAGTATGGACATTGAAGATGGCGACGCCCCTTCTCCAATGCATAGTGTTTCCTCAGTAGGCAACCTGGATGACTTTTAGGTTGAAGGCTATAGGAAGTTGGTCTTTTGTTGTACTCCTCGGCAACCTATATATTTGGGTAGTGGTGTAATAGGTTAGCCTTGAGTTGAGTACTCCTTCTGTGTTAAGAGACCAGCAATGAAATGATCTTGGTGAAATCAGTTCCTGTTTTTCCCCCTCGGTCTTGACCCCACTTTTGACCCTTTGGGACACGTCTGGAATGTCAAAGAGGTGTGAAAATTTGCGCTGTGACCGCACGCAAAGTTTTTGCTCTTTTGGGTCTGTCCAAAACTTGGCCGACCCAGGGTCACGAGGTTGGATGCGCCCGACCCCTCGTGGCAGGTCTCCGCCTCGCCCGACCCCTTGTTGCAAAGCTCCGCCTCGCCCGACCCGAGCACTAAGGGTCGAACATAGCGGGACCCACGGGATAAAGTTTTGACTCACCTGAGGATGTGTGCAGACCAGCTGATGAGAACACGGATCTTGTGGGCCCTACCGAGCGTGGATCTTAATACCTTTCCGTTCGGTTAGCAAGAGTAAAACGACAGTAGCTGGGTGCAGAAGCGAGCTAGTTTCTAATTACGATGGCAAAGGGAGATGTGCACCTCCTTAATAAAAGATGTTGTTGTGTTGCACTATCGGCAAGAGTAGCATTTAAAGATTCAGCACGTAAGTTCCTTCATGATGGGAAAACTTTTGGGGATTATGTGACTAATGGAACGCTGACTCTTGCTGATGGCGCACCACACCCGCTCTGGCTCTGTTCCCAGTGGCAGTGAGTAGAGGCAGGATCTTCACCCGCCCCTGCCTCCGCCTTCACTAGAGGCGATCTTGGCTGCTCAAACTGAGCTACTGAAACATATTGCCCAAGGGCAACAGCAGCAACCCCATGGAGGGAGGGCTCATCAGCAACCTCATGTTGCTCGCTATGAGGACTTCTTGGGAATGCATCCCCCTCTGTTCCACAAGACACAAGACCTACTCGACACCGACGCCTGGATTCGTGCCATCGAATCCAAGTTCTCCCTCCTCACCGCCCATTGCCCGGAGGAGAACAAGGCTCGGTTCGCCGCGCAGCAACTGCGTGGTTCTGCCCTCCTATGGTGGGATCACTACCACGCCATGCAGTCGGCCGACCACGTCGTCAGCTGGGAGGAGTTGAAGATGGCGTTTAGGAGCCATCATATCCCTGAAGGTCTCCTAGAACGCAAGCTCAACGAGTTCCTGGCTCTTACCCAGGGAAGTCGTGATGTCCTGCATTATGCGCAGGCTTTCAACGATCTGTGCCGTTATGCCGGATATCATGCGGACACAGATGAGAAGAAGCAGGACAGGTTCCGCAGAGGATTAAGCTTGGAGCTCCGGGAAAGATTGAACCTGATAAGGGTGAATACGTACAATGAGTTGGTCAACCTGGCCATCTCACAGGAAGACTGCATGAAAGCTCTGGCAGTCGAGAGGAAGAGGAAGGCTCCACTGCTGACGCCCAGCCCACCTGCACAGAGATACAGGATGGCTCCTCCACAGGCGCCCAGCTGACCCCAGCAGTCGAGAAGATGGGTTGCCCAACCCCCACCAACGGTAGCACTTCGTTTTTCGGGATTTCAACCTCAGGCACCGCGGCCGACCCTACCGCCGCCACCGCGTCCTGCAAATGGTAACCGCTACTTCACCTGCAGCAACGTGGGGCATTTCGCCAAGGACTGCCCCAGAAATCAGAATCAGCGCCTAGGGCAGAGCAATGCGATACTCAATAAGGGGAAGAAGCCCAAGATGCAAGTTCGCCAAGGTGAGCTGAACTTCACCAACGCAGCAGAGCTTCCCGAAGGTGCACCAATAATGACGGGTACCTTTCTTATCCACAGTCGTTCAGCTTTGATTTTGTTTGACTCGGGAGCATCACATAGTTTTATTGGAAGAAAAACTAGTGACAAGTATGGGTTAAAAGAGTGCCAAACAAAAGGGTCTTTTAGGATATCCACCCCGGGTGGGGTAATCACATCAGATAGGATGAGTGTCAATGTGCCTATCCAGCTAGGCCGAACCCTCTTTAAGGAGAATCTTATTATCCTCGATCGAGAGGGGATTGATGTCATCCTGAGTATGGAATTGATGACTAGGCACCAAGTTATGCTAGACATCCTAGCTTGAGCTATCCATGTCAACTTACCCCACCAAGGCCACTCTGTTGTCCATTTGCCTCACCGAGAAGATGTAAATTCTTGTGCGTATCCCGCAGTTGAAACCCGACTGGAGGACATCCCGGTAGTCTGTGAGTACCCCGACGTGTTTCCCAATGACTTGCCGGGCATGCCGCCCGATAGAGATGTGGAGTTTTCTATAGAGTTGATCCCCGGCACAACCCCTATTTCCAAGAGATCTTATCGGATGCCACCGGTAGAGTTGGCTGAGTTAAAAACCCAACTACATGAGTTGTTGGAGAAAGGTTTTATCCGACCCAGTACTTCACCGTGGGGTTGCCCAACCCTGTTTGTGAAGAAGAAGGATGAGAGTCTACGCATGTGTGTGGACTACCGACCCCTCAATGCGGTGACTATCAAGAACAAGTATCCTCTTCCCCGCATTGATGTTCTGTTTGATCAGTTAGCTGGACCTAGAGTGTTTTCCAAGATTGACCTTCGCTCCGGTTACCACCAAATCAAGATCCGACCATGTGACATTCCCAAGACTGCCTTCTCCACAAGATATCAGTACCAGGTTATGTCTTTTGGACTCACCAATGCGCCCGCTTACTTCATGTACCTCATGAATTTGGTATTCATGCCCGAGTTGGACAAGTTCGTCGTGGTGTTCATTAATGATATTCTGGTATACTCGAAGAACGATGAAGAACATGCCGATCATCTTCATGTGGTTCTTCAGTGATTAAGGGATCATCAGCTTTATGCCAAGTTCTCCAAGTGTGAGTTCTGGTTAGAGAGTGTCAAATTCTTGGGGGACACAATCTCTCAGAATGGCATAGCAGTGGACCCTAGCAAGGTACAGGAGGTCATAGATTGGAAGCCACCCACATCAGTTCACTAGATCTGCAGTTTTCTTGGGCTAGCAGGCTATTATCGGTGATTCATCCCGGATTTCTCCAAGATAGCTAAACCGATGACTGAGCTGCTGAAGAAGGAAGTTAAGTTTGTGTGGAGCGACAAATGTGAAGAAGCCTTCCATACCTTGAAACAATTGTTGACTTCTGCCCCAATCTTAGCTCAACCCGACTCTTCTAGGCCGTTTGACGTATACTGTGACACCTCTGGCACTAAACTTGGGTGTGTTCTTATGCAAGACAACCGAGTCATTGCCTATGCCTCATGGGCGTTACGACCTCATGAGCTGAACTACCCGACCCATGATCTTGAGTTGGCAGCAGTGATTCACACCCTAAAAATATGGAGACATTATCTAATGGGCACTCACTGCAACATCTACACTGATCACAAGAGCCTCAAGTACATCTTCACTCAAGCTGACCTCAACATGCGACAAAGAAGATGGTTGGAGTTAATCAAGGATTATGATTTGGAAGTGCATTATCACCCCGGCAAAGCCAACGTAGTAGCAGATGCTCTTAGCCGCAAGACCCATTGCAATTGCTTGTCGGCAACCAACTTCACAGAAACTTTGTGTCATGAGATGGGAAAACTTAGTTTGGAGATGATTTCCCATGGAACCCTCGGTCATGTTTCTCTTGAATCTGCTTTGGAAGACCAAATTGGGTCAGCACAGTTAGGGGACGAGGAATTAAGGCTAATTAAAAGGAAAATTGCACAGAAGGATGAAGGGTACAAGAATTTTCAACAGGATGAAAATGGGAGAGTGTACTATGAGAACCGACTTGTTATCCCATCCAACCCCGGTCTTAAGAAGCAAATCCTAGATGAAGCACATCTCTCCAGATTCTCAATCCATCCTGGCAGTAATAAGATGTATCATGATCTCCAGCAAACTTTTTGGTGGAGTGGAATGAAGCCAGAAATTGCACCCTAAACCCTCTCGGAGTGTGACACGTGTCAACGTGTCAGGGCCAGCTATTTGAAGGTAGCAGGTGGCTTGCAACTGCTACCTATTTCATCATGGAAATAGGAAGACATCAGCATGGATTTCATTGTTGGATTACCCCCTACATCTCAGCGACATGATTCCATTTGGGTTATAGTGGACTGCCTCACCAAGTCTGCACACTTTCTTCCTATCCACACCACCTACACGGCCAAGAAGTATGCAGATTTGTATCTCGACCGCATTGTTTCCCTGCACGGTGTGCCAAGGACGATCATATCTGATCGAGGTGTTCAGTTTATAGCATGTTTTTGGGAACAATTACAAGCTTCACTTGGCACCAAGCTCATCTGTAGCTCAACATATCATCCTCAAACCGATGGTTAGACCGAGAGAGTAAATCAGATCCTTAAAGACATGCTACGAGCTTGTGTCATCCATTATGACAAGAATTGGAACAAGTGCTTACCATTGGCGGAGTTTTCTTACAACAACAGCTACCAGGCTAGCTTGAGGATGGCACCATTTGAAGCCTTATATAGTCGGAGGTGTCGGACACCATTGAATTGGTCACAAGTGGGAGAAAGACAAACGTATGGCCCCGATCTAGTAGTAGAAGCTGAAGAGCAAGTTAGGGTAATTCAAGCCAATATCAAGGCCACCCAATATTGACAGAAAAGCTACTACGACAAGAGGAGGAGACCCCTGCAGTTTGACATTGGTGATCACGTATACCTTCGAGTCTCCCCGGCCAAAGGATTGCAACAGTTTGGAGTAAAGGGAAAGTTGGCTCCCCGTTACATTGGCCCTTATGAGATTGTGGAAATCTGTGGACCCGTTGCTTACCGGATCCAACTACCTGAACAACTCTCAACCATTCATGACGTCTTCCATGTCTCCCAACTGAAGAAATGTTTCCAAGTCCCGACTAAGATCTTGGAACAGGAGCAACTTCAAATTGAACCCGACCTGACCTATGCCAAATATCCTGCCAAAGTCCTCGACCGTAAGGAAAGATACACCCGACGACAAGTTGTGAAAATGTACAAGATTCTATGGAGTAACCACATGGAAGATGAAGCAACATGGGAAAAAGAGGAATATCTGAACAAGCACTTCAGAGGCTTTCTGTTCAGCCAAGGAGCTAAGAACCGCACACCCCCACTAGTTGTCCTTACACCCGAATCTCGGGACGGAATTCTTTTTAAGGGGGGTAGGCTGTAACGACCTAGATTTAAATCGACCGAGCTTAATCTTAAGACAAGCCCCTAATCTGGTTGAATCATTCTTCTTGAGCTATATCGGCTAAAATCTGGTTTTCAGCCCAACCTAGCACCTTAGGGAGGGTTATCTTTGGAAAGTTGAGCAGGATGCCAAGAAATTCCTTTATGAAAGTTGGAGAACGAAGTCCCTGCTACAACTTTGTTAGTTGGACCTTAATCCTTTTCATCTCCGAAGGTTCCCAAATCTGCAGCTCAAATCAGCCCCAACCCCTAAAACCTAGCATACTGCCATTTTTCTCTAAGTCCTGAAACAAGTGTTTCTCCAAACTTTGGAGCTTTGGATCCCCAAATCCACTGCATTTTTGGACTCGGTCCAATTTCAAGAGTTGGACCTTGGCCTGAGTTCTACAACTTTTGTTAAGGCAGCAGAAGTGGTGCAGTTCGGATTTTGGGAGAACTAGAGACTGGAAGATTGACCCAGAAACAAATCCCATGGATCTCTCGGGTCAAGCGCGCTAGAGCAAGCGTGCGTCCTGTCTCAGAGCCTCTCCGCCGCATGGCTTAACCTCCCCAACGAGCGCCGTCTCGCCCAGTCGCCGGCCGCGACAAGATCGATCAGCGCGCCTCCTTCCCAATCGCGCGCAGAAGCGCCCTGCAGCCCTTTTCTGCCCCGTCTCATCACGCCCGAGATCTCGCCGGCCGCGCCAAGAGCCCTGCCGCCGCTGCGACCGAAGATTGGCCACTGCCGCGCCAGTCCGGCTCGCCTCCTGCGCGTATCTCCTCACCAGGATCCCCGGCCGCGCGCCCCAACGCCTTCCGGCTTTCCCGTAATTCCACAGTCGCGCTGCCCACGCACGCGCCCCGCGATGATACCGCTTTCCCCAACCCCTGCGCCGGTAGTGACAACTCCCCCCGCCTCGCCAGTAGCGTGCCATGGCAAAACCGCTGGTTCTGCGCTTGCTAGCATCGCCGCTTGCCTTGTCACCTCGCCTGTAGCGCCCTCGCGTGCAGTGCCCTTCCTTCCTTCCTTCCTGCCACACGCTAGCTGAGCTGTCGCACCCAATCCAGCGCTTGACGCGCACCAGACCCGTGCTCACCCTCGCCAGTCCTTCCCTCTGGCAAAACCACGCCTGCATAGCTCTATCCTCTGTGCCCAATACCGTAAGATCCTATCCCCGAAGCTCCGCTTTGCCGGCCAATGGAGATGTCGACCAATCGCCACCACGGCAGAGCACTCCATCCTCTTCGACCTTATCCTCGCGCTACCCGAACTCCTTCTGTTCCCCGCAGCTATAAAAAGGGTACCAGAGCCTCTACCGCAGTTCCCTTCGCCATCGCTACCTTGCCGCACCTTCCTCTGTTTCGTGCTCAAGCGCTACCGCATAAGCTCTTTGAGGAACTCCACCTCTCCGCTCAACACTCGCCTTTCCTAACCCACCAGCCGCTTGCTTCCTCCGCGCTGAGCTAGAGCTTACTTGTTGTCCACAAGAAGCACCGTCGCCGCCGGAGCACCGCCGGACCTCGCCACTGCCCAAGCCTTAGCGCCTTAGTCGTTCTACCTGATCTTGCTTCTTTCCGACCCCAAAACTTTGTCAGTAGGCCCAAAGGTCAGCTGCCGACCCCTTGTCTGTTTCGCCTGACCCCTTTCTGTCTCGCCCGACCCCTCTCCGTTTCGCCCGACCCCTTTTCCGTTTCGCCCGACCCCTTTTCCGTCTCGCCCGACCCTGTCTGTTTCGCCCGACCCTTGTCCGCCTCGCCCGAGGGCTCGGCTGTATCTTTTTCTTTTTACCAAGGGTATCTATGTAAAATTTCGGGGACTTCTCTGTGTTAAGTCTAAGGACCCTGGTACAGTTATTCCTTAGGTCTAAGGGTCAGATCATAAAGTTTTCCCGATCCGACTCCTTGTTCTTGTTCTGAATCGACCAAGCTTGAGAAATTCATCTTAAATCGAGGAAAAATTTGAAAAGTGTGAAATCACTTGGGTTGGAGACCTCTTTCTGAGTAGAATCCAATAAAATGGGATTTCACACCTTTCTTGTAGTTTTGCTATAGTTTTGGGGCTACCTCTTGCAAGTGTTGCTGAAATAACCGTCTAAGTGTTTTAACCCCTGCATTTGCATTCCATGTAGAACTAAACCTCGCCGATGGCACATACGAGCTGCACCCGATGCCAGAAGATGGAGCGGTAGCTGAGCTGCCGACTACAAGAGCTGAAGCCGAGTGCGTTGAAGATCAGTTTGCCTCTGCTCCGCTTGAAGGCAAGCCCCGGAGCATAACCCAATCTTTCTAAACTTGCGCATGCCTTCATTTGTATGTATGTGCATTTACGTTATAGGAGTTGTTTGAAACCTTAGATGCATGACTCAGTTCCCTTGATCTGAACACTAGCATGATAAGTCCGAGTAGTTGCAGTGCTTAACAGGACTCGATAAAAGTTGAGTGATTCCCTGTCACTCGCGAGTTATAGGAGTTGCTTGCTCTCCTTCGGGTTACAACTATAAGGACGGTGGACGGGGCAGGGCCTTGTGAACTCTTTTTGGTGGTTGGTGGATTGCCCCGTCTGTCTATATGAAACTGCTTAAGGTCGGAAAGTGTTGGTGTTCGTGATCAAGTGTTTGAAAGTACTAATCTCATACCTAGTATGGGATGGGGAAGCCTAGTACCTGATTGAACTAGGGCGTGGCTTATACCCCTGTTGTCCCTGGAATGAGGATCCCATCGTGCATCATGTGGGTGCAAGTGCGGTCACAGTACGGCAAGAGGTCGGGACTGTGGAGCCTTGCATGCCAAGGGAAGTTTGGACCTGACACGTGCCTGGGAATTGATGGGGACAGCCGACACAGGAAGTGACCCTCTGTGGTGCGCGGATGTCGTGAGATTAGGTTCGCCATGCATGGTTAAGAAATTCAAATCGATTTGTCTGCCTATCACAGTTTGAGGCTGCTTGATCGCTATGCTACACTGAGTAAAGATGGAACATGATGATGAGGTGAACCTTGATGCTTGTTCTTTAAATTGTTTGGAAAATATATTTGCTTAGCATGAGTTAAAAATGTAGACTGGTTAATGAACTTAGAATCAGAGCTAAAACATTGAAAGTAAGGACCTACTGTAGTTGCTTTTTGGCAAAACAAACCCCTCAGCCAAGAGCCTTGCATGTCTAGAAGTTGGTGGAGTAGTTTTCCCCACCGATCGTTTAAGTCTTGTTGAGCTTAGTAGCTCAACCTTGCTTGTGGCATATCTTTTAGGTGATGTTGAAGCTCCTGAGTTCGCCGTTGTTGGCACTTGGCCTTCCCAGCTTCCTCCTGGGTGGACGGTTGATTGGGATCCCTCCTCGGACGGCGAGGATAGGGACCAGTGATGTCCTGATCGGCCTCATCAGGGACATCCGAACCTGGCGCTAGCTTCCGCTGTTTTATCTTTTCCACTGTTCATGAACTTTGTAAAACTTTGATTTCCAAACCAGTGTTGAAAGAAATAAATGTACTTGTTTAATTTGTATGGTCTGTTGTATTCTCTGGAACCACTCACCTTCGTGTGAGTGCTGCTAATCCGGTCCTGTACAGTGGTTCTAGCGGATGAAATCCGACGGACTGCCAAAGTTAACTTGATTAAAGCATGTGATCGCATGTCAGGTGACTTAACCGTGCTTTAGTTAAGTTAATCCGAGCGGTTCCGCCACATAGGTGTTGTCGCCACGAGTTGAAAAATGGTTGCGAAATAAAAGCGAATGAAATCCGACGGACTGCCGAAGTTAACTTGATTAAAGCATGTGATCGCATGTCAGGCGACTTAACTGTGCTTTAGTTAAGTTAATCCGAGCGGTTCCGCCACATAGGTGTTGTCACCACGATTTGAAAAATTGTTGCGAGTTTTATTTTGGAAAAATTAAAAGATGCGCAATGAGGGAATTGAACCAGGGTCTTCAGAAAAATCAGCAAGCATGGGTTTTGAACCCTGGTTTTAGAGACCACACTCCAACACCTTACCACTGCACTACACCAACACTTGAAACGAAGTATGGTATTCTATATTTTATATGTTCATTTTCTCATGTTTTATTTCGGAAAAATTAAAAGATGCGCAATGGGGAATCGAACCAGGATCTCCAGAGTTTAGACTCGAGTACCTCACCACCACGTTACGCAATTGTTGGATGATGGATAGGAGTCGAAGTAAAAGAAATAAATTCTATGTTAGTTACAGCAATGTATCTATAGTGTAGGTTAACTACTGAGTTTTTTAGTGCCCATCCTACTGGAGAGCTCAAACGCAGCATCATTGAGGTTGAAGAAAGGGAAAAAATTACTATTGAAATAGATTGAATAAACATAATTTCTATGAGATATTAGCATTTCAGTGTAACTGTCATGGATCCTATGTGCTGCAATTATTATGTGGTGATTTGGAGATAGAAGTTTGAATTATCCTAAGAAGATAATTGAATTTTTCATCTATCTCTAAGGTATGGGCTAGAATCTAACATACAAGCTTAAATATAATTTTTGTGCATTTTTTGAATCTTATTGGTGGTACACATACTTCAAGTTGGAATTACTTTCGATAAGCACGTAGAAATTTATTTAAATGATAGAAAATACTAAATCTATTAAAAAATTCTTGAAACTCCTACATGACAACTTAGATGTTTTCTATTACATGTAAAAATATAATTAGGGGTATATAAAATAATTATTTTGCAAGTTACTTCACAAGGGTGTATTAATTAGTTAGTTAAAAAATAGAAAAAAAACTTTTTTTACAACAAGTGGCAATGTAAATTCACAAATGTCAACAACAGGGTAAAGGTAAGTTTGTGTCCAAATTTGAGGTGCATACGAGTTCAAACATAATACGAGCTATTCAAATCTCAAAGTTTGATTTGAGTTATGTGAAACAATGTGAGAGGTCTATCCATTTTGTGAACAACATACACTCCAATCTTTTTAAAATATTATGAAACTTTTATGTCAAGCTTATAGACCCAAAATATGTTGTCATGTAAATTTGTAGAATTTTCTGACCAAATTTAGATATTATTGTAATTATTATGTGGTAATTTGAAGATAGAAGTTTGAATTGTCCCTAGAAGACAATTGAATTTTTCATCTATCTCCAAGGCATTGGTTTCCATAACATTATTGTTTACAACTTTTTCATGTGAAATCATTTACTATCTCAAAATATTGTTTGAAGTTGTGATATTTTGAAATTCAAATTTTGAATTGTTCAAACAAAGTCGGATAGAGAGATTACCAAAAAAAATTGTAGACCTCGTTGGTTTCTACAACTTTGTTTTTGACAGATTTTTTATTTGAATCATTTACTTTCTCATAATATTGTTTGAAGTTTTCACATTTTGAAATTCAAATTTTGAATTATTAAAACAAAGTTGGATGGAGAAATGGCTAAAACACAAGTTGTAGATATCGATGATTTTTAAAAATTTGTATCAGACAATTTTTCCATTCGAATTCATTAATAATTTACAAAATTAATTACAATAATAAATGTAATTTAAAATAAATGTAACACAAGACAGCAATGGGCGTAAGCCACAAAATGAACCCATGACTATGCTCAGCCTATAATTCCTTCAACGGCCCAACTCCTTGTAGCCGTCCATCTCGGATGCAACGGTTCTCATGTCACACGAGTACAACCCTAGGTTATAAGCTGAAATCCTTCTTCCTTCACCGAGGCCCCAGCCGCGCCGTCCCACACCACCCCGCCCCCGGCACCGGCCCCAGCCCTCCGCCCCCACCGTCGGCCCCGACGCCTCCCTTCCTCAGATCTGCCGCCGCCCTCTAAGCCACACCCCACTGCCGCCCCCTCCACAGCGCTCGCGGCGCCCGCGCGCCATCTGCTGCCCCACCCGAGGCCGCCCGCGGCCCCACCGCCGCGGCACGTTGGGCGAGATCCCAGCCGCCGCCAGGTGCCAGACCCCTCCACGGCTCCACCCGCGCGGCCTCTCGGTGCTCGCGGCGCCGGCGCACCGTCCGCCGCCCCGCCCGGCGGCTCCTACAAATCTCCGACGGCTCCGCCATGGCGCCGTTGCCGTAATCCCTGCAGGCCAGCCGCTTGGTCACCGGTGGGATGAGGGACACACCGAGGTCGTGCAATGGGAACCATCGTAGCCCAGGAACCCCGGAAGGTCAGGATCCCCTGCCAGGGCAAGGAGGCCAGAAAGTCAAGACCACCTGCAGCGGCAAGGAGGCCAGGATGTCGGCATGACCAACCATCAGGTACTGATAAGGTCATATTTGTTTGTTTCCTCCTGCCTGCACAGCTACTTGATTTGGTTTGCTAATTAGGGCTAATCTCTCTTTTGATTCCTGAGAGGTTTGGCATTTATTTTCGGGCCTTATATACTCAATCTGACCAGGTGGAGTAATAGATTATTTTAGATAATTTTAGTTTCTTTGCATGGAGTTGTTAAACACTGATTTTGATAGAACATATCAGGAGATGTGTGGTCTAAAATCTTGCTGGTTGCAGAATATCATAGTTGTAAGAAATTTGATGTAGATGTTTGTGGCTTCAACTGATAGCTGTTAGTTGGACATCCTGCCAAGGTTTCTAACTTCTTTTTGCAAATTTTGGAATTCGTCGATGGGGCAATTGAGATAACTGAACGCAAAACATAATTGGTATTGGATCTTCTAGTTTGTGGTATTCAATTTCAAATGAAGTCAGTACTAGTTGTGTCATGTTTCCTACTGCTTTGTAAAGATCTGATTATATGAAGGTCTGCAACTGCAATGATCTGATTATATGAACATGAATCCTTCTTATGCTCTGAACTTTTTGCTAGCTCCATCTGCTCATCTTACTTGCATATGCTTGTGAGTTGACTTAGCTCCATCTGATCTATTTGCTAACTCCAGGGAATTGACTGACGAAGAAAGAGCCTCACGTGTTGTTTTTAGACAAATTCGAACAACACCTCCTATTCGATCTATTTGAAAATAGCTTTCATGTTCTTGACTCTAGGGACATCGCCATTTGAAAGATTATGGGAAAAATTCTTTGAGGTATATCTCCCTTGTTTATTCCCTTGGCAGATTCATGCAGTTTGCCAATTTATTTGTTCTGTCAAGCATGGGTGAAGCCATGGAGTGGAAATTGGGAGATAGCAACTTCGACAAAAAAATGTTATCATGTCTGCTTATCCAAATATTTTTTATAATTCTTCCTTTTTTTAGAATCTACAATTTTAGTATGCACATATCTCTTCTTTTGCAGCTGCGGTATTCCTTCTTAGACTACCATGGATCATCATGCAAAATGGTTATTCAGTTTTCAGAAGAAGCAACAGTGATCTATCTACCTGGGGAAATGGATCATTGTCCAACTATGTCATTTTTTCTGCTCACTAAGAAATGTATTTGCATCAGAAAAAGAAACATTCTAATGAAACTCTAGGAATCACTAAGAAATCATTAGCTAATTTCTATCTCTTATTGGTTCTTACATTCTTTTACCCTCCATGTAAATATGACTAGCCATTTTTCTACCGAACAACCATGCATGATACACATGTTTACTTGATCTTGTGTACTGGTTTTAGAAATGAAACCATGGTTACATATTATGGTTGCATTAAGGAAGATTCTAAAACATTGCTCCATACATCTTTTTGCAGCTTGTTAAGAAGCAATGTGTCTAGGCAGGCAGGCCCATGATGATGGAGTGCTCAACAACAGGTCATGCACATGTATAGGCTTCTTTGCCGACCAATGACCGGTGCTGCCTACCTGACATTCAACTTGGCTATCCCCCATCCCATATACTTCGTATTTCCTCTTTGATTTGTGCAGGTAGCTTGAACTTTTATTAGCTCATTATCTTTGCTTTTACTTACACTTGTTTCTTCGCAGTATAAAAAATGAATATGCTAATTTTTGCAATATTTTAGTTGAGTTACAATCCTTGACATATTCCCTGCCCTCTTTCTGTTTGATGGGACATTTTTACATTATTACTAGACTTTTAAGGATTGCAAATAAAATATGATTGAATTCTGTTGTCCTGATTCATATGATTATTTGCACAACATGTGATTAATGAAATGTTTGGACAAGAGCAAATGACCATTAACCAAATGTGATGTGATGTGCATTCTTTCAAAGGGTTTTTGTTTAAACTTTACTTTCTGGCTGATCCAAACAGTATGTGATGTGCATTTTTTCAAAGTTTTTATAAAATTACTTTTTGGCTGATCCAATTCGGATGTGGTGTGCATTCTTTCAAAGGTTATTGGATAACACTGCTTGCCCTTGGTGCCGTCTAGCTTTGTTTAATACAGTGACTACGTTTTTAGATTAAATATGTCTTTAAATTTATTTTCACACTTTTATTATCTTATTAAATACTGTTTTGTAATATAAATATTTTGCTGCTCGTGGCAACGCACGGGCACGATCCTAGTATCTTTTAAACAATTGATCTAGTCTAGGTGAGGCATAATGCATATGGTTTGTTCAGCTGAGTTGTCTCCATGTTGTTCAACTAAATAGAAATATTTAATATGCTTTTTGTATAACTCCAGGTAGTAATATTTTTTGTTTGTCATGCAGAAGCTGTTTCATACTGATTTTTGCTAATTATATTTCCATGCTCTACTCTAGCTGAACAAGAACTTCATATCATTAGGTTTATCAAACATGTAAAAGTAGACCAGCAACATTCATAGCTGTTGCTTAAGTATCCCTGTCTACAATTGGTCCTAACTCCTAACATCACTTAATAGGAACAGCTGGTCATGCTGCTATTAGTGTGCACCTAACACTTTGTAAAGGTGGAAAGGAGATTAATGCTAATGGTTGTCATTAAATTAGGCAGGCTTCAATGGAATTGCAAATTGACAGATCAGTTTCCTTAAGATTCACCCCTCCTACCAATCGTTCTACTATTCTATTCTGTCTTTTTTCGATAACGTAAATTATAGTCCACTACCTTCTAGTTCTACTACAATAGTATTTTTTATGTATTTCTTGGTACGTAATAACAAGCTGTGGTAATTCACAATGGGTAAAGACATCTTTTTTTTTACTTCTTGGGGCAGGAATACATATCATTCAGCCCTATGCGTAGCTAGCCTTGCAAGTCACGCATCAATAGCGTGCACAACGCTTGTTTGCGACGCTCCTGTGGAAGTAAGGAGATGAAAAAATGGGATGAACCAGCTCATGCACGCATCATGGTGTCATTGCGATCACATGTTATATGCCGATGAAAGGTAATATGCAACTATATGCCTGTATATAACTGCTATATGCCGATCACATGTTATCTCGTTCCTCTGTAGGTTAAGTACATGGGAGATGATGGGAAGGAGCAGAACAGCTTGCAGATGACGGGCCTGAATCTCATGGACAAGACGATGACCGTCCGGGGAGCTAGGATTGCCTCTTCAGGTTATGCAAACATGAATGGATGCTGTTTTTGGTAGATGCTGTTCATGCTAACATGAATGGATGCTGGACCATATTGTTTGTGGCATAGGCAGTAAAGGTTGTTGATCCGATAGATATTTGGCTATATTGTATTGTCGATCTATTAGATGTTTGCTATATTGTATTATCTCTACCAGAGACGAATTTGAAAAATTCAATTTTTGCTACATTGGATTTGGTTTGATACAAATTGTGTTGCCATAGAATCTATGATAACGTAATATTGTCCATTGCAAAATGAGTTATTGCCACAACATATGTTTCCATGGCAATATAGTTTATTTGGACGAAACCAATTGTGTTGCCATATGATCTGTCACAACGTAATATTTTCCGTTGCAAACCGAATTATCGCCACCAAACATATTTCCGTGGCAATATAAGTTATTACCACGAAAGCAGTTGTGTGGCCATAGAAACAGTCCCCACGTAATAGTTTCCGTTGCAAAACTAATTATTGCCATCGAAAATGGTTCTGTTGCAATATAGTTTATTTTCCACGAAAGAAATTTAGTTGCCATAGGATATGTCACAACGTCAAATTTCCGTGGCAATATATTCTATTACCACCATGTAAATCATTGCGAAATACCATATTACAACATAGTTTGTACGTTGCAACTACGTACTATAGCAATGACTGCTTGCGTTGCAATACATGCTAATGCAACGAAATCCTCCGTTGCCATACTCTATAATGCAATGAAAATGTGTGTGGCAATTACCATAAGTTACAACAGCCCACAAAAAAATGTTGCAAAGAGCTATTGCCACGCCAGTACTTGCCATGCCTGCCAACCAACCAGTCGCCGTTGCAATTGCTAGATATTGCATCGATTTTGGGCATATTGCAACATTTTTCTGCCGTTGCATTAGACCAAAAATCTAGTAGTGCGTCATGTGGCAATCTCCCGCGGTTGAGCAGTATGATGAAGGAGTATCAGAAGAAACAAGGTGCCTAGACCTGGACAATCTGGAAGAAACAAGATGTGCAGCACTGGTTCAGTCAGCCAGATATCTCGATGCGCTACAATGCTATCATGACCGCAATGTCAAGGAACGTTCCTTTTATGTGGGTCACATGGTCCTCAAATGCATTCGAGACACATTAGGGCTGCACAAACTCAACTCGCCATGGGAAGTTCCCTACGTCATATCCAAGGTCACAGGGCCTGGATCATACCGACTACAGGAACTCTCAGGAGAAGAAGTACCAAACTCTTGGAATATAGAGTACCCGTAGCAAACTACAAGACATGTCCTCGGGTCTTCACCCATAGTTTATTAAACAAAGTTCTTTGCCAAACACTATCCTTGCCTCTGCTCGGCTATTCACAGCCACCCAAGCTCTTCATCTCTGCGAGCCCCAACGCTCCGCTCTCGACTTGATTCCATCAAGTTTCTTCGTGTTATCACAACTCGTCAACTATTCCCAGCCACTCGAGTTCTTCAGCTCTGCAAGCCCTAGCGCTCCGCCCTCGACTTGTTTTCATCAAGTCTCTTCGAGTTATCACAACTCGTCGGCTATTCACAGCCACTCGAGCTCTTCAGCTCTACGAACCCCAGCGCTCCGCCCTCGACTTGTTTTCATCAAGTCTCTTCGAGTTATCACAACTCGTCGGCTATTCACAGCCACTCAAGCTCTTCAGCTCTGCGAGCCCCAGCGCTCCGCCCTCGACTTGTTTTCATCAAGTCTCTTCGATTTATCACAACTCATCGGCTATTCACAACCACTCAAGCTTTTCAGCCCTACAAGTTTCAAATACTCTTTCGCCAACTCGTCTCTACAAGACTAAGCGGCTTCACAAAGCCATGACTCAAGTCATTTCACTTACTGGGCTACAACGCTTATGACAACAAACCACGACTACGGTGCTAGTCACTTGTTCTCCAAAGGCACAAAATTGCCACAACCATCAGTCAAGGAGTAATCAAACTCACTTCATACTTGCATCTTTTAACGAAACTCCACAGGATTACAATCGACTACCCAATGAAGTCGGGGTATACAAAATACAACACAATTGCACAACAACGACTGCAAGCAACTACCTACTGGCAGTTAGAACAGAAGTCCCAGGCTTTTACTATATCACAAGGATACACAAGCCTTGTGACTGCTCGACTACCAAGGTGCAAGCAGCGTTAAAAGGCAGGACCTGCACACGAGGAAGTTGCGCAATAGGCAGTTGTACCCTAGTCCGTCCCCCTAACAACCGGAACACCAGGTACTCCTATAGTATGATAGCAAGGGTATAAGACTAGCATACGAGCATATAAGCCTACAGTGGTGGAAAAACTGAGCATTAGTCCCGGTTGGTAAGCCTTGTATATCTCGGAAAACCAACCGGGACTAAAGACCTCCTTTAGTCCTGGTTGATGATACCAACTGGGACTAAAGATGTTTTTTTCTTTCTACCCTAAAGTCTGTTCCATATTAATGCTAATTGTTGCTTCACATATATATGTACATATACATATACATCCTTAGCATACACTACTTACACGTATATGCTCGTATTGTATGCATGTCGTACATATATTTCATGATAGTATATGCATAATATTAATTATAACTACTATATATACAATTCTTAGTATATTATACGCATCAGACAAGTATTTATACAATTACTATATATGCAATAATTATCCACTTCATTCTTAGGATCCTCCCGTTGTGGTGTTGCTCGGTTCAGCTATTGAATATGCATCGTAATAAAATTCCCCTTTAGGATTTATCACCTCGTCCACTAAAAATCCCATGAGAGCATCTTGGATTGCTAAAAGTCTCTCTTTCTCCAAGAGTTCTTCTCTAATCTGCAACATCTATAGTTTGGAAATATGTGAATGTTACACCAACAATTAAATATAAGGAGCTAGAAAATAATTAATTATTAATAGGTTTATTTTATGTACAATTATATTGTCCGATATCACCTTGTCCCTCGCGAAATGGTAAATATGCTCACAGACGTGGTATCCTCATAAATTATTCCCTTGTTCCTGTCTCAAGCACTTTAGTGAGAAAAAATAAGTTATGAAATATTTGTGTTATAGAATGTACAAAATGTGCAAACTTCATACGTACCAAGAATGTTGTACTGAACGTAAGTTTTTCTTTGAATTCACCACGGTGAGTCTTACATAATCGTTTCCATACGCTGCGAATTAAAATAATGAATGATACAGTGTTAGGTGAAACTTTAAGAAACAAACTTTTGCATAGAGATAAAGGTCTAGAATTTTACAAGTTTAGCATGTCTTGAATGTGTTGGTACTCGTCCTTTAGTTTCCTAAACGAATCAAACACAATAAGGTTGCTTTTATCAATCATAATTACAAGGAGAATCTAGTGGGGATAGTATGAGTGGACGATGACTTTCCTTGTTTTTTCTTCTTATAAGAGTTAACTAATGAATGATCGTAGTTCGATAGTAATGTCTTCTTGACTTCTTTTTTCATGCCAATAAAAAACTTTAATTTGGCTGGATCTACTGGCTTAGGCTCCATCTCCTTCGCTTTTCTTTCTGCACCTATTTTTTCAAACCACTCCCTTACATATGCTTGCGATGCCTCCCCCAATTCCTTAGGAGTCATATCGCTTGCTAGCTTCTTAATAGGTTCAAACTTCTTTGTTTTCTTCCTCGGGGGTTGCGACTTCTTGTTAGGTGCTGCAGGTTCCTTGCTCGCACCAGACTTTAGTCCCAGCGCTCTAGACAGTAATTGGGGAGGGGTGTTTTGGTTGTCATCGCTCGCACCTCCAGGATTCGATAGTGCTAGAGACAGTGATCGAGCAGGATCCGACGGTCCCAGTGGTCATGACGGTCCTGGAGGTGGATGTGTTGGAGATGACGGTCTTTAGTTCTGAAGAGATGGTGGATGTGGGGGCTCTAAGGGAAGAAATGATGCCTCCTTGCTAGGGATGATGATGTAGCATTTGCGCCATAGAATGATACCATGAAGTGCATCTCCTAGTGTACTTTCCCAATCACCTCCTGGGAAGTCGAGCTCTAGGCCTTCATATTTACTATCGCAAATCTGCTCCACCCCAACGCTAGAGTAGCCAGGTGGAATCTCCATGCCATGGCTTGTCTACCCTGGTAGGATTGATAAAGCACTTTCGTACGCCACCAGTACATATAGGAGAAATAAAGAAGTTATTAAACTCCCGAGGTATGGATCAATTGAGATAATTGTATAAATTATATATATATATATACCTTAATAGTGAGGTTGCCAAATGGTCTGTACAACTCACATGAGGTGCGCTGAGTGATGTCATCCACAGGGTACCGTTGGTTGCCCTTCGCAACCATGGGTAAGCTTGGCATGTTCTCATCGGGGACCCCTGTGGAAGCACATCTGCTTCAGCGTTGAGAAGGGCTAACGATGACGTTGGGATCCGGTAGTGCTCCAAATTGGGCCATCTCAGTAATTGCCAGGGCCACTCACAGATTAATTTCTTCCTGCATTCTTACATCTTATTCATGCACTTTAGCTTCTAACATGCGCCGCCACCTCTCCTCTTGCTGTTCCTTTCTTCTCTTCCAGCTTCTGCACGTGTCGATATCCCTATGGAAAGCAAACTTCCATGGAACCACCCCAAAGCCTCGGCAACATCTTGGGTGTTCGGGATTCCCGAGCGCCAAAGACAGCTCATCGTTCTCTCTATCAGGCTTGAACTTTCCGGCTTTAGAATCTTTAATATTTTTGATAACCCTGAGGGCCTTCTGATGTATTGTTTCGTTGAAAATAAGTGTGCCAACCTCAGGGCTAAGGGTGCCTCCATGAGCATAATACCAATTCTTCGATGGATCAGGCCAGTCAATAGTCATTGGTACGATACCTTAATCGATTAGGTCTTGTTCCATCTTTCTCCATTTGGGAATTTCACTCATGTAACCACCTCGCCCTAGACGATGATGGTACTCCTTCTTCTAGGCATTGCCTGAGTTCACACCAACCTTGTTCGCACTACCTTCACTCCTCTTGTATTCCAGAAATGAGTTCCAGTGATCTCTTAACTTTGACCAGTCATTAAAATCTGGAGTTCGACCCTTCTTGATATAGTTGGCATCCAGATTTTTCTTGAAGGTCTAGATTGGGTTGCCATCTTCTTGAGCGTGCAGTCTTTCCCAACTTTTTCATCAACGCCGTCAGGAAGTGTAAAGTGTTTCTTGACATCTTCCCACAACATATCTTTCTATGTCTGCGGGAGCACATATGGATCATCTTTTTTACCATTCCATTCTCAAATGTTGATGTGCATGTTGTCCATTACAATAGCCCCGCATTGACTCATGAACTTTCTAGTGACTTTTTTGGGAGTAATTGGCTAGCTCTCTTCTATCACTTCGGTGATGTGAAGCCTTTCCTCCATTATCTTTGTACGACCTCGCGGCTTCTTTCGGTTCATTGATCCAGAGAGCTAAAGGTTCAAGATTCATTAATTAGTACATAGTAATAATGAATATGAAGTTATAGATGGAGTAAAACAATGAAAATGTTATATACCTCGTCGGAACCTTGATTAAGTACTCGGAATACACAAGAACTACAAGCAACTTCCTACTAGCGGGCTGCATTTAAGCCTCAAGCTTTTACTATATCACAAGGCCACTCAGGTCTGCCGACTACAATGGGAAGGGCCTACATGCAAGGAAGCTACGCAAAACGCAGCCATATCCAGGTCCTCTACCCAAGGCAACGCCAGGAACTCCTGCATCACCACTGCCTTGACAGCAGCAATGATGAATCCGGCGCGACGCGCCTAGAGGGAACCAAGGCTGCTCTTTTGCTAGCCTTGCGGAACCAATCCACTCTACGGCCACACCTCCACCTCTAAGGGAGCGGGATAAAGACGCGGCACTCATCACCCATCACCCGCGAGTTCCAGCGCGTACTCCACTGGATCACGAGCTGCAAGATGAGGCGCGCGATGAAACCTCCTACGAGGATTCTTCTAGCATCGCGGCTATCCCTACGAGCGCAGGAGTCTGTAGAGGGAAGGTGGCCTCAATCTACGAGGAACCTTCTAGCATCGGTGCACTCTTTGATGGCTCTCTACACTCAAACAACAGCAACCGAAGACAATCCATTGCTACTCAGAAACTTGGTTTGGGTCGATATCGAGATGGATCTATTTATAGCCGAGAGCTGCAACTACCACCTACCCAAGAGTTACTATGCGCCCGCGATCAATGCAGTCTGACGACTCCTGACTCTGCCCACGTGAAGGCACTTATGATACAAAGGACAAAAGAGAATAGTACACCCATGCATCCACAAAAGGACAAAGGAGTACAGTACACCTGTGTCCCTCAAAAGCACTGTACTCAACAACATTGCAACTACTCAAAACTAAGGTCTACTCTAAGCTAAGCATGACCTACATCATTATCTTAGGGGCTTGGAATACTCCGACCCTCTGCTCAGGAGTCGGGCGCACCCGACCCCAAGACTCAGGGTCGGGCGAGGCGGAGCTCCTCCCCCAAAGGGTCGGGCTTAGCCGACCCTAGGAGTCAGGGTCGGGCGAGGCGGAGCTCCTCCCCCAAAGGGTCGGGCTTAGCCGACCCCAGGACTTAGGGTCGGGCGAGGCGGAGCTCCTCCCCCAAAGGGTCGAGCTTAGCTGACCCTGAGACTATGGGTCGGACAAGACAGAGTAAAACTACTCTTTAGAAGACAATAACTTCATGCAACAAGACAATGGGCAAACATTCATTTGTCAAATTATTGTTCAAAGTACTCAACACAGATTCAAGAGTACATAAAAACGCTCAAGGCTCTTCTGGAGAGACAAACTCCAACATCTTCGACGCGATAGGCTCCAGCTCCTCGAGGTACTGCGCATATGCTTCTTCTGTGCAGCTGCGAGCCATGCCGTCACCAGCCACCGCCAAGTCTGCCCTCGGGTAGTAGGACTTCACGACTGCAAGGACCTGTTTGGAAACAGCTTTGCAGAGTCTCACCACTTTACTCGGGGCAGCCTTCAATCACTCGACTAGTGATTGCGGCCCTATGCTTTCTTCCACGGGGGCTATGGCGTTTACCAAGTCTTCAGCTGCTACAATTAGCTCCTGGAGTTCACCTCGGAGTCTTCCCAGGGTCTGGGCATGATCCCTGCATGCCACCATGGCCATGGTGAGCATCACGCCATTCTGCATCTTCCTATCCTGCTGATGCTTGCAAGCAGCCTGTGCTTCCGTCAGCGCGGCCCGAAGACGTTCAGCCTCATCCTCTACTCGATCGTGCGCGTTTCTCCAGCTGAGGACTTGGCTCCTTGCGGCCACCTCTTGCTTCTTGAGCTCTACAAGACAAACAAGTTCAACCACAGCCGACTACAATTAGACATACTCGGAGCATGCAAAGTACTCACCTTGATACTTTTTGTTCAGCGACTTGTAGCGGCTCTCCAGGTTTTGCTGTAGGACTGCGTGATCTGTACGTTCCATAGCAAAAGACTTCGCTCCAACCTCGTGAACCCTGAGAGCTTTTGTCAATCGAGCACATTCCTGCTCCAATTGATGACTTCGTTTCTGAAGGGTTTGAGTATGCAAGGCAACACGATCAGTTAATAGCCTCACAACTACTCGATCTATGTGGCAACTCAAAGGAAATTCACCTGGAAGCTCCAGAAAACATCGACGGCCCTCTGGAACTCCAAGTCAGATGGTAGGCTGAGCACTGGTCTTTGAGTACTCTCCGCAAGATGAGGAGTTGTACGCAAGGTGGCACCTACAACATTTATCATCAGTCATATGCTTGCTACGACTACAATAACAAGACTACACAAACATACCTGGAGCAGTTGCCTCTTTGGCTTTTTTGACACCCACTACAGCCAGCGATCCACCAGTGGATGTTGATAAGGCAGCACTTCCCGAACCCGATGCGGCGGCGGGAACTTCCACCGAACGGATGACGTCTTGGAGCATGGACATAGTAGCTCCAAGGCGACCGATGTCGACTTCGGGTACTTCCTCAACAATTAAATCCTCCAAGGGAGCTAAAAATGTAGTCGGGGGATCCGACTCTACCCTTGTCTCCATAGGGATAGTTTCCTCCGCATCCCTGCATCAAGAAACATCATTATACGACTCCAAGACAACTTAAAGATATACACCGGCTAAGCAACCTCACCGAGTTGAGCGTGGTGGAAATCGCACACGTTTCTTCTCGACAACAGGTGGTCGAGTAGTTGGCGCCGCAGGAACAGCCGCTAGCTCTGTCTTCTCACCAAGACCTGTAAAGCAAAAGTCAAGACTACAATTCAACTCAGACAAACGAAACTAGTCGGGGCAGAATGCTTACCACTGGCGATCACACTGGACAGCAAAGAACCAGTAGCGAGTTCTGGCGACACCTCCTTTGCAACACCCGCTGCTCCAGCGGGCAACCCCAGGACCGCCTGGTCAGTAACGGGCAGCGTGGCAGCCGACGGAGCCGGTGCGGATAGCTCGGGGGCTACTCCAACTTCTATTGATGGCACCTTCTCTGGCACCATGTCAACAGATACATTACTGACGTCCAGCTCGGTCACAACTACTTCTTCAGAAGCAGCCTCATCATCACCAAGGGCCGTGTCAACAGGCTTTATGAACCAGACAATTTAGTCACAACAATAGCAAGTTGAAATTCATCAGCTACAGATGAGTTCACGACTACATACCTTGGTACCCCGAGACTTCTCAGGGGTTGAAGCAGACTTAGCCGCAAACATCTTGCAGACTACTCTGCGTTTCTTCACAAGAGGAGAGGGTTCGTCCTCTGACTCCTCAGCAACAGTTTCTGACTCTTCTTCCGACTGCACCAAGTAGCCAGCAAGAACTCGAGACTACAAAAGAAACAAGTCGATATTAACAAAAAAATATCACAAGCCATCAAGAACAAGTCAGGTGCAAGGACATACCACTTCTGGCTCAAACCAGGCGTCGTACTGACGAAGAGCCACAGGGATTACTAGTACTCCCTGATAGTTCCTGAAGAACTTGGCCAGCAGCGCCTCTACATCATCATTGGATATATCCTCATCGGACATACGCGATGGATCCCTAAGACCTGTGTACTCACTTCCCGAGTAAGCACATTTTTGAAGCGGCTGGACTCTTCTCTTCAGAAAGCTGGCTGCCACATTGATTCCAGTTAGACTGAGTACCTTCCACTCGGTAATCTGCTGCATCAGATGATCGAGCTCGGGGGTGTCTTCGAGCTCCCTCACCCAGTTTTCTGCATGCTTGGGCGCGTGACCAGTCACCACAGGTAAGCGAGGATTATGGTTCCCAATGTAGAACCTACTCTTCTTCCACTCCCCGTGGGAGTCAGTCCAGTTGTACTCAATGTATGCGCCCGAGTTCCTGAGTTGGAACCCGACGCCTCCAAAGACTTCTGTTCTATGGACACTTTGTTGTGGCTTACAGTAGAACAACTTCCTAAACAACACAAGACTTGGAGGAACTCCCAAATACACTTTGCAGAGGTGTACAAAAATCGACATATGCAGTACACCATTGGGGTTCAAATGCACAAGTTGAAGCTTATAGTAGTCGAGAATACCTCTGAAGAAGTTGGAGGTGGGAACTGCCAACCCCCTCTCCATAAAGTGTGCGAGCATCACTGTCTCGTCTGGATGTTCCTCAAATAGCCACGCATTTGGAAATGCGGGGCACCACACAAGAATTGCCTTCGGCTGCAGAAGCTTCGCATCAACCAGTGCTTGCACGGCTTCCTCCTTCATCACTGAATGTTGCCACGTTGCTCCAGGCGGCGGCGACGCAGTCTGGTTCGTCGGCCCCACCTTCAGCGCCAGCAGCACTAGTTCTTTCCCCCTTCTTGGACTTCACCTTGCCCATCGCCGGAGCCTCACCCTGGATCTTCTCGGGTTTCTTGCCCATGTTCTTGGTGCGCATCCGATGGACTCAACTTCAAGATAAAACGGCACTCACCCTCGGATCTCTTTCAAGGGGCAGCTATGGCGGCGGTGGCACCTGCAATGGCGCAAATGTGGAGCAGTAGAGCAGGGGAGGAAGAAAAACAGATCTGATTACCATACGGCGTAAATCTAACCAAAAGGGGGCCCTTCAGTTTTATCTCTGACGGCTCCGGTTTCCACGTGTCAGTTACGCAATGGACAGATTTTAAACAGATTAATTGCAGATTAATCTCCTTAAACACTCAACGGCTACTCTTTTCAATGGACTGCTGACCACTTCAACGACAGAGATTGCCTAAGTGCTCGGGGGCTACGGGTACCGTACCCAATGGTCAGTTTTTTCTTTTTCAAGATTTCCAAAGGTAGAACAGACAAAAAGCTGAATTGACCCTAAGCTTGACTCTTCGACTCAACCTAAGGCTCGGGGGCTACTCCATATGGAGTGCGATTGACATCGCACTACCATATAAAAATTCTCGAACAGAAACAACTCGAAGGAACAAGAAGAGTACCTTCCAGCCACGCGACAGTACTCGAGCACTTTGGTCCACAACCTCTACGACGAACTACTTGGATAGCGCCTGCAGTGCCCAAGACTGTGGCGCACAACTACAAAGTATCGGGGGCTTGTCGGGCATGCACCCCAGGCCCACGAGTAGACCTTTGACGGTCCACTAAGGGGCGTACTCGGATATGATCAGGACAAGGGATAGGCGTATCCCACCCGGACTAGTCAAGTATGCATATGGAAAACTACTCGGGCCTTACCGAGTAGAACTCTATAATTCTACTCGACTAGGACTCAGACTTGTAACTCTCCTTACCGCACAAAAGACCACCTAGGATACCCCCTGGGTGGGTTGCCGTTCTAAAACACCGACAATAGCTGGGTCAATTGAGGGGAGAAAGTTGAACTAGTTTAATCTTCGCTGGCCCACATGTCAGCCACCTCTTCTTCCTCCTCTCTCTACTACACGCACGCCATTGGCCCGCACAGATGCCAAGGACCGTCGTTGGGCACCTCCAGCATGCCAAAAGGGCTCCGCACCGCCGGTTGGCTATCAGGTCGTCGCCCACGTGAATCCTGTCTATGCCACGCTCCTCCTCGCCACCGGTTGGACAGGGCCCCGACCAGCACACCAATGCCACCATGAGGCCATCATCCCTGGCAACCCTCCCTTACCGCCAACACCCGAGCAGCGTGCTCTCGACGCCGTGTCGTCCTTATCCTCTTGCCCCAGCCTTAAATCGGCCCCTTACCTAAGCCTCCTGCCTCCCAACCGAGACTCCCCCCCACATGGCCGTGCCTGACCAAGCTCCAGTCGCTAGTCGATTCCTCCGCGCCCCAGCCATCTCCCTCCAATAGCCTGCACTATAAGCACCTCCACTCCCTCAGCTACGCCCTCAACCCCTCCTTGTCGCCCGCCATACATGGAGCCATCGGGAATCGGGCTTTTCGCCAGCCGATAGAAACTTCCACCCGCGGCCACTACCCACTGTAAAGCGCCATCCTCCGACCTTCCTCGTCCTCACCAGACCACACAAACGAAATCCTGGTGAAGCCCTGGTGCTCATCCTCATGCTTGTTCCCCATTTTAATCGAGTTTCCCCGCGCCTTCCGGCACTTGCCGCCGGCCGTGCGCCACGGTCGTCAACGGGTAGGCTAGGGTTAGAATTGCAGGGATATGAGAGCAGGGGGAGGAGCACTAGATCTTAGGGAACATTTTGGGGTAGTTGCCGGTGAGGGAAGAGCCACGGCCGCACCGGCACAGCCGCGCCGCCGCCGGCCCAAGTGCTGTGCATGCCATGCCTATGTTTGTGCCTGTCTGTCCCAAGGAAGAAGAAGGGCGGGGGTGTGCTTGCAAGAGAAATAGAAACACAAGGGGTTACAGGGAAAGTTTCAGAATTTAAGAGTAAGGTGGGATTTGTTCTAGGGACCTAAGCGCTAGATGGAGGGGGTTGGATAAGAAAGGAAGGGTAGGTCTGTGAAAGAAAAAGTTTATCGGGGGCCTAGATGCGAAGCTAATTGAGTCATTTTTTCTTTTATATAAGCTGAGAACTTTAGAAATGCATAGAAATGTGTATAATAATGGGAAAAATATAAAGCTTGTTTTGCTAGGTTTGTGTTGATGTCTAGCTTCTTTTAAAAATACTCATATGCATGTTACTGTACTATATTTAGCACTAGAATTTATTTAAATAAAAGCCTTTTACATGCATAGTAAATCATAGAATGCTCTAAAAAATTTGAAACCACTTTTGTTAGCTTCCTTTTGACATGCATATTCTGGGTTCGTAAGTTGTGCTACTGGAATCCCTGATGTTCATATTATTTGAAGTCCAAATGCTTAAATGCTATGTTGTGTTGGTTTAAAATTCAGAAATAGGATAACTTTGCAAATGTTGAGCAACTGCAAAATGACCCCCACCTTTCTTTCAAAAATTTGAAGTTGTAAAATCTTATATGTGTACACAATCACCATCAAAGTAAAGCACGAGTTTGAATCACGTCACACCTTACTTTATAAGAAAAGAAATGGTTATAACCATGTCTAGGTGAATGTGGCTAAAAGGAAAGAATTGTTTATAAACTTGTCTAAGTAAATGTGGTCCAAAATACACCCCATGCATGTGCAATAATTAACGAGATAAAACCTATGTTATGAAAGTTTATGAACAAAATCATATCATATGCATCTCGTGTAGAAACTAACCTCGCTGACAGGACATACGAGCTCATACCAGACAACGAAGAAGGACAGCAAGTGGGAAAGCTAAACCTGATCGAGGCAAACCAAGGCCCGAACCAGAGTTCGGAAGAGCCCTAGGCTAACGTAGGACAAGATGGCAAGCCTCGAAGCATAACCCTGATTTCCAAATTATGCAATACTTATGTTACTTATATTTGTGCATTAATTTCATAGGAGTTGCTTGAAACCTTCGTTGCATGCTCCTAGTACCCATGACTTGAATACTAGCATCTTAAGTTGAGTAGATGCTACGCTAAATAGGGACACGGTAAAAGTCGAGTGATTTCCTGTCACTCGCAAGCTATAAAAGTTGTTTGTTTACTTATGTTGCAATCATAAGGTTGACGGGCGGAGCTTGCTACTATGTTCTGCAATTATTGATGCCCCGTCTGTATAGAGGAAAAACTGCTAAGGTCAAAACGTGTGGGAGTCTTGGTCAACTTTCTGAACGTACTAAACACATGCTGAGAATATGGGGAATCGGTAAACCTTGTACCTGATTGAACCAGCATGGACCTTTACCCCGCTCTCTCTGGAATTGGGTTCCCATGCGGCCTCATGTGGGTACAAGTGCAGCCACGGTACCTCATCATTCCAGGTATGTGGGGCATTTTATCCAAGGGAAGTGGGCTCTGGACAAATGCCACGAATTGACAGGAATCGTTGATATATCCAAACCCATCGCGGTAGTAGCATATGTCGTGTGTTTAGGTCCACCTTGCAAGGTTAAGAAATTCGATTCAAATTGTCTGCTTCTCACAGTTTGGGATTGCTTGACCTCTTTTCCTACATTGAGTAAGAAGATGAACAATGATGATGCTTAATATTGATGCTTGATTAAATTGCTTATTTTACCATGCTTGATTAGAATAGGTGCTTACCTAGAACGGTTAACCAACTAGAACTTGATGCTAAAACTTGAAAGTAAGGATCCATTTTAGAAGCTTTTGGCAAAATAAACCCCTCAGCCAAAAAGCCTTGCATGTCTAGGATTCGGTGGATTAGATACCACCTGACGGGTAAGCCTTGTTGAGTATTAGTATACTCACCCTTGCTTGTGGCTCTGTTTTCAGGGTTTATAGATGTACATGACTTTGTTGCCAGTTTGACTTGGCCAACCCAACTCCCTCTGGGTTGGACTGTTGAGTGGGACCCGTCCCCAATCGGCAAGAGGAATGTGGTGACTGAGATCATGGCAGGCTTCACCATGATATCTTGTATCGACATAGACTATCGTTTTCTTTTTCCGATGCTCAAAACTCTGAACAATCTTTATGTTTTGAACCCTTGAATTGTAATAACTTAAATTGGGACCTGTAATAATTTATCTGGATTGTTGTAATCTCTGGACTCGTCTTCGTGCGAGTATGCTTTGTTTCAATCCAAGACATGTGGTTGCATCGGGTGAAACCCGACAGATTGCCATTTTAATTCAATTAAAGTGTCTATTCGCATTTAAGGTGATGTTGAGAACACTTTAGCCGAGTTAACAGAGAAAGCAACAATCCCTAAACACCTTTTTCAATAAAACTTGCAAGAAATTTGTGTTTGGAAAATGTGTAAGTTGGTTAAGGATAAAAGTTAGTACGAGAAGTCCTAGGGGACATGGGTTGATCAGGTGGCTAACTAACTTATTAGTTATTGTATACTGACTCCCAGCATATTTACTTTCTATCAAAACTTACTTTCTTGCACAACAGTTGGTGCAGGGGTACGGCGATTGCCGTAACGTACCCACGGCACCATATGCAAATATGGTGGCAATACCCAAAAATAATGGTTGGCGCAGGGGTACGGCGATTGCTGTAACATACCCACATCATCATATGAAAATATGATGGCAGCACATAAAAAGTGAATACGCTATCTCAGCGTATGAACATTGTCCGTAATGAGGAAATCGTGCGGATGTCATTTCTATAGTGAACGGTAATGAATGTGGATGCTTTCATGAGTGCCGGCACAAAAGGTTCAGTTTGTACATGTGAATCTTCTGCAGGTACACTAACCGCGATTACATTAAGTTAACGAATGGTTAGAGAATCGAGTAGCTATTATAGGGAGAGCCATAAATTGTTGCCTTGCCACCGGCACTAACCCCGTAAGTCCAAGTAATTGATAGTTGTTTGATTTGTGAGGACGCATAGGTCGTGCATGCATCATGATAAAAACTTGCAAATTGGAAATTGGAACAACCTTTGCGGGATAACATGTTAACCTAATGAACCTATGGATTTTCTTTCTGGTGAACAGAAATTTGAACAACTTTTATATGGTTGACATGTTAAACTAATGAAGCTCTCACAAAAATTCTTGCCAGTCACCTAAGCAAAATTTCTAGCTGTCAACAAACTGCAACTACCTACTGTTGGAAATTTTCCAACAATCAAATGAAAATTGGTTCAGAAATATCCTATAAGACATATGTTCCAAATTTAGCAAGTTTTATGCTGTAAAAATTTCATAAAAATTGGCCAAGTGGAACTCAAGTTATGGTCAAATTAATAACCTATTGTTTGCTGAAAATTTCTGAATGCACAGCAGACAGAGATTGAATTTTTCAACCTCCTTTGGATCCATTTGTCCAGTCTAATAAAATAAAAGTTACATAGCAGAGAACCTTCTGGTAAAATTTCATGACTTTTGGATGAGTATCTTAAGAGCTATGGACAGATTTGTGATGCACGGTTGCAGAAAATTTCAGACTACACCACAGTAGGAAAATCTGAGTTTAGAACCATCTTAGAGGCTGTTTGAGAAAACGTTCTGAATAACAAAGTTGTAGAAAAGTATCTGAGGAACATTCTGGTAATATTTGGAAATTTTTAGATGGGTACTTCTTGAGTTATGAGCAAAACATCACAGCTCGGCCTGCTGAAAAAAGCCAGGATAGAGATGCAAAGACAGAATTTTTCGGCCTAGATAACACTTGAATTGGTCTCTGAGTTGACTACCAAGGTTGTAGCACACTAAATTTCATACTTACTGACCAAATATGAGAATTTATGAGCACTTCAGTCTGGAGATATGAATTTTCTCCTATGTGATAGTTGTCTGCCCACATTGTTTAACTGCATTTTGAACTTTAACATTCCGCACATAGTTTACCTTGTTCATCTTTTTGTGAGCAAGTTTGAGAATTATGTGACTAATGGAATAGTTCACCCTTGCAGATGGTGTAGGGAATGCATCAGAACCCTGGTGGTTTTGCACCTAGTGGCAGCAGGCAGCAAACACCACCACCACCCCCGCCTTCTATGGAGGCAATACTGGCTGCGTAAACGGAATTGCTGCGGCATCTTGTTCAGCAGCAGCTGCTGCCTCAGGGTGGGCGGAACGTCCAGCAGCCCCGAGTCGCAAGTTACGAGGACTTCCTAGGCACACAGCCTGCTTTGTTTCAGAAAATAGAGGAGCCCTTGGATGCGGACGCTTGGGTTCGCATTATCGAATCCAAATTTTCGCTACTCACGGCATCTTGTCCTGATGACAACAAACCGAAGTTTGCTGCACAAAAAATTTAAGGCTTAGCACGTCTATGGTGGGACCATTATCATGCCATGCTCCCGGCTGATCATGTGGTTTCTTGGATGAATTCACAGCTGCCTTCAGGGGTCATCATATTCCATAGGGCTTGATGGAGAGAAAGTTGAATGAGTTTCTGACACTAACTCAAGGCATGTGTAATGTGCTCCAATATGCTCAGACCTTCAATAACTTGTGTCAGTACGTGGGCTATCATGCTGACACAGATGAGAAGAAGAGAGACTGTTTTCGTACAAGTCTCAACACCAAGCTCAGGGAATGACCAAATCCCATCAAGGTGAACAATTATAATGAGCTGGTGAGCTTGGTGATCTCCCAATAGGACTGTATCTTAGCTCATCATGCAGAGAAGAAGAGGAAGGCTCCAATGCCATTAGCCAGTGCACCAAATCTGAAGTTCCGGCTGGTGCAGAATGCTCCACCTCGAGTTCCTTAGAGAACCCCTCAGCTTTTAGAGTCCCGACTAGAAGATATTCCCATGGTATGGGAGTATGCTGATGTTTTTCCAGATGACTTGCCAGGAGTGCCACCGGATAGGGACATTCAATTTGCCATTAAGCTGCAACCAGGCATGGCACCGATATGAAAGACACCTTATCGAATGCCGCCTGTGGAACTAGCAGAGATGAAAACCCAGCTTCAAGAGCTATTAGAGAAGGGTTTCATTCACCCAAGTACATCACCTTGGGGCTGCCAAGCTCTCTTTGTGAAGAAGAAGGACGATAGTTTAAGGATGTGTGTAGACTACCAACCTCTCAATGTGGTGACTATCAAGAATAAGTATCCACTACCCAGTATTGATGTCCTTTTTGATCAACTCGCCAAAGCTAGGGTATTCTCCAAGATTGATCTTCGCTCTGGCTATCATCAAATAAAAATCCGGCCGAGTGACATCCCTAAGACCGCCTTCTCTACGTGATATGGATTATATGAGTACTTAGTCATGTCCTTCGGGCTCACAAATGCTCTAGCCTATTTCATGTATCTCATGAATTTGGTGTTTATGCCCGAGCTTGACAAGTTTGTCATTGTCTTCATTGACGACATCCTCGTATATTCCAAGAATGAAGAAGAGCATGCTAAGCACCTCCGCATTTATGCCAAGTTCTCCAAGTGCGAATTCTGGCTGGATAGTTTGAAATTCTTGGGGCACACTATATCCAGCGAAGGCATAGCAGTTGATCCAAGCAAAGTGCAGGAAGTGATGGACTGGAAGCCACCCACTTCAGTTCATCAAATCAGAAGCTTTCTTGGTCTAGCAGGCTATTAAAGGTGTTTCATTCCAGACTTCTCAAAGATAGCGAAGCCAATGACTGAGTTGTTAAAGAAAGGGGTCAAGTTTGTATGGAACAAGAAGTGTGAACAAGCTTTCCACACTTTGCGAAAGTTATTGACCTCCGCACCAATCTTAGCCCAACCAAACAACACCAAATCATTTGATGTCTACTGTGATGCTTCTGGCACTAGACTCGGATGTGTTCTTATGCAAGACAATCGAGTCATTGCCTATGCTTCACGTGCACTACGGCCTCACAAGCAGAATTACCCGACACATGACCTTGAGTTAGCAGCGGCGATTCATGCTCTGAAGAGTTGGAGACATTATTTGATGGGTGCTCATTGTAATATTTACACCGATCATAAAAGTCTCAAGTACATGTTCACTCAAGCCGATCTGAACATGTGTCAAAGAAGATGGTTGGAATTGATAAAGGATTATGATCTAGAGGTGCACTATCACCCCGGAAAAGCAAATGTGGTTGCAGACGCATTAAGCCGCAAGGCCCATTGCAATTGCCTTTTCGCAGAGAACTATACAGAAACCTTGTGTCATGAGATGAGGAAGCTAAACTTGGAAATTATTCCTCAAGGCACCTTGAGCCATATCGCTATCGAACCTACCCTGGATGATCAATCATTATGGCACAACTAGGGGACGAAGAGATAAAGATGTAACACCCAGTGTTAATGATTGCCTACTACCTCAAAAGGGTATGATTCCTACCCATGGATTTATCATTATGGAACCCTGGATGATCAATCATTATGGAACCTACCCATGGATTCCTACCCAGTGTTAATGTAACACCCTGGATGATCAATCATTATGGAACCTACCCATGGATTTTATAGTAGGATTGCCTACTACCTCAAAAGGGCATGATTCCATATCGGTTATCATAGATCGACTCACTAAGTCAGCTCATTTCATTCCTGTCAAGACCACTTACCGTATGCCAGCTTATGTGGAACTCTACATGTCTTGGGTAGTATCTTTACATGGAGTACCCAAGACAATTGTCTCTGATCGAGGTTCCTAATTTGTCTCTAGATTCTGGGAACAATTGCATGAGACAATGGGAACTACCCTTATTAGGAGCTCCGCTTACCATCCACAGACTGATGGTCAGACAGAAAGGATAAACCAAACCTTAGAAGATATGCTTCGAGCATGTGCTCTTACCTTCTCAAAGAAATGGGATGAATGTTTGCCTCTAGCAGAATTCTCTTACAACAATAGTTACCAAGCTAGTATACAAATGGCACCGTATGAAGCATTGTATGGCCACAGGTGTAGAACACCTTTAAATTGGTTGGAACCAGGAGAAAGAGCACATTTGGGACCAGATCTGGTCATTGAAGCTGAGGAAAAAGTTTGGAAAATTCGTAAGAGTCTTGAAATAGCTCAGTCCCGACAAAAAAGTTATTCGGATAAAAGAAGAAGATCTTTAGAGTTTTGTGTTGGAGACTTTGTATATCTCAAAGTATCTCCAATGAAAGGAGTGCACCGATTCGGAGTTAAAGGAAAATTAGCTCCGAGATATATTGGTCCTTATGAAATTCTTGAACGAAAAGGTCCAGTTGCATATAAACTTTTATTACCAGACCAACTTGCCTCAATACATGACGTATTTCATGTATCTCAACTCAAGAAATGCTTGAGAATCCCAGAGGAAGAAGTATTGGAAGATCTGGAAATGGAACTAGAACCAGATCTAACTTATGAAGAAAGGCCCATGAAAATTCTGGATCAGGAGCGTCGGGGCCTGGGGGTGCTCCCTGGCAGAGCCCCGTCACCGGCAAGGCCGCCGGCGGCGAGCCGCCGGAGCTACTCGCCGGGCGCCCTAACTTGGGTCGGGCTGGGTGTCTGGCCAAGGGGCCCCATGCGCTAGTGAGGAGGGGTAGAATAGGGGTGGGTGTAAAAAGAATTTTTCCAGGGGGGTTTTTGGGTAAGGTTGCGGATTTTTGGTTTTAAAAATAGATTTAAATAACTGCCAACCCATTTAATTCACTGTAAATTGTATAACTACCCAAAAATGGTAAAATAAATTTTTCTAGGCTTGTTTTAATCTCCTTTACACATTAAAATTGTTAAAACTTATTTGTATATAGAAAATTTTTGGGTGTTTATTTAGTGCCTTTAATTAAAGGTACTAAATAAATACTTAATAATTCCAAAATACATAAAATATGAACTAATGCTTTTCTAATTACAAATTAACCATAATCTATAGTAATTAAGAGTTTAAGATTAGAAAATAATTATGATGCTTTTCAAAAATAAAACAAAAGGCTTACGTATTTAAATAAAAAGATAAAGATTAAGTATTTATTTAATTCTTTTCCTTAAAATATTTAAGTAAATGCTTAAGGTTTATAAATAAATAAAATTCTGAATAATGTTTTGATTAATTCCAAACAAATTTTAATCTATAGTTTTGTGTTTTCTTTTACATTAGAAATTAATTCAAATGCTTTTCAAAAAAAAAGAAAATTCTAAAATGGGATAAATAAAGGATGTTTAAATCGTGGGTTAGTCGTTATGGGTAGAGTTTTGATGGCCTGCAACTTTATCAAGAAGTTAAGTTGCCTAAGTCATTGTTGGCTTGCAACTTTATCATGAAGGAAGTTGTATAGTCTTGTGCTTAAAAAGTTGCATCTCTGACTCATGCATGCACTTTATCGTAGACACTGAAGCTCCAGAAGTGGAATTTCTGGAAATATCTGAAGAACCTCCAGAGTTTGAGGAGGTTGTCGAGTTGGTCCCTTGTGAAGCAGGATCGTCTGAAGACGCTAACTTTTTTGTTGATCAAGGCAAGCCCCGGTGCATTTAAACCTATCTACTTTTGGAGTTATTATTTCATGTGTCCAACTATTGGTTATTTCTTTATGAATGCATTAAGTCTAGGAGTTGAATGAAAACTTACTTTTGTGCATAATCCAACCTTGTTATTAAGGACATCTTTGCCACCTATTCCAAATAATTAGTAAGTATCTCATGCTGAGCAAAGCATAGTCACGCTACCTTTATCCTTTCTGAGTACCTATGGTATTCAGCAACCTAAGGTAACTTGTCATACATATGTATATCAAGGAAATGACCTGTTTTGTCATACATATGAATGCACTTGATCATTGTTTGAGCATCGTAGAGTAACGAAGCGAAGGGAACCGTTTGCTTTGAATAAATATGTTGTATGACTTAGTTCCATCTGGTTGCTAAAATATTTTTTGTCATCTAGACTGGTCAGGTAATGAACTCAAACTGAAGTAAAAGATAAAACTAAGGTTTCACATATAGTAAGCTCTTTCTGCAAAATGTGAGTCAGCCAATACACCATAAAGCTATCATACAGTATACAAAAAGTATTTATATTGGTTAGACGGGTCAGACTTGTTGAGTACTTCGTACTCAGGGGATCCTTTGTTATTGTTTTCAGAAACCCAGCAGGAACCCACCGAGGAGGAAGCTCCGAAGAACTAGGGTATCTGATGAGTCTCATGATACCCCAGAATGAACTTAGAGTTTTAATTACTTGCCCCGGACTGGTTTATATTTAAAACTCTTAGTAATGGTTTAAATTGCACTGTTAAGTTTCTTTCAACCTATGGTTTGTAATAAATCGTACCTCTGGTATGTATGTAAAAATGTAATATTTGTTGATGCTATCCCATCGTGGAAGCGATCCTGATGTATGGCTATGGAACACTCCGTGGAGGTTTTCAAGGAGTTCTGTGAACAGAACCCTTGACGAACTACCGGACTTACACTGTTTTAAGTGCGTTTTGGTTAATTGTTGTTCTGACAGCAATCAGGCACACTTAAGCCAGTTTAAGTTTGGCGGTTCCACCACAAAAGCTCATTAAGAAAAAGCTTTCACAAAGGGATAAGGGATATAAGCATTTTCATCAAGACTGGAAAGGAGTTGTATGGTATGAGGACCGATTAATTATTCCAGTAAATCCCGATCTCCGAAAGCAAATAATGGATGAGGCGCATCTTTCCACATTCTCTATTCACCCGGGTAGTACCAAAATATACCAAGACCTGAAGCAAAATTTTTGGTGGGGACTGGGATGAAACCAGAGATTGCTAAGTATGTGTCGGAATGCAACACATGCCAAAGAGTAAAAGCCAGCCACCTAAAGGTAGCTGGTACTCTTCAACCGCTACCTATACCCTCATGGAAATGGGAGGATATAAGCATGGATTTCATTGTTGGTTTGCCCCACACCTCATAGAAGCATGATTCCATATGAGTTATAGTTGATAGACTGACCAAAACCGCACATTTTATTCCAGTTCAAACAACCTACACAACCAAGAGATGTGCCTAACTGCATCTTGACTGCATTATTTACCTACATGGAGTGCCCAAAATGATCATCTCAAATCGAGGTACTCAGTTCATGGTACGCTTCTGGGAACAATTGCAGGCTTCTGTCGGCACTAAGTTAATTCAAAGCTTGACTCATCAACCTCAGATAGATGGACAAATGGAAAAGGTGAATCAAATCCATGAAGACATGCTTCGAGCTTGCGTCATTCATTATGATAAAAACTGGGATAAATGTTTGCCTTTCGTGAAATTTTCTTATAACAATAGCTATCAAGCTAGTTTGAAGATGGCACCATTTGAGGCCTTGTATGGTCAGAGGTGTCGAACTCCGTTGAGTTGGTCCCAAGCTGGAGAACGAAAGGTGTATGGGCTAGATTTGGTAATTGAGGCGAAAGAGAAAGTGAGAATAATAAGAGAAAACCTCAAAGCTTCCCAATCAAGGCAAAAGAGCTATTTCGACAAGAGGAGGAAACCCCTACAATTTGAAGTTGGTGACCATGCATACCTTCGGGTTTCACCAACCAAGGGTGTGCAAAGCTTCGGAGTAAAAGGAAAACTACCTCCTCGATATATTGGGCCACACGAAATCACGGAAATATGTGGACCCGTTGCCTATCGAGTGAAACTTCCACCTAGACTCTCAGCTATCCATGATATGTTCCATGTTTCTCAACTCAAGAAATGTGTTCGAGTCCCAACCGAGATTATTGAACAAGAAGAAGTATGGGTAGAACCAGATCTTTCCTATGTGGAGTTTCCAATTAAGATTCTTGATCACAAGGAAAGGAGAACTAGGAGGCAAGTGGTAAAAATGTTCAAAGTTCAGTGGAGCCATCATACAGAAGATGACACAATGTAGGAAACTGAAGAATATCTCAACAAAAACTTCCGCGGTTTTCTATTCAACCAGAAAGGTACACGCACATCCACACCAGTTTTTAATCACCTGAATTTCGGGACGAGATTCTTTTTAAGGGGAGTAGGCTGTCAAATTCCTAGTATTTAAGAGACTAAATTAAAGAAACATCAAAGTGATTAAGGAATAAATCAAAGCTAACTCTAAATGACTAAGTGTTGAAAGCACTAGTAAAAAACACTTTCATTGGGCTGGAATTAAAAACAAAATTTTACATAAGAACTTAACTTTGGGCCAATAAAGAAGCAACTTTTGTTATTTCAGCTTTCTTTGATTTTGAGTGGAAGGTGTTTAAAAATTTAGTAGAAGTTATGCATTGTTTAGATCACATAATTATTGTTTATTGTCAAAATTCAAACTTGTGAAGCAACTCAAACTTTTGCTATGCAACTGTGCCTCCTATTATTTTATTTAAATACTAGATACAATTTGATGATTTTACAATATTTCACATAAATTTTCAGTGGTGTTTGCTTGTGTTAAAAATTCATTTAAAGTTCAATTCATTTAAAGTTCAATTTTGGCTGTTTTCTTTTGTTAATTGCGTGAAAACCTGAGGATCTCTTGAGTTCATTTTCACTACATTGTGTTCTTTTCATTTTTATCTTTCAAGCCAGTATTTTTGGGCAATTTTTGTACGAGTGTAGCTGGGTCAATTGAGGGGAGAAAGTTGAACTAGTTTAATCTTCGCAGGCCCACACGTCAGCCACCTCTTCTTCCTCCTCTCTCTCCACTACATGCATGCCATTGGCCCGCACAGACGCTAAGGAACACCGTTGGGCAGCTCTGGCACGCCAATAGGGCTCCCCACTGTCGGTTGGCCATCAGGTCGTTGCCTACATGAATCCTGTCCATGCCACGCTCCTCCTCGCCACTAGTTGGAAGGGGCCCGACCAACACGCCAACGTCACCACGCGGCCATCATACTCGGCGACCCTCCCTCACCGCCAATGCCCGAGCAGCGTGCTCTCAATGCCGTGTCGTCCTTATCCTCTCACCTCGGCCTTAAATCGGCCCCTTACCCAAGCCTCCTACCTCCCAACCGAGACTCCCCCCCCACCATGGTTGTGCCTGACCAAGCTCCGATCGCCAGTCAATTCCTCCGTGCCCCGTCCATCTCTCTCCAATAGCCTGCGCCATAAGCTCCTCCACTCCCTCAGCTACGCCCTCAACCCCTCCTCGTCGCCCGCCGCCCAAAGAGCCGTCGGGGATCAGGCTTTTCCCCATCTGAAGAAACTTCCACCCGCCGCCACTACCCCACCGTGGAGCGCCATCCTTCGGCCTTCCTCATCCTCAACCGACCGCACAAACGGAATCCCGGTGAGGCCCTGGTGCTCATGCTCGTGCCCGTTCCCCGCTTTAATCGAGTTTCCCCACGCGTTCAGGCGCCCGCTACCGGCCGTGCACCACTGGTCGTCAACGGGTAGGCTAGGGTTAGGATTGTAGGGATATGAGAGCAGGGGGAGGAGTACTAGATCTTGGGGAACGTTTTGGGGTAGTCGCCAGTGAGGGAAGAGCCATGGCCGTGCTGGCACAGCCGCGCCGCCATCGGCCCAAGTGCCGTGCAATCCATGCGTGTGTGCATGCCTGTCTGTCCCAAGGAAGAAGAAGGGCGGGGTGTGCTTGCGAGAGAAATAGAAATGCTAGGGGTTACAGGGAAAGTTTCAGGATTTAAGAGTAAGGTAGGATTTGTTCAAGGGACCTAAGTGCTAGATGCAGGGGGTTAGATGAGAAAGGAAGGGTAGGTTTGTGAAATAAAAAGTTTCTTGGGGACCTTGATGCGAAGCTAGTTGAGTATTTTTTTTTCTTTTATATAAGCTAAGAACTTTAGAAATGCATAGAAATGTGTAGAAAAATGGAAAAAATATGAAACTTGTTTTGCTAGGTTCCTGTTGATGTCTAGTTTCTTTTAAAAATACTCATATACATGTTACTATTCTGTGTTTAAATAAAAGCCTTTTAAATGCATAGTAAATCATAGAATGCTCTAACAAATGCGAAGCCACTTTTGTTAGCTTCCTTTTGACATGCATGTTCTGGGCTTGTAAGTTGTGCTACTGGAATCCCTGATATTCATACTGTTTTAAGTCCAAATGCTAAAATGCTAAGTTGTGTTTGTTTAAAATTCAGAAACAGGATAATTTTCCAAATGAATGTTGAGCAACCCCAAAATGACCCCACCTTTCTTTGGTAAATTTGAAGTTGTAAAATCTTATATGTGTACACAATCACCATCAAAGTAAAGTACGAGTTTTAATCATGTCACACCTTACTTTACAAGAAAAGAAATGGTTATAACCTTGTCTAGGAAAATGTGGCTAAAAGGAAAGAATTGTTTATAAACTTGTCTAAGAAAATGTGGTCCAGAATACACCCTATGCTTGTGCAATAATTAATGAGATAAAACCTATGTTATGAAAGTTTATGAACAAAATCTTATGCATATGCATCTCGTGTAGAAGCTAACCTCGCTGATGGGACATACAAGGTCATACCGGATAGTGAAGAAGGATAGAAAGTGGGAGAGCTGAACCTGATCGAGGCAAACCAAGGCCCGAACCAAAGTTTGGAAGAGTCCCAGGCTAACGTAGGACAAAAAGGCAAGCCCCAAAGCATAACCCTAGTTTCCAAATTATGCAATACTTATGTTACTTATGTTTGTGCATTAAGTTCATAGGAGTTGCTTGAAACCTTAGTTGCAGGCTACTAGTACCCATGACTTGAATACTAGCATGTTAAGTCGAGTAGATGCTATGCTAAATAGGGACACGATAAAAGTCGAGTGATTTCTTGTCACTCGCAAGCTATAGGAGTTGCCTATTTAGTTATGTTGCAATCATAAGGTTGATAGGCAAGGCTTGGTACTATGTTCTGCAATTATTGAAGCCCCGTCTGTTTAGAGGAAAAATTGATAAGGTCGAAACGTGTGGGAGTCTTGGTCAAGTTTCTGAACGTACTAAACACATGCTGAGAGTATGGGGAATAAGTAAACCTAGTACTTGATTGAACCGGCATGGACCTTTACTCCGCTCTCTCTGGAACTAGGTTCCCATGGGGCCTCATGTGGGTACAAGTGCAGCCACAGTTCGGCATTGTTCCGAGATCGTGGGGGATTGTATCCAATGGAAGTGGACTCTTGACAAACACAACGAATTGACAGGAACTGTTGATACATGCGAACCCGTCACGGTAGTAGCAAATGTCGTGTGTTTAGGTCCATCTTGCAAGGTTAAGAAATTTGATTCGAATCGTCTGCTTCTCACAATTTGGGACTGCTTGACCTCTTTTCCTACATTGAGTAAGAAGATGAACAATACGATGCTTAATATTGATGCTTGATTAAATTGCTTGTTCTACCATGCTTGCTTAGAATAGGTGCTTACCTAGAATGGTTAACCAACTAGAACTTGATGCTAAAACTTGAATGTAAGGATCCACTTTAGAAGCTTTTGGCAAAACAAACCCCTCAGCGCAAAAGCCTTGCACGTCTAGGAGTCCGTCAATTAGATACCACCTGACGGGTAAGCCTTGTTGAGTATTATTATACTCAGCCTTACTTGTGGCTCTATTTTCAGGTTTTATGGATGTATATGACTTGGTTGATAATTTGACTTGGCT
This sequence comes from Setaria italica, assembly GCF_000263155.2. NCBI lineage: Eukaryota > Viridiplantae > Streptophyta > Magnoliopsida > Poales > Poaceae > Setaria > Setaria italica. The sequence goes on along the minus strand of NC_028456.1, from coordinate 5,599,788 downwards.
AACCCAACTCCCTCACGGTTGGACTGTCGACTGGGACTCGTCCTCGGTCGGCTGGTGACTGATATCATGGCAGGCTTCACCATGGTATCTTGTATCGACGTAGACTATCATTTTCTTTTTCTGCTGCTCGAAACTCTGAACAATCTTTATGTTTTGAACTCTTGAGTTGTAATAACTTAAATTGGGACATGTAATAATTTATCTTAATTGTTGTAATCTTTGGACAGACTACCATTTAATTCGATTAAAGTGTCTATTCGCACTTAAGGTGATGTTGAGAACACTTTAGCTGAGTTAACTTGGGTGGTTCTGCCACAGTTCCCGAGGGAAATATTCAGGGAATCTTTCCTAACCGCCATTGCAAGGTCGGTATCTAGCGACACATGGCGGTTGGATGCAAGCAGGCCCACCAGGGGTTCAGCCGACCCCTAGTGACCGCCTCTTGCAACCGCCTTTGGCTAGGTGGCTGCCAGGTGGGTCCTCACCTGAGTACGAGGTGCTTTGCGGTAAATCTTGTCATTTTACTCCCATTTGTGGGCCCTCCAATCCTTGTGCTTGCTCCTGATTTTGTTGAGAGTGTGTTTCCTTACTCATTGAGGTGTGTTTTCTCCCTTAATGGACCTGCATACAATTATTCACCAACACTTGTGGAATTCATTAGTAATAACTCCTACCACTACTGTTGATGTTCATCTTTTATGTATTTATGTAAGAGTTGACGGTTTAGATTTGGTACTTAAGAGCCGTCATCAATGCTCATTGTTCCAAGCTAATCGATTATGCCTATTTTCACATCATATTAGAGGAAGAAGCATGATGGAGAGCCAACTGCAATAGATTTTTTCAAAAACTTCCATTGCAGCAAAAATGGCTTCACCGCTCCAGTACAAGCTGCCATTGTAAGTACTTACTTCCTTTGCCTTCTTTTTTTGCAACAATAACACTTCAAACATTTGTGAGTACTTTTGTGAGACCTTTCAGTTTCTTTCTTTTATTAGGCTTGAATAGAACAAATCGTCACCCATCCTGGAGATGACCTGCTGCTGAAGCAGTTTCAGAAGTTGTCTAAGCTAGGACATATTGGGAAGTTGTTAGCATTCACCCACCCTCGAAGAAAAGGACTAGGGTTGGTACTGCTCTGCATGTAGAACAAATCCAAGATCATCTTGAGACTAAGAAACAATGGGGCACAACTTCGGCAAAAGATTGATGAACAGGAGTCAAAGATGGGTGCACTAAGAGCAAGGGCTGAAACACAAGAAACAACAATGAAGGCTTAGTTAGAAGAGCCTAATGCTTTGAAAAACACCACACAACAGTTGCATTCTCTGATTTCTAGCCTGATAATTTCAGCACCAGTCAAAGCCAGGTAAATCCTTCCCTCAACTGAAGCCCATGCTTTGCACTGAGTATTGATGTTCTTTGCACTGAGTATTGATGTTCTGTGAGACATTGATGTTGGGAAGCACTTCTGGTATTTTGTGAGATGTGCAAGTTCGCTATATCCATCTATCTACAAATTAAACTTGTTCTATGTTGCATTGTTGCTGGTGAACTTTTGATTGATTGTGATGTGAACAATATTAAAATATCTATGATAATGAGTTCTTTTTATATCTATGTATGATTGTGATGGTGATCAGCAGCCAAAATTGAATATATCCATCTATCTACAAATGCAATAATGCTCTATTTGTACATATTTATAATACAATTTTAAAATAATTAATATTCGTTCGATGGGCTAGAGCTTAGAAAAAGGCCAATATGACATGCAACAAACATTTTTCAACCTAAAAAATAGCACGGAAATCTAAATTGGGCTAAAAATAGCCCAACAAAATTGGGTCATAAAGGTTCTTGCATGGATCGGGCTTCAATTTGTTACGAACCAAAATTGTCATAACATAACTGCATATCGGAGTCACGTTGGACAACGTGGCGCAACCTTAGAAATATTTTTATGAATGTGGAACAAATTTCCATGCGCCATAATCTTAGTGACGTACCAAAATAAGGAACATCACTAGTCACGGTTTGTGACGCTCGATTAATGATGAACATCGTGTTTATCACATATGACATAAAAAACGTGTTTATGACATCAGAAGATTTTTATAGTGATGGCAAAGCATATGCACAACTAGTTAATTAAGATAAGATGAGTTGAATCTATATTATGTGTGGAGATAGCTTTAAAATGAGTTGAAAAGCATTGTATCAATGTGAACAATGATACTAAGTAAACATTTGAGCACCATTTGAAAGATAGTGCTTGCATATCTCGATGGATTCACTTACTGCAACATGAAACTACACTGTACAGAGGACGGCAATGGCGAAGCTGTCCAGGCGCGGTACCAGTTCATGATGGTTGAACAGGCCAGCGGAGTCCATTTCACGTCAGCGTGCATCTCACGCACCTTCCACGGAGGTACACACATGCATCTGTGGCTTGGTGTTTTGTCATGCACGACGACCTTGATAGGTCGAGTTCCATCAAGGACAATCCTTTCAAGATCCGGTGCGATGTCATTGTCTTGGAAAAGTGCTAGCTAGCATAGGAACCATCCCTTGTAGTTGAGCGCCGGAAACCATGCCTGCATGCTGACATTTAATTTATCTTTTAATTATGCGTAACTTTTCACCAAACAGGTCCATCTATTGGGATCCTCACTATTACTTGCTTAAGAATAATTAAGGATCCATTATATTTGTGGGTTAATAAATAAAAATTAGTGTTGCCCCGATTCATATAGCTTTATTGGATGCACACATAGTGTATATAAGTAGATGCAGAGGATGGATTCCTATGATAGATATCTAGCACACGTGCTCTGTCGCATATCCATCGCAGTCGCCAATCGAATGGATATTACGAAGATGGGCAAAACAAGGATGATGAAGACGATCTCGTTGATTCTCCTGCTGATCATCCTCGCCGCCTCCCGTAAGTCGTCTTTGGCCCTCTTTTGGGTTACGATACCTATCATCCCGCGCAACTGACTAACAAACGACTGTGATTTGCAGAGGAGAACATGGGGGTGAGCGTCGTTCAAGCGGCGTGCAACATCAATCCATACCGACACTGTGCGGCAGTGTGCTTGAGGCCGGGCCACTGTGACAGCTGTTGCAAGAGCCTGGGCTACCCTCGCGGCCTCGCGGCAAGTGCCAGCCGATTCTTGCATTGCCTGCGCCTGCTGCAACTCATAGAATACTATTTGATAAGTATACGATATGCAGCAGAAAGATTAATGTGTTTTTGTTTGCGAAAGAAAGATTAATATATTGCATGGATGATTCACTCTTTCTTTCTTTGATTCAGTACTGCGAGACTTTTTGAGATACAAGGTTTATGTAGGATAATAGATTGATTATGCCAGTGAATAGTTCTTGATAAGGACACGCTTTCTGTGTCCGAGAATCGTCCCAATCTTTCACGGTACGAATGGCAAGCAAATAAGTTTATCTCTTATCTCTTTTTATTATCTGTGAAACACTGTCCTTTCTTTTGTTTTGGTACAGTAGCAATGCTTAGTATTGATCAACAGTTTATAATATAACACAAGAAACAGTACTAGATCATCCCTCGGCCAGCAGCTATCAACCCACAGAAGAATCCAAACAGCAGTTGTGTTCTCACGAGTAATAGAATAGAGATTACTTTATCTTCCCAACCAATCACAGGACAGCTGATATATATAATATATATAATCTCACGCCAATACCAACCAGCAAGGAACAGGATAGCAGGGGTAAAATCACGACGGGTCAAACCAAGAACCAATCAGACCAAACTAACAACTGTACCCGAAGGACTAACGATCTCTTTTGACCAATCACAAGCAACAGAAATAGAATGATAGTATAAAGGAATCGGCTTACTCAGGTATGATGCAAACCAAGCCCTAAATAACTCTTCCACCCGTACTTCAAAGCACGATCAGAAGATGGATATTTGCACAGAAATCAGATGCGCCAGGAGAATTGAATCCCTGATCAAACACCAACACAAATCCTCGCAGGATCCGATGATAATTCTCTTCTCGAGATGGAGGAGGTAGAAAACTGAGTATTAGTCCTGGTTGGTAAGTCTTAAATCTCTCAAAAATGCATCCGAGATAAAATTTTCAAGATGAAAGGGGATCTTTAGTCCCGGGTCATTCAACCGGGACTAAAGGGTCTTTAGTCCCGGTTGGTAAAATCAACCGGGACTAAATGGGCGGCCACGCCAGGCGCAGCACGGGCCCCTTTAATCCTGGTTAGTTTTACCAACCGGGACTAAAGGGTATCCATGCATGTGCCTGCATACACGCTTGTACGTACCCTTTAGTACTTAAGACTTTTTTTAGTGATGAAATCAAACTAGTATTTATACACTTACTATATATATAATTCTTAGTATATTATATAATTTTTAGTATATTATACAAATCAAACTAATACTTATATAATTACTATATACATAAAAATTTGTCCACTTCATTCCTAGGATCCTCTCGTCATGGTGTGTCTACTGAACGTCCACCATAATAAAATTCTCCCTCAGAATTTATTACCTCGTCCACCAGGAATCCTATGGGACCTTCACATATTACCCCTATTCTCTCCTTCTCCAAGATGCTATGTTGAATACTCCATATCTATAATTTGGCAATATGTGAATGTTACACGAACAATTAAATATAAGGAGCTAGGAAACAATTAACTATTAATAGTTTTATTTTACGTACTTTCATATCATGTGACGTCAGCACCTTGGTTCCCACAAAATTGTACAGGTGCTCACAGACGTAGTATCCACATAGATTATTCCCGGCTTCCAGCCTTAAGCACTTTAGTGGAAAAAAATAAGTTATGAAATATTCGCATTATAGAATGTAGAAAATGTGCAAACTTCGTACGTACCGGGAAATCTATTTAGAACGTAAGTTTTTCTTTGAATGGACCTTGGTGATTCTTGAGGAAATGTTTCCATGCGCTACGGATTAAAATAATGAATGATATAGTGCTACGTGAAAATTTAGGAAACAAACTTTTGCATAGAGATAAAGGTCCAAAATTGTTACAAGTTTTGCATTTCTTGAATGTTTTGGTAGTCCTTCGGTGGATTCCTCAACGAATCGAACACAGTGACGTGGCTTCTATCAATCTCAATTATTACGAGGATCTAGTAGAAACTACGTATGTAAATATTCATATTAGAGCTAACTAACATTAATTAGGTAAGAAAAGCGAAGACGAAAATAGATGGTACCCACACTTACTCAAAGTTGTATGGCAGTAGTATGTAACTCTTGTAATGTTGTTTGTCCAAGAAATTGTATATCGCCTCAAATGTTTTTTTTGGCTGATCTCGTATCTTCTTTTGGTTAACGAGCGATGGATACATGAAGCCAACATGAAAGTATGATTCTCTGAGGCACATTTGAATTAGCATCCTACATAAAATGGAAGACAAAGTTAGTAGGACAACGGACGCACAAAAAATAATGTTATGAACCAAAATTAACATATAGATAAAGAGACACTTACATAATCAAGCGCTGATGAGAGAGACGTCAAGGGTATCCTGATGGCACACTTCATATATATCCTTAAATTCCATCCATAGGACTTTGTCACCTTCACCAAAAAAATGTACGGTTTAACCCGAAGACCAAACATTTGCCTCTTGTCAGCAGACTGCTTCATGTACCATTCATGGAGTTTGTACATCTTCGTGGATAGCTTTTGTACCAACTCAGGCCTTACTAAAGGCTTGCCAAGCTCAAAGGTATAGGTACAACTGGCTCTGGAGATGGCAGATCAACTTGCCGTAAAACTTCAGCAAGGTGTCATACCTATTTCTTGCATGAATTTTACGACATTTATTTGTTGTTCTAAGGGCATTGCTGCTATCTTTTGAGCGTCTTCATCTGGTAGATCCCCAAGCTGGGGGACAATATGACTTGAAGATGACTTTCCTTTCCCTTTTTTCTTCTCATTAGCCTTAACTAACACCTGGTCGTAGTTTGATAGTAGTGGAACAGTCTTCCTGGTTACTTTTGACATCTTCATAAAAAATAGTAATTTTGCTGGATCTACTAGCTTTAGCTCCATCTCCTTTGCTTTTCTTCATCCCTTTTTCTGAACCACTCTCTAAATTCTGCTTTGGCTACCTTCCAGCTTTCCTCATTAGTCATATTGATTGTCAGCTTCTCAGTGGGTTCAGGCTTCTTTGTTTTCTTCTTTTGCCGGCTTGGCTTGGAAGGCAGTGGTCACAACTTTTTCAATGGTGCTGCAGGTTCCTTGCTCGATGCGGATCTTAGTCCCGGCAACGGTGATCGGAGAGGGGTGTTGTTATTATTGTCGCTCGCACCACTAGGACTTGATGGAAATGCAAACGATGATCGAGCAGGAAGCGATGGTCCCAGTGGTGACGACAGTCCTGGAGGAGGATGTGTTGGAGATGACGGTCTTGAGCTTTGAGGAGATGGTCGCTGCGGGGGATCTACGCGGATCAGTGATGCCTCTGTGCCAGGGATGATGATGTAGCGTTTGCGCCATAGAATGATCCTGTGAAGCACATCTCCTAGTGTCCTTCCCCCGTCACCTCCCAGGAGGTCGAGCTCTAGGCCTTCATATTGACTATCAACAAGCTGCTCTAGGCTGACGCTGGCGTAGCCAAGTGGAGTCTCCATGCCATGGCTTGTCTATTCTGGTAGGATTGGTAAGGCACTCCCGTACACCACCTATACAAATAGCAGAAATAAAGAAGTTATTAAACTCCTGAGGCGTGGATTGATTGAGAAGATTGCATAAATTATGTATAAGTATACCTTAATAGTGATGTTGCCGAACGGTCTATGTAGCTCATATGAGGTGCGTTGCATGATGTCATCCACAGGGTACTGTTGGTCGTCTACGGGTAATGGCATCTGCTCATCGGGGACCCCTGTGGAAGCATAGCTGCTTTGGAGTTGAGAAGGCTAACAACATTTGGATCCAGCAGTGCTCGAGATTGGGCCATCTCGGTAACTGCCAGGGCCACTCGACGATTTATTTCCTCCTGCATTCTTACTTGTTGTGAATACACTTTGGCTTCTAACATGCGCCGCTAGCTCTCCTCTTGTTGTCCCTTTCCTCGCTTGCGGCTTATGTACGAGTCGATGTCCCTTCGGAAAGCGTACTTCCATGGAATGACCCTGTAGCCTCAGCAACATCCTAGGAGCTCAGGATTCCCGAGCACCAACGTGAGCTCATCATTCTCTCTATCCCACTTCAACTTTCCAGCTTTAGCATCTTCAATGTTCTTGATAAGCCTTTCGACCTTCTGACATATTGTTTCATTGAAGATAAGTGTCCCATCCTCTTGGCTCAGGTTGCCTCCATGAGTGTAATACTATTTTTTCAATCGATCGGGCCAGTTAATAGTTGCTGGTGTGATACCTCGATCGATCAGGTCTTGTTCCATCTTGCGCTATTTGGCAATTGCAGTGATGTAACCACCTCGCCCTAGACGATGATGGTACTCCTCCTTGCTAGCATTGGCAACGTTGACACGAACCTTACTCGCACTGCCTTCGCTCATCTTATATTCGACAAATGAGTCCCAGTGGTCCCTTAACTTTGGCCACTCATCGAAATCCGGAGTTCTGCCCTTCTTGATAAAGTTGGCATCCAGCATCTTTTTGAATGTCTGGAATTGGGTTGCCATCTTCTTCAGCGTCCACTCTTTCACATCTTTTTCAACGATACCTTCGGGAAGTGTGAAGTGTTTCTTGACATCTGCCCACAACATATCCTTTTGTGTCGGCGGGAGCGCGTATGGATCATTTTTTTTACCCTTCCATTCCCTAATGTTGATGGGCATGTTGCCCCTTACGATTGCCCCGATCTGACTCACGTACTTTCTTGCCACATGTTCGGGAGCAATCAGCTTGCCCTCTTCTGTCACTTCCGTGATGTGAAGTCTTCCCTCCATTATCTTTGTACGACCTTGGGGCTTATTTCAGTTCGTTGATCCTGAGGGCTAATAGTTTAAGATTTATTAATTAGCTCATAGTAATAATGAATATGAAATTATAGATGGGGTAAAACAATGGAAATGATATATACCTCGCCGGAACCTTTCGCCACGGCAAGGTTTTGCTCGGGCTCAGGCTCTTCATTGCCATTACCGAACATTTTGAGGAACATGTCCGCTTGGCTACCCTCTTCGTCAGTGCACGTTACCGGAACGTTGGAGCCACTACCACCAACAATAATCTGCTCCATTAAATACCTTGCATTCTCTTCGTCTGCTGCCACCTCAACTACTTTAAACACATATCAAATCATAGATACATTCAATTAAAAATTGTATCAAGTAGTACAATTAAGGTATATACATGAAATCATAGAACAACCATGAAATAAAACAAACTAATTGAAATATACACATGAAACCATACATTAAATTATATATACAACACCTCTAACAAATTTATTACATGAAATTTACATTAATGTCTTGAATGAAACTTACATGAAAACTTACAAAAAAATTTAACGTTAAAAAGAATCACGCAATTATATACAACACCTCTACTAAATTTCTACTATATTATACTAATTGTCAAAGAATTTCTACAAATTTCTACTAATTTCTACAAATTTCTACTAATTCCTAAGAATTTCTACTAATTTTTAAGAATTTCTACAAAATTTCTACTAATTTCTAAGATTTTGTACCAAATTTCTACTAATTTTCAAAGCATTTATACTAAACTATACTAATGTATTAAAAATTAGACTAAATGAATACTAAATTATACTAAGCATTTATACTAAATAATTTTAAGCATTTTTATTAATTTCTACTAATTTTTGAAGCATTTATTCTAAATCATAGTAATGTACTACACATTATACTAAATGTATACAAAATTATACTAAGCATTTATACTAAATAATACTAAGCATTTATACTAAATTCTACTGATTTTCGTAGCATTCCTACAAATTTCTAGTCATTTTCGAATCATTTCTAACTAAAAAAGTAAAAAAAGGGGGCCCTTGCATCAACAAGGGTCCTGGCCGTGGGGAGGGGGGCGACGCCGCGGCTGCCCATACCGGCAGAGGGTCTGGCGGGGCAGGGTGGTGGGCGACGGCGAGGCGGCGGAGGCCGGTGGCGGCAATGCGGACACCGGCTGGGGCGACGGGCGGTGGGCGTCAGGCGATGGAGGCGGCGGCCAGGGCGGAAGTCGGGCGACGGCGGGTGGGGCGGAAGTCGGGCGATGGCGGCCGGGGTGGGGGATGGGTGACGAAGGCGACAGGTGGCAGGCGAGGGGCGTTGGAGGCGGCGGATGGGGTGGAAGTCATGCTACGACGGCCGGGGCGGGCGACGGGCGATCGAGGCGACAGGCAACGGAGGCAGCGGTCGGAGCGAGTGTCAGGCAACCGTGGCCAAAGTGGGCGACAGCGGCCAGGGCGCGGGTGGCGACGGTGCTACGGATGGAGGAGATGACGTGCGGCGGGATCTTGAAAATTGCCTAAGTGTTGGAACCGAGGAAGGGGAGAAGACGGGGGTGTTGGCCATACATCCCCGGGTCCACGAGGAGCCCTGTATAGACTCACACAAAGGACGTGCTCGGTCACGTATCAGGAAATGAAGACAACTACACAAGGAACATAGACTACATGGACTACTGAAGAACTAGTCAGAAGGTAGTACTACCCTGCCGAGTTAGAGTAGGACTCTCTAGTCGCATCCGGCTAGTACTCTTGTACAAAAGACTACCCTGTAACCTTGCTCCCCTGATATATAAGGGCAGGCAAGGACCCCCTCCAAACAAGTTCAATAGAATACAAGCATACAATACACAGGACGTAGGGTATTATGCGATATAGCGGCCCGAACCTGTCTAAATCGTGTTCCTGCGTCACCATCAACTCCTTAATTTCGGCGACACCCACCGACCCAAAACACTATCTCAGATACTCCCTTGATAGGTTGCCGAGTTAAAACACCGATAGTTGGCGCGCCAGGTAGGGGAAGTCGGTGAAATTCTCCACATGAGGTCGATGGCATTAGTCATCATCAAGCCTGTGTTCGTGTTTGAAGCGGTCGCAACGTTCATTTTCAGCTCCTGGCTCTACATCACTGACGGCAGTGGAGGTTTCCAACACTGCACCATCAAAGAAACGAAGAAGAAGCATCATGGCAGAAACTCTCATCGACATGAGGCAGAAGATTTCATCGAGAAATTCGAATTTTTGGATCTGAACAACACCAGGTTCGACCACAACTCGGACTCAACCACAACTCAGACTAGTCCGCACGAGTAGGCAATTCAGCCATCGTGTGGACCGGATACAACTCCAAGCTGATTCTTGTTCGAACTCCGAAACACGGTCATGGTTCATCCAAAAGCTCTATCAAATGTCCAATCCGGACTGGAGTCAATTGAGGACCACGACTACGACTCAGACTCTCTTGAAGAACTCACCTATCAGGTCCGCAGCAGGGCCTGGTAATCACATCAACACCGCAAGGCAGATTTGTCTACTATCGAGAAGGTTTTATTGAAAACGTTCGAAAACCTTAGCCGAGCATAAAGCCATCCTTCCTTGCCCAGGACAACGAGTCACGCCTCATCGCACACTTGGACATCCTCCCATACCAAGAGGGTACTCCACTCTCACCAATCCGTGAAGAAGATGGCTCCATCGTGGTCATAACATCCAGCTCTGGAAGCTACTCTCCGGATAGAGAACTCTTTGTTATTGTTTCGCCAGCTGATGGAACAGTAACCAATGATCAACACCAACATCAGAGAACTTCTTGTTGGGAATGCCAAGTTGAAGAAGTCTCCAAAGATGAATTATTAGCTGACGTCCCGGAGGGAGAAACTAGCAGCCAGAGAACTCAAAGAAGAGCAAGAAACACTCAGAGAGCGGAACGTCGTCGACTTCTAGCCACAAGACTTCCCATCGTGAACCTTGACAGAGCACTCGAAGCAGTTCAAACATGAGAACACAACATGCCACTCCCCACTATTGCCTCTATCAACCTTATCACCCGTTCAATGCCTCCAGACAAGTACAGCGATCTCCTGTCATACTTGGCAGAACATGCATACAAACTCCTCGACAAGGAAACATCAATCCCATTCGTGCCCTGCAACCCAATTCAACGTGGCAGCACCAGAGACCATTCAAGACATTCAAACCAACCACACGAAGAACCGAGACAACATAGGGGCATACTCGAAGGCCCAAGGCAAAGCAGAGATGCACGTGAAGCTCCAAGATGAAACAGAGATGAAGCTGAAGGTAGTCGTACAGCCTCCGCGAAAGGCCCACTTCACCGCAGAGCTAATATAGAACCCTCGCATATCAGCAATCTCAGGGAAAGACTAAACCACAATCGTGATGCTCAAGATATAATCAACAATCGCCGCCCTGAATTTGAAGCTAAGGGTGATGACAATGACCACTTCCCCGCTTTCACAAGATGAATCATGAAGACTACTCTACCAGAGAAATTCAAAGCAATGGGCATCACCAAGTATGATGGCAAACAAGACCCAGTTCAATGGCTCCGCTGCTACTCACTAGCAGTCCAAGCTGCTGGCGGAAGTGATGATACAAAGGTCATCCACTTCCCCGTATGCATGGAACCCGCGCCACTAACCTAGCTCAAATCTTTGAAGCCTAACTCCATCGACTGATGGTCTGATCTAAAGAAAGCTTTTACAAGCAACTATGCGAGAGCTATGCAGCACCTTGACAACAAAATTGACTTGGCTCAGATTAAGCAGCAAAAGGATGAATCCCTACGCAGCTACCTACGCCGCTTTTTCGACAAAAAGGCTACAATTGTTGACATCTTGGAGGCAGATGTCATAGAATGCTTTCAAAATGGCCTTTGGGACCAACGTATGTTCCAAGACTTTGGCAGATGCCGTCCAGCGGATGTCAAAGAACTCAAAATTATGGCTCAGTCATGGGCAGACAAACAAGATAAGGAACGCGAAAGGTTCGACTCACACCGCAATCGTGGGCGTGACAACAACAACCATGCTAACAACCAAGAACAAGACACAAACAGCAACGACGATCACCAAAACAACTACTCGAGCAATTAGAATTGCAAGCGCAAACCAGACAATACCGTTGCAGCAATGTCAAACTCAAGCAAGAAAGGACCAAACAAATGAAACAATGGCCCTTCATCCAACGAACTACTCAAGAAATAATGCCTATGGCACCCACACAGCAAGCACGCTACAATAGACTGCTACATCCTTTGTAGAGTAATGCAAGAGTTGCCAGAACCTCCCAACAACAATAGCACTAACAACAATAAGAACAAAGGCAAGCGCAAGATGGATACAACTGAAGATGGCAAAGAAAAGTTCCAGACAACGTCTAAAACTGTCAACGTCATTTTCGACGGAATTCCAAGCACTGCATCTAAGCGATCCAACAAATTAGTACTCAGAGAAATCATGGCTATCGAACTAGACACCCCTACACCTCTCAAATGGTCTGAGGTACCCATTACCTTCAGCAGAAAGGATCATTGGACTAACTTCCCGAAACTAGGTCGTTTCCCTCTGGTACTAGACCCAGCTGTTGCAGGCTCAAGACTAACCAAAGTACTCATCGATGGCGGCACCAACTCAACATCATCTTCGCCAAGACTTTACGAAAGATGGGCCTCGGCATCACCGAAGTTCTTACTCCAACGGACTCTCCTTTCTACAAAATCGTCCCAGTCAATGCAGCTATCCCATTAGGACTAGTTGTCCTACCGGTCACTTTCGGCACCAAAGAGTATTACCGCACAGAATACATCCGATTTGAGGTGGCCAACTTTGAGACTTCTTATCACGCCATCCTTGGTAGGCCAGCCTTGGCCAAATTCATGGCCATACACGTGTACCTGTTACTAAAAATGCCAGGACCAAAAGGAGAGCTATTTCTTCGTGGAGACCTGAGATGATCCTAGGACTGTGACACGGAAGCTGTTGAGATAGCCGCGACTACTCAAATACCCAGCTCCATGCAACAAGTCTTCACCACGTCAAAGAAGCTCACCCCAGTAGAACTCAAAATTCTAGAGAAAAATTCAGGAGCCACTAAAGTCAAGGTAGCAAACAACAAGGACTTCAAAGCCGTTGACCTCGAGACTGGCGACTCATCCAGAATAGCCCTAATTGGAATAGGGCTAGAACCTAAATAGGAAAGCGCGCTCGTCAGTTTCCTTCGGGCAAACTGAGACATTTTTGCATGAAAACCGGCTGACATGCCGAGTTACCCAAGGAACTGATCGAGCACTCACTCAACGTCGATCCTAAAGCCACTCTAGAAAGATAGCGACTACGAAGATTAGCTCAAGACAGAAGAGACGCAATTAAGAAAGAGCTAGTCAAATTACTCACGGTAGGTTTCATAAAGAAAGTTTTCCATCCTGATTGGCTAGCCAACGCAGTTTTAGTTCGAAAGAAGAGCAACAACAAGTGGAGGATGTGTGTTGACTACACAGACCTTAAGAAGCATTATCCCAAAGATCCCTTTGGGCTCCCCAGAATTGACCAAGTAGTTGACTCCACAGCTTGGTGCACACTACTCTATTTCCTTGATTGCTACTCGGGATATCACCAGTTAGCACTCAAGGAAGAAGATCAAGCCAAGATGGTGTTCATCACCCCTTTCGAAGCATTCTGCTACAAGACAATGTCCTTTGGGCTGAAGAATGCAAGAGCAACTTATCAATGCCCAATTGAGATGTGCTTTGAAAAATAACTACATCGCAACGTAGAAACATACGTGGATGACGTGGTAATCAGAACAAGGAATCCAGATGACCTGATCGCACACTTGGAGCAAACTTTCACAAGCCTGCAAGATTTTTGCTAGAAACTCAATCCTACCAAATGCATTTTCGGCGTACCATCGGGGAAACTACTCGGGTTCATCATCATTCATCGAGGCATCGAGGCAAACCCTGAGAAAATCTCCACCATCACCAATATGCAGGCCCCATCCGGCATAAAAGATGTGCAGAAGCTTACAGGCTGCATGGCGGCCCTAAACAGATTCATCTCAAGACTTGGAGAATGGGGTCTACCCTTCTTCAAACTACTCAAGCGACAAGACAAGTTTCAATGGATAGAGGAGGCGGATAAGGCTCTGTTACAGCTGAAAGACTTCCTATCAAAGCCACCGATCCTCACAGCTCCAACACCAAATGAAGACTTGCTCTTGTACATCAATGCAACCACTCATGTTGTTAGCACAACAATAGTAGTCAAAAGGTTTGAACCAGACCACGTCGACAAAGTCCAGAGACTAGTATACTTTGTCAGCAAAGTACTCTCGGACTCCAAGACACGGTACCCGCCGATCTAGAAGCTACTCTATGCCATACTACTCACTTCGCGGAAACTGCGATACTACTTCTAGGAACACAACATATCTGTCATCACTGACTTTCCTCTCGGTGAAATTCTCCACAATCGGGACGCCATGGGTAGAATCTCAAAGTGGGCAGTTGAACTCGGAGCATTGTCCTTGGAATTCAAACCCAGAACAACAATTAAGTCCCAAGCTCTAGTTGACTTCATGACTGAGTGGAGGAAAAATCAATTGCCTACACCGGTAGAACGCCCTGAACACTGGGTCATGTACTTTGATGGATCTCTCAAGCTTGAGGGAGCCAGCGCAGGAGTATTCTTAATATCCCCAAAAGGCAAACAACTCAAGTACATTCTTCAAATCTTTCGGGAAGTGTCAAATAACGAAGCTGAGTTCGAAGCACTACTACACGGTCTTTGCCTAGCAATCTCACTGGGTATCAAAAGATTACTAGTCTGTGGTGACTCATTAGTAGTCATCAACCAAGTCAACGATGAGTGGGACCGCAACAAGGAAAACATGGACGCATACATAGGGAAGTTCGCAAACTAGAGAACAAGTTCTCAGGCCTCGAATTTCACCATGTGGTCCGTGACAACAACGTTGCTGCCGACGTTTTATCCAAAATGGGTTCAACATGCGCGGAAGTCCCAGAAGGCATCTTTGTTCACGGACTTCACAAGCCGTCCATAACAGAACAAGCAACTCCAGCAACCACTAGTAAGGGTCTACCAGAACCTGATCGGGAGATCATGATGATCGAGGTAGACTGGAGGACTCCTCTTATCGACTACATTAAAGAGCACAAGCTACCTTCTGACAAGACACAGGCAGAACAAGACTCACGGCGAGGCAAAAGCTACATTCTAGTCAGAGATAAACTCTATAGACGATGAGCGTCCTCAGGAGTACTCATGAAGTGTGTCACTCGCGAGGACGGCAAGGACATCTTGGAGGAAATACATAAAGGAATCTGCGAGAATCACACATCCTCAAGAATAATAGTAGGCAAAGCTTTCAGAGTAGGATTTTATTGGCCAAATGCGCTGGCAGATGTAGAGGAACTAGTCCGCAGATGTCAAGGCTGCCAGTTTTTTTGCCAAGCAACAACATGTCCTTGCCTACAAACTCATCACCATACCTCCAACATGGCCTTTCGCATGCTGGGGGCTCAACATGATTGGTCTGCTCCCAACAGCCCCAGGAGGATTCAATCGAGTACTCATCGCCATTGATAAGTTCACCAAATGGATTGAGGTGAAGCCAGTCACCTACCCCAAGGCTGACAAAGTTCTTGACTTCCTGGATGAAATAGTTAACCACTACGGTTTCCCAAACAGAATCATCATAGACCTAGGCTCAAATTTCAACAATCACAAGTTCTGGGAATACTGCGAGAACAGCGGAATTGACGTTCGCTACGTCTCCATCACTGACCCAAGAGACCAATGGCCAGGTTGAGCGTGCCAACAATATGTTACTTGAAGCTCTTAAGAAAAGGCTGCACAACATTGGTAACACTAAAGGAGGCAAGGGGCTCAAAGAACTACCCAACGTTCTCTGGGGGCTACATACTCAACCGTGCAAGCCTACAAAGCAGTCGTCCAACTTCCTCGTCTACGGATCAGAAGCCATACTCCCAGCTGATGTCATGTGGAGATCCTCTGCGGTCGAGCAATACGACGAAGGGGCATCAGAGGAAACAAGGCACTTAGACCTTGACAGCTTGGAAGAGTCACAATGCGTGGCACTCGCACAGTCAGCAAGATACCTTGAAGGACTACGCTGTTACCATGATCACAATGTAAACAACGGGGTTGCACAAACTCAACTCGCCATGGAAAGGGCCTTACATCATATCAAAAGTTACAGGACTAGGATGGTACAGGCTACAACAACTCTCCAGTGAAGAAGTCGCAAACTCCTAGAACATTGAGCACCTATGTCTCTACTACCCATAGTCAGCAGACTAAGCGGTACTGTACTCAGGCCATCAGCCTCAACCTTTCATTTATGATCAATAAATTTCCCAACTACTCGTCTTTGCCTACAATTGGTGGCTTGCAAAGGCAAGCCAGTTGCAACTTGAGCTACTCAGCTCTATGAGCCTTTGCGCTCTGATTTCGACTTGTAATAACAACTCTAGCGGCTTGCAAAAGCAAGCCAGCTACAACTTGAGCTACTCAGCTCTACGAGCCTCTGCGCTCTGACTTTGACTTATTTCAACAAGTCTAGCGGCTCCCAAAGGCGGGTCAGCTGCAACTCGAGCTATTCAGCTCCACGAGCCTCGGCGCTCTTTTTCCCAACTTATTCCAACAAGTCTAGCAATTCGCAAAGGCGAGTCAGCTGCAACTTGAGCTATTCAGCTCCACGAGCCCTAGCGCTCTGCCTTCGACTTGTCAACACAAGTGTATATGAGTTCTCTACAACTCATACGGTGGCTTACAGCTGCAATCTGAGCTACTTGGCCAACAAGTCTGCATGAACTACTCAGTTCCACAGGCACCAGTTTGTCACAATAGACAGACAAAGAGTACACAAAACTACTCATCTCATTTCATACATGCAATCTTTGTATTAACAAAATTTTGCAGCATTACAATAGATAACTCCACTTTAAGAAGTCGGAGTGTTTAGAGTACAACATAAGTGCTCAACAAGGACAACAAGCAACTGCCTGCTTGCAGTCACAACAGAAGTCACAGGCTTTTATTATATCACAAGGGTACACTTGAGCCTAGTGACTACTCACAGATCAAGAGCAAGAAACACCAAGAGGCGAGAAGTGCACGCAAGGAAGTTGCGCTCTAGGCAGTTGTGCCCTTCTCCTCCCCTCGACGATGGCATAGATGGAGACTGGGGCTCCACGCACTCCAGTCCCGCTACCCACCATCAACACCCTTTCCAATAGGGTTGCAAAGGGCTCAGCCAATGAAGCTATAAGAGATCGGCTGATGATGGTGAAAGCCTTGCCGATAGAGGAAGACAGAGACCTAGCTGATGGAATCACAAGGGTGCAGCCGATGGAAGATGACAGGGGCATAGATGATGGGTTAGCCAATGCGAGCAGAAGGATTCCAGCCGATTGGAGATGTTGGAGGTTCGGCCGATGAAGGGCAGGTTTTTAGCCGATGGAGGCCAAGTTCATTTCCGACTCCTGTACGAGTCGTTTTTGTTTTGTTTTGTTTAGAAAGTTTGTTTCTTTAAAGATAGATCTTATGATTTATCGTAATCGACTAGGACTAGGAATCTTGATGTTTACGGTATAAATAGAGGCCCTGCAAGGTCTGGAAGGACATACACATTATATCAATACAAATCTAATATTCTTCGCAATTTACTTTCAAGTTGGCGACTTCGCCATTGTTTTCCTTTCTTCACCAGTTCTTTCAAGCTAGTTGGGCTGCATCGCTTTGATCTCCAGCTAGACTGTAAGTTCTGCATGTACCGAATACTTCCTAGGCTTTAACTTCGGGCGCATGACTGTCGTTTCGTCTAGATTTATTCAAAGTTATCGATATTTGCTAGATCTACAAGCTTTATGTGTTAAATCTTGTTGTTTTAGCATTTATCACAGTTATCCAACTCGGAACACGTTCTGGTCAGCCTTTACCTTATTTTTCTTATCAATCTACTGTCACATAGCTGATTAGATCTGTTTCGAATGTTGTTCGCATAGTACTATTTCGGTTGTGTTTTACGCTTCCTTTGCATCTACTCCATCCACATCGGCTGATCTAGCCGATTGTCCTTTGCCTGTGTCGGCTATCCTGCCGATACATCCTGTGGAGTGATTCGGAACACCAGCTGATTTGCTCTCGTATACGTTTTACCTATACTTGTCAATCAGCAGGTCAGATTGACTGGCACGTCGCGAATTGGAAGGGCTACAACTCGAACAGGAGCTAAGCAGATTCTCCCAGGTTTTGTGTGTTAGTACGTAGGGGTCAACCATTCGATTATTGCGTGAACACACTTTTGGCATGCCCAATGGGACTATACAAAGCCTCAACATGTCTGCACTGAAGACTTCGGACGACAACATCATCGAGGTTACTAAGAATGAGCTCCAAGATGATCAGAAGAGCGAAGTGGTAAGGGTTGTGGAAGAGTTCAGATTGCTGTGCTTGAAGTCCTTCAGCCGTACTAGGAGAGGGGAACCTACCAAGAAGCATGCCCTTCCAACTCCTCGCCAGATCACCATTGCTGAAGACCTAGGGAAGATGCAGGAGATGATCGACAAGGCTCTCAATCACACGTTGATCAACCAAGCTGCAGTAATGACCAACACTGTGCACAATGCCGTCCTCAGCACTCTCTATGGTGGAAGCTCTCAGGGGTTTCACGGTCCAGCATACGGGCCACCTAAGAGCGTACCAGTCAGAACTGTGGTGACTGCACCTGCTGTGCGTCAATCGACTTCTCAGCTGATCCAGATGTCAAGTGGGGGTTACAGTGCTGCACTACTTCAGAACACCAACGTTGCACCATCCTTGCTCACTCAGATGGCAAACCAACCTGCTCTAGCATACTCCGTGTCATCGCCTTTGCCAGCATCGACGCCATGGGGGGCAACAGAGATGTCATTCGGATGGCATCCGGCCATTGGATATGGGATGCTTCCAGGATCATTTGTTCCAGCCATGAGGTCTCCAGTACAATCACCATCACCATCAGCTCCTCAGCCAATGGTCCAGTGTTATCAGCAAAATCCACCAAAAGTCAGCAGGGAGGAAGGTGTTTCGGATCTTCACAGAGATGGGTCACCAATAGTGGTGTACGATGAGACAACTGGCGTGTTACGGCACATTGATCCTCCTCATCAGCAAAAGTTGCCTCCTCAACCAATGATCCAGCCGCAGCCTCTGCAACATACATCGACTATCCAGCAGTCGATCGTGGTGCCACAGATTCAGCAGCAGGTACCAACAATCCAGCTGATGGTCCAACCTATTGTCTAGTAACAGCCGCAACAGGTTGATTGGGCTGCAAGGATAGCCGAGGTGATGCAAGATCAGTTCGGGCTAAAACCTAAACTGCAGACCTACATGTACAAGATGCTATACCCACCGGCCTATGATATATTGCCGTTTCCTCACTGGTACAAGGTGTCCAATTTCACCAAGTTCTCAGGTCAATACGACACATCTATGGTGGAGCACATCAATAGGTTCATCATTCAGTGTGGGGAAGCAACTGCGCAAGATGCTTTGAGAGTTCAGCTATTCTCATTATCCCTGTCCGGGTCGGCCTTCCAGTGGTTCACGACGCTACTACCTAACTCCATCATCACTTGGGCCGATATGGAAAAACAGTTCCACAAGTACTTCTTTGCTGAAGTTCATGAGATGAAGCTGACGAATTTGACCAGTCTCAGGCAGAGGAGTGATGAGTTGGTGACCAGTTTCATCCAGCGATTCAGAGAAGTCAGGAACAAGTGCTACAACTTGGTCTTGAGTGACAGCCAACTAGCCGACGTAGCTTTTCAGGGGCTCCTGCCGCACATCAAAGAAAAATATGCTTCGTAGGAATTCGAGAGTCTGAGCCAGATTGTACATAGGCTATCGAACCAAGACGTGCTCCTATTTGATTAGAGGAAGAACTTCCAGAAGAAAGTGGCATACGTAGAGTGTTTGGACTTAGAGGAAGAGGCAGAGATCGGCTTGGCAGAATGTGTTAGGACCAAAAAGCTAATCTCATGCCCATATGGCAAGAAAGAACCTAAGAAATTCGGGTTCCACGTCTCTAAGGTCGATAAGATCTTCAACTTGCTGCTGCAAGAAGGGCAAATCAAGCTCTCACCATACCATAGGATCCCGTCGGCCGAAGAACTTAAGAAGATCAAGTACTACAAGTGGCACAATGCCACATCTCATGACACCAACGAGTGCAAGGTCTTTCGCCAGCATATCCAATTGACTATTGAGCAAGGGAGGCTCAAGTTTGAAGTTCCCTCGACGCCAGCAAGGCTGATGAAGATTGATCAACATCCCTTCCCAACTAACATGGTAGAGGTTGGCGACAAGAGCGCACCACAGAAGAAAGTGTTGACTTCAGAATCAACGAAGAAGAGTGGAGCCAACAACGTCGAAGGAAAGAGTCAGTTACAAGAAGGGGAAAGCTCTGAAAGGCCTCACCGGCCGATCCCCTCGAAGAGTTGCTCAACAAGTTCTAGAGGCAGCAAGAACAGGCAAGGCATAGGGAAGAGATGATACGCCACCATGAAGACCACTAGAGATGCCCATTCTTCATTTACTATTGGGAGGAGGGAATCAAGCTACCATTGATTGATAACTGCCCAGAGTGCAATGGGTCATACCAAGACAACCGATCATCCAAAAGGCCATGCTTTGATGACATGAATCAAAAGCCGATCAGCAAGGATAGGTCTCACCATGATGACAGGTGCATCCCAGTGCGTGATCGCCTGGGGGCAGGGTCAGTGTACAAGATCGGCTGGAGGGCAGGTTTAATGTACCAAGCAGACTAGATGAAAGGGCCAATGCAAGGGTCCTCGACAAAGAGCCTCTATGCTGTGAACCGGAGCGGCGGCGTGCATCACAAGACAAAGCTATAGAACATCCTAGATGGTGCCTAGTAGGTTTGAGTAAGTCCCAGAAGAGGAGGGTCCAATGCCTACGACAATGGGAGCAGCAGGAAGAGGAACAAAGGTGTGCTTTGGAAAGAAAATGGGTCAAATCCCAAGTGTGGCGCGTCAAAGACAAAGCCAATGACAAAGATGACAATCCCGGATCAGCTGCGGATGTCAATATGGTCTTCATCTTGCCGATGGAGTTCATGGCTCTAGCAAACCACGAAGCAACAAAAGAAGAGCAACAGATGGCACAGTTAGCCTTGGAGCTGATGTCAGCCACCTTTGAAAAACCCAAAGACAAAAAACGTCGGCACCTGAAAGTTCCCTTCCTCAAGGGGCAAGTCGACAGGAGGCTGGTTACCAAGTTTTTGGTGGATGGAGGTGCAGCCATGAACATCATGCTGTATGCCATGTTCTGCAAACTTGGTAAAGGTGAAGAAGACCTGATCAAAACAGACATAATGCTGAAGGACTTCAAAGGAAATGTCTCCCTGGCCCAGGGGGCACTCTGCATCGACCTCACCATCGGTAGTAAGACCCTACCTTCTACTTTCTTTGTCATTAATGGTAAAGGGTTCTACAACATGCTTCTAGGATGAGATTGGATTCGCACCAACTACTGCATCCCGTCTACAATGCATCAATGTCTCGTCCAATGGATTGGCGACTCGGTTGAAGTGGTCACCGCTGATTCTTGCTTCAGCATTGCCACAGCCAATGCACAATAATGGAACTATGAACAAGTTAGCTACATATCTGGCAGAGTCTAGGACACAGACTTCCTGAAGATGTCTGATTTCGGGCTACAGCCGATCCAAGCAGTCAACTTTAAAGAATCATCTTGATGGATGAGTTCATCCAAGATGACGGGAAGCTGGGGCACGGATTTACGTCGGCCGATGAGTTAGAGATTGATGAGGACACCACGAGTACATCTACACCAGCAGCACCTCAGGCGCCTCCAGTTGCTCCTCCACCTCAGGCGCCTACAGTTGATCATCCAGTTGGGCCAATCACTCGGGCCCGTGCGAGAGAATTAAACTTCATCATGCTGTTAAGGAACGAAGGCCCAGCGGAATAAGAAGATGGCCCAACAGGGCAGCCCAGGTGGGGCGCCTAGGGTTGGGAGCCACGGCCTCCCCTTGGTCGCGCGTGCCCCCCCTCCTGCCATGGCGCCTCCTCCGGACTCCAGGGGCTGCACCCCCTTTATTTAGTCAGAGTCCCTTTTGTTTACGACTTGAGTTTTGTTTTACATCTAGCTTTAGCTACTCTCGAACACGCGCAAATATGCGCTGTCCTTGCGTGATTCAGAACTCCACCTTCGAGTGATATTTAGATTGCTCGCCTCTTTTTCTTGTTCGTTCTTCGATTGCGGACAGGAATCGATCTTCGTGATCAGGCTGATCTTGCGCTAGCAAGGTTGGTAACCATAGGAAGTTGGTTCAGCGATTGCATTGGCGCTTCGGGTTCGCTCATCGTAGTCGGATCGTGAGCGTCTACTTCCACCAAGTCGAATTTATCTCCACTCACCGAAAGATCGGGCAGTCCGACTCTATCAAGTGGTATCAGTTTTCCAGGTTGATCGGTGAGTTTATCGAGTGTTTTTCCCCTTCCTACAGTCCAAAAAAACCAAACAAAAATTTCTTTTCAGGTTAGATCTTTGTCCCAGCAACCCTTTTTGAGCAATGCACCTTCTTTCAATAATTTGCATTGTTGAATTTGTGTGCTTTCCGAATCAATTGTTGCTGGTTACTTTGTGTTTTTCTCCTCTTTTATTTTTCCCTTCCGTTGTCTTGAACCCTAGCACGCCACCGCCCTTTCCCAAATCGCAAGGCAGTCGCGCCGTATCCACCTGATCGCCTTCTCCTCCCTGCCTTGTGTGTTTGGCAAGTCCAAAAAAAAGGAAAGACAACAATCAAAAAAAAAGAAAGAAAGAAAGAGACCAGTCCGCACGGGAGAAGGACTCCGATCCGATCACGCGGGTACGCCGTGCGCACCATCCTACTCTAGAGAGAGAGAGTGAGAGAGTAAAAGTGTGTGTGGTGCCTTGTTGTTTCCGAGTCATTTTACCCCTATTTCTCAGTTTTGGGCACCCTGAAAAAAAAATCAAAACAGAAAAACAATAGAGGTGCGCCCTCTCCACCTTGGCCGTTTCTTTGCCTCTATTCCTTTTGGTTTCCCTTGTTACCAACAACTTTTGTTACGTGTTTGGCACTATAATTCAACTTTGCATTATTGTTTGATTGTGCTAATCCTTCAATTGAGTGCAGCCTTCCCAGAATTCCACATAGTTCTACGACGAGCATATTTTGTTTCTCTAGGTAATCGCTCCTCCAATCTTTCGCGAGTTCCACCGGTTGGTTGCAATTCGCCCCTGTGTGCGTGGTAAGAACGGATAAGAATTTGATAACAGCACTAGTGTGAGCGCCTTGTGAGCCGTTACACCCCTGTTTTGTCGTCGGTTTTGTTCTTGTATTTGCGCTAACCATGGCAGATGATGTCGACGCGGGGGATAACCACCTGCAGGGCATACGGGCACAAGTTGAAGTGCTTGTCGCCGACATTCAGACGATTCATGAACGGCTGGACTCGACGATCTCCTCGACGACCGAGCGGTGCAATCAGCTAGACCTTGCACAGACGGCCGCTAAGGCCACACTCGACACAGTTGTGGCACGACTCGATGCATTGCACACAATAGTCACAGAGTTGCAGCAGGGTTATGGTGGTGACTCGGACCAGGACGATGGCAACCGCCGAGGCCGTGCCCGCCCCGTGCCACGCCGTCCCGGTAATGATTCCTTTTCCAAGATTAAATTTAAAATTCCACCTTTTAATGGCAAATATGATCCTGCTGCATATCTTGATTGGGAATTAGAAGTTGAACAGAAATTTTCATGCCATGATATTCTTGCTAATTCTCAAGTTAAAGCTGCTATTAGTGAATTTACTGATTTTGCTTTAATTTGGTGGCGTGAATATAAACACAAACATCCCAATACCATTCCAACCACTTGGGATCAATTAAAAGCTGCTATGCGCCACAGATTTGTGCGTTCTTATTATGCCCGAGATTTGCTTAATAAAATGCAACGTTTTCAGCAAGGTTCCAAATCTATTGAGGAATATTTCCAGGAATTACAAATAGGCATGATTCATTGTGGGTTATTGGAGGAAAATGATGCTGCTATGGCACGTTTTCGTGGTGGTTTGAACCGCAAAATTCTGGATATACTTGATATAAGGACTACACAGATATGACAACATTATTTGAATATGCTTGCAAAGCTGAACGTGAAGTGCATGGACGCCGCTCGAAGACATATTCTAACACTTTTGCAGGAAGAAGCTCGACATCCAACTCCGCACCCGCTCTCCCTGCGCCACCCACGCCCACCACTACACCGCGCGAGAGAACGGCCAAACCTGCAAGCGCTGCCCCTTCCACAGGCGCCGCCCCTCCCATAGGCCGTACACGGGATATTCAGTGTCATCGTTGCAAAGGATTTGGCCACGTGTTTCAGGACTGTCCGAACAAGCGCACTTTGCTTCTTCGTGACGATGGTGAGTACTCTTCCGCTAGTGATTCTGAAGATACTCAACATGCGATGCTTGCCACTGACCATGCAGCTATGGAGGTCCATGTCAACCCGGGTGACGCCGATAGGTATGAAAGTCTTGTTGTGCAGCGTGTTCTTAGTACACAGGTCGCTCCGTCCGAGAAGAATCAGTGACACACTCTTTTCCATACCAAGGGCGTTGTGCAAGAGCGGTCGATTCGCATCATCATCGACAGCGGCAGCTGCAACAATTTGGCGAGTACCACGCTGGTTGAAAAGTTGTCTTTACCTACTCGTAAGCATCCAAATCCATATCACATTCAATGGCTTAATGATGGTGGGAAAATTAGAATTACTCGATCCGTCCGTGTTCCTTTCTCCATGGGTGCTTATTCTGATTTTGTCGATTGTGATGTTATTCCCATGGAAGCATGCTCTCTGTTACTTGGGCGACCTTGGCAATATGATACTGATAGCTTGCATCATGGTCGTTCAAATCACTATTCTTTCATGTTTAAGGGTCAGAAAATAATTATACATCCAATGACACCTGAACAAATTCTTAAAGATGATCTTGATAGAGCTGCTAAAACTGCTAAGCAACTTGAACCATCGACCTCTGTTAATTCTGAAATCAAGTTGAATGCTCCTGTTTTGCTTGCTACACGTGCTGATTTTGATGAGTTACGCGATGCTCCTTTGCCATGCTATGCCCTTATATGCTCTAGTGTGCTCGTTTCACTTAATGATGCACCATCTTTGGATATTCCCCCTGCGGTTGCTAACATTTTGCAGGAGTACGCTGATGTCTTTCCAAAAGATTTGCCACCGGGACTCCCACCACTTCGTGGCATTGAGCACTAGATCGACCTCATTCCCGGCGCACAGTTTCTGAACCGCGCACCGTACCGTACAAATCCGGATGAGACGAAGGAAATCCAGCGCCAGGTACAGGCGTTGCTTGACAAGGGTTATATTCGTGAGTCTCTTAGCCCTTGCTCCGTTCCCGTGTTACTTGTTCCAAAGAAAGATGGCTCATGGCGTATGTGTGTAGACTGTCGTGCTATTAATAACATTACCATTCGCTACCGATATACCACGCCTTGATGATATGCTAGATGAGCTTAGTGGTGCCATTATTTTCACTAAGATTGATTTGCGTAGTGGCTACCATCAGATTTGCATGAAATTAGGTGATGAATGGAAAACGGCTTTTAAAACGAAATTTGGGTTATATGAATGGTTGGTTATGCCATTTGGTTTGACAAATGCTCCCAGCACATTTATGCGTTTGATGAATGAAGTTCTGAGGCCCTTCATAGGATTGTTTGTAGTTGTCTATTTTGATGATATCCTCATTTACAGCAAGTCTATGGAAGAGCATTTAGATCATTTGCGTCCTGTTTTTGATGCGTTGCGTGCGGCCCATTTATTTGCTAACCTCGAAAAATGCATGTTTTGCACACAACGTGTCTCGTTTCTTGGCTATTTTGTTACTCCACAGGGCATTGAGGTGGATAGCAGCAAGATCGATGCCATTCGGGCGTGGCCTACACCGACGACGGTCACACAAATTCGAAGCTTTCTTGGCCTTGCAGGTTTCTACCGCCGGTTTGTTCGTGATTTTAGCTCCATTGCAGCGCCTCTACATGAGCTTACAAAGAAGGATGTTCCCTTTGCTTGGAGTGATTCGCAAGAGGTTGCATTCAACACCTTGAAAGATAAGTTAACCAATGCTCCTCTCTTGCAGTTGCCTGATTTTACTAAAGTGTTTGAGCTTGAATGCGATGCTAGCGGTATTGGGCTAGGTGCTGTTTTGTTACAAGAAGGAAAACCGGTTGCTTACTTTAGCGAGAAATTAAGTGGTGCTAGCTTGAATTATTCTACTTATGATAAGGAGCTTTATGCTTTAGTGCGTACTTTGCATACTTGGCGGCACTACCTTTGGCATCGCGAGTTTATAATTCATTCTGATGATGAGGCTTTAAAACATATTTGTACCCAAACAAACCTGAACCGTCGTCATGCTAAATGGGTAGAATTCATTGAGTCTTTCCCTTACATTATTAAACACAAGAGCGGGAAGGAAAATGTCATTGCTGATGCTTTGTCTCGTCGCTATACCATGCTGTCACAGTTAGATTTTAAAATCTTTGGCTTGCAAACTGTGAAGGATCAATATGTGGACGATGCTGATTTTAAAGATGCTTTCGCCCATTGTATTCATGGCAAACCATGGGGCAAATTTCACATACAGGACGGGTTCCTGTTTCGCGCTAACAAGCTGTGTGTTCCAGCTAGCTCAGTTCGTCGTTTGTTGTTACAGGAAGCGCATGGAGGCGGTCTCATGGGGCACTTTGGCATTTACAAGACGCATGAAGTGCTGGCTGCCCACTTCTTTTGGCCCCGGATGCGCGTTGATGTTGAGCGCCTTGTTGCACGCTGCACTACTTGCCAGAAAGCTAAGTCACGATTGAACAACCATGGTTTGTACATGCCTTTGCCTGTTCCTACTGCCCCTTGGCTTGATATTTCTATGGACTTTGTTTTGGGATTGCCTAGAACTAAGAAGGGGAGGGACAGTATTTTTGTGGTTGTCGATAGTTTCTCCAAAATGGCTCATTTTATACCTTGTCATAAGACTGATGATGCTAGCAATGTTGCTGAATTGTTCTTTCGCGAGATTATTCATTTGCATGGTATTCCAAATACAATAGTCTCTGATCGTGATGCTAAGTTTCTCAGTCATTTTTGGAGATCACTGTGGAATAAAATGGGAACTAAATTGCTGTTTAGCACCACTTGTCACCCTCAGACTGATGGACAAACTGAGGTGGTTAATCGAACCTTGTCCACCATGCTTAGGGCTATTTTAGATAAACACTTGAAACGTTGGGAAGATTGCTTGCCTCATGTTGAGTTTGCTTATAATCATGCAACGCATTCTTCTACAAAGATGTGTCCCTTTTAGGTTGTTTATGGTTATATTCCTCGGGCGCCTATTGGTTTGTTTGCGCTTGATGCCGAGGACGCCCCACACATAGATGCCGCTGCACATGTTGATCAAATGATTAGCTTGCATGAGCAAACTCAACAAAACATTGCTGCTGCTAATGCTAAATATCAGGTTGCGGGTAGTAAAGGGAGAAAACATGTTACTTTTGAACCAGGTGATCTGGTTTGGTTGCATTTGAGAAAGGATCGTTTTCCTACTTTACATCGTTCTAAATTGATGCCACGTGCTGCTGGTCCTTTTAAAGTGCTAACCAAGATTAATGATAATGCTTATATCCTTGACCTGCCTGCGGAGTTTGGTGTTTCCACGAGTTTTAATGTTGCAGATTTGAAACCGTATGCGGGCGACGATGAGGAGTTGCCGTTGAGGACGACTTCAGTTCAAGAAGGGGAGGATGATGAGGACACCATGAGTACATCTACACCAGCAGCACCTCAGGCACCTCCAGTTGCTCCTCCACCTCAGGCGCCTACAGTTGATCATCCAGTTGGGCCAATCACTCGGGCTCGTGCGAGAGAATTAAACTTCATCATGCTGTTAAGGAACGAAGGCCCAGCGGAATAAGAAGATGGCCCAACAGGGCAGCCCAGGTGGGGCGCCTAGGGTTGGGAGCCGCGGCCTCCCCCTGGTCGCGCGCCCCCCCCTCCTGCCGTGGTGCCTCCTCCGGACTCCAGGGGCTGCGCCCCCTTTATTTAGTCGGAGTCCCTTTTGTTTACGACTTGAGTTTTGTTTTACATCTAGCTTTAGCTACTCTCGAACGCGTGCAAATACGCGCTGTCCTTGTGTGATTCAGAACTCCACCTTCGAGTGATATTTAGATTGCTCGCCTCCTTTTCTTGTTCGTTCTTCGATTGCGGACAGGAATCGATCTTCGTGATCAGGCTGATCTTGCGCTGGCAAGGTTGGTAACCACAGGAAGTTTGTTCAGCGATTGCATTGGCGCTTCGGGTTCGCTCGTCGTAGTTGGATCGTGAGGGTCTACTTCCACCAAGTCAAATTTATCTCCACTCACCGAAAGATCGGGCACTCCAACTCTATCAGAGATGGTAGATCTTAGAGATGGGAGCAAGCCAAGGCCGATGTATATTTGTGCTAATTTAGATCCTAAGTATAATTGCAAATTAATTGGGTTGTTAAAAGAATTCAAAGATTGCTTTGCTTGGAAGTATCATGAAATGCCCGGTTTAGACCAATCTATCGTTGAACACCGGTTGCCAATAAAGCCACGATATCAGCCGTATCAGCAGCCTGCGCAGCGTTGTAATCCGAAGATATTACCTGATATTAAGGCTGAGATTACAAGATTAATTGAAGCAGAGTTTATTCGGCAGTGTCGATATGCTAAGTGAATTTCTAATGTGGTTCCTGTGTACAAGAAGACCGGAAAGTTGCGCATTTGTATCGATTTTTGGAATCTCAATCAAGCCACGCCGATGGATGGTTATCCGATGCCAACAACCGATGTGTTGATAGATGCTGCAGGACACAAAATCATCAGATTTATGGATGGCAACGCTGGATATAACCAAGTATTAATGGCCGAAGAAGATATTTCCAAGACGGCTTTCAGGTGTCCTGGGCACATCGGCTTGTTCGAATGGGTGGTCATGACCTTTGGATTGAAAAATGCTGGGGCTACATATCAGCGGGCTATGAATTACATCTTTCATAAACTTATCGGCATCCTAATGGAAATTTATATTGACGATGTTGTAGTTAAATCAAAAGGGTACCGGGAGTACTTAGCCAATTTGCGTAGAGTCTTGGAATGCACAAGGAAACATGGGTTGAAAATGAACTCAAATAAATGTGCTTTTGGCGTGTCGGTTGGACAGTTCTTCGGGTTCATGGTCCATGAATGTGGCATTGAAATTAATCAGAAGATCATTAGTGCTATTAACAAGGTCGTGCTTCGCAAAATAACATTGAGTTGCAGTCATTGATCGGCAAGATCAATTTTATCCGAAGATTCATATCAAACCTGTCTGGAAGAATTCAATCTTTTAGCCTGTTGCTTAAACTGAAAGCCGATCAAGAGTTTGTTTGTGGGGCAAAGCAGCAAAAAGTGTTGGATGATATCAAACAATACCAGGTGTCACCGCCTATGTTGGTTCCTCCACAAGCTAACAAGCTGTTCAGGTTGTACCGGTCAGCCGATGAGCGTGCTATCGGGTCGGCTCTTGTCCAAGAATTTGAAGGGAAGGAACGAGTAATCTATTATATGAGCCGAAGACTATTGGATGCTGAGACCAGGTATTCTCCAGTCGAAAGGTTGTGTCTGTACTTATATTTCTTCTGCACTAAGCTTAGACATTATTTATTATCAGCCGAGTGAATTGTGGTATGCAAAGATGATGTGATCAAATACATGTTGTCATTGCCAGTTTTAAATGGAAGGATTGGGAAGTGGATTCTGGCTCTGTCGGAGTTTGATCTAAAGTACGAATCAACTAAAGCTGTCAAAGGGCAAGTCATGGCCGATTTCGTTGCTCAGCATTGTGGGCCAGAGGTTGCTATTGTTGAAGTAGCCCCATGGACTTTATTCTTTGATGGATCTTCATGTGGGACTGGATCGGGAATCGGCATAATTCTCATATCGCCTCAGGGGGCAAGCTATGAGTTCTCGCTGCCGATTGAGGCTTCTGCTACCAACAATCAGGCTGAGTATCGAGCCATTTTGAAGAGAATCCAATTGTTGAGAGAAATCAAAGCTGATGTCGTTGAGATATTTTGGAGACTCTATGCTTATTATCAATCAGATGACTGGAGGATGTGAATGTAGAGATGATATTTTGAGAATTTACTATGAGCAGTGCCTTCAGTTACTCAAAGAGTTCAGGAGCATTATTATTGAGCATATTCCTAGAGATTACAATGAGGATGCTAACAAACTCGCTTAGCATGCCTCTGGTTGTCGGCCGATTTGTGGTGCTATGACCTTAGAGTTGATGGCAGATGATTGGAGGAAAGAAATAGCCGATTACTTAAAGGATCCTTCAAAGAAATTTGATAGGCGAGTTCGATTTCAGGCTTTGAAATATGTATTGATTGAAGATGACCTTTATTATCGGACGGTTGATGGGGTCCTGCTTAAATGCCTCGGCATTGAAGAAGCAAAGAATTTGATGGGTGAAATCCATGAAGGGGTTTGTGGAGCTCATCAATCAGCTTTTAAGATGAAATGGATGATTAGAAACAATGAATACTATTGGTCAACGATACTTGAAGATTGCTTTAAATACAATAAGGGTTGTCAAGATTGTCAGAAGTTTGGCAATGTGCAAAGAGCCCCAGCATCGGCTATGAATCCTATAATAAAGCCGTGGCCGTTTAGGGGTTGGGTATTGATTTGATTGGCCAGATTTATCCAGCTTCAAGTAAGGGTCATAAGTTCATATTGGTAGCAACGAATTATTTTACCAAGTGGGTCGAAGCAATTCGCCTGAAGAATGTGACCTTGGCGAGCATGGTTGATTTTGTCAAAGAACACATCATCTATCGATTTGGTATTGCTGAAACTATCACGACCGATCAAGAGACAATGTTCACTTCGGGAGAGTTCGAAGAATTTGCTACTAATATGGGGATTAAATTGTTGAATTCTTCTCCGTATTATGCCCAGGCAAATGTTCAAGCCGAATCATCTAACAAGGGGATCATTAAATTAATTAAGAGAAAGATCGAAGAGCAGCCAAGGCGCTAGCATACTATGTTGAACGAGTCCGTATGGGCATATTGGATGGCTTGCCATGGAGCCAAAAAAGTATCCCCTTATCAATTGGTTTATGGGCATGATGCAGTGCTACCTTGGGAGTTAAAGACTGGGTCTAGACGTGTGTCGTTGCAAGATCAGTTAACAGTCGAGGAATACTCTGTCTTGATGAAAGGGGAGTTAGAAGACTTAGCAGGTCATCGGCTAAGGGCTTTGATCAGCATCAAGGAAAATAAGAAAAGGGTGGCTAGATGGTACGACAAAAAGGTCAAGGTCGAAGAGTTTTCCCAAGGAGATCTAGTCTGGAAACTAGTATTGCCAATTAGGTCTAAAGATCCTAAATTTTGAAAATGGTCACCTACGTGGGAGGGACCGTATCGGATAAACCGGTGTGCTCCAGGCAACGCATATATTTTGGAGAAGTAATTGAAGGGGAAAAGTTCACAAGGGCTTTAAATAGAAAATAATTGAAGAAATACTACCCTAGTATATGGGTTGAAGTGTAGTCAATGGCGTAATGCTTCAGGTTGACATAGCCGATACTGGGGTAATAGCCTTTAGCTCAAAAGGAAGGAAGGAAAAAAAGGCAGACATATGGATAGCCGATGAAATCGGCTGTGATATAGCCGACGCAATACAAGTCGCCCTTAGAACAAATAATACTTGCAACATTTGGAATACAGAAGGTTATTACATTAAAGTCATTGTCGTATCATGGCCAAGATATTTTATCGTAGGCAAATCTATCTGGCTCTGTATTGGTATCGGCAAATATCTACTCCCTTTGGCGAGATATGCTTGGGAGGCATCCTAGTTGGGTCTCAGTAGTGCCGATTTCCCTATCGACTCGGCCCAGTTCTAGTAGAAGTTGGATCCCCCTTGCTTCCAAACTAGTCAACTTGTCTTCAAGCAATACGCGAGGGGGAGGTTGATGGCTTCGAAGGGTTGGCTATTGTGCCTACTGGCTTGAGCCTGTAGCTTCGATTGAGGACAAGATCGATTTGACGTTTGTAGGCAGATGGTCTCTGATTCGATCACGATGAGCTTGGATCAAAGCTTTGTCTGTTTGGGTGAGAGGCTCATTGGAATGGAGGATCTGGATGACTCGTTCAAGCTGTTCATCCACTTGATTTGGCTAAAAAGAATGAAGAGTCAAGGATTGATTCACAATAACCAATTCAAAATTGAGGAAGTGTAATGATACCTAATTGACCGAGGAAGAAGACAACATCTTGGACATAAGGGTTTCGGTTCGAATCAAGTGCTTACAGAGGTGAAGGCTAGTGCGATTGAGCGAATGTGTCTAAGGGGAACAATTGCTGCTCCTATTTATAGAACGACATCGAAGGATTTGGACGTTAAGCAACGGTCGGCCAAAAGAGGCGCGTTGAATAAAATAGCTGTTGGCGAGTTAGAGAAAGCTGCGAAGAATTAGCCAATTCACATTCAAGGCGGACAGTGAATGATGATATCACAAAAGAAAGATACATGGAGGCTGATAATGTTCCATTACAACTATTCTAGAAGGGTTTGGATAGCATTTATCGCACGCAGGCAAATCTGATCGGCCGCCTCTATTATTCTATGGTCATTATCGGCTGAGCCGGGGATGTCTGGTATGCTTCGATGAAGACGAATAGCTTGACGAGCATGAGTTTGCTTCTACTCCTCTAAATGCTCGAGGATGATTGGGAGTTGAGCAAGCTTGCTTTCCTCTGCAGTGATGGTGTCATTGACGATCTTCATTTCCTTTGCGAGTGCTACCCGCCGTGCTTTAAGCCGATCTATTTCGCTGATGATGTTCTGTCGAGAATTGTAGAGGAAGCTGATTATGTGATGAAGTTCATCGGCACGGAGCCTGTGAAATTCTTTCTCTTGGTGCAACTGCTCCCGCTTGGCACGATCGGCTATGCGCTGTAAAGCCCATGACACCAGAATCCGCATGCTCTCTATGTATGCTACAGGAAATAGAGCTTCTTACATGTCTTTGGGGACCTGGCCTTTGAGCTCGTAGAGGATTTTGTGTATCGGCTCTACATCTTCCACCAACTGGCCAATATTCTACTGGAGGAAGTCCTGCATGCTTTGAAGCTTAATTTTCACGTCATCAAACAAGGATTTAGTAGCCGGCGAGTGCGTCAAGATCTCTTCTTCCTCATTAAGCCCTCCAACCTGGAAGGAGAAGAGATTGTTGTCGAGGCTGTCTTGAGCCTATACAAACTAAACAGAATATAAGCTGATGATGTTAAAATAGAAATCGGCTAAATATGAAAGGTGCTTACTTGCTGCAGTTGGATTTCTCTGGTCTATGCCGATGGTTCTGCTGCATCCGATGGAGGTTCTTGATGAGTCGGCTCATCGGAGGGCAGTTCGTTCTCTAGAATCGCACCAGTTGAAGAGTCTCTAGTAATTATTGGCTTGTAAAGGGTTGTCGATGTTGGGTTCGGAACGATTTCCTAAAAAAAGGGTGTTTTCGATAAAATAAAGTGGATTGAGCTAAAAGAATGGCAGATGATCTTTTACCTCTGAAGCCAATCAAATTGATGGTTCAGGAAGGTCGCTTGATGCATCTGGGTTAGCCTATATAGAGGATCGGCAGAATTCAACAATGAAGGTTACGAAGATTAAAGCAAAACATACTTGGTTACCTCGGTTGGTGGAGTTGTGATAGGTGTGGTCTCTAGAATGTCCTCGGCATGGGGATCGGCTGATGCGGGTACAGGTTGCTCCTGTGCGGATTGTGTAGATGATTGAAAGAAGCAAAGTTAGCATCGGTAAGGTATATAATGAGTTTGAAAGCAATGAGATTATCTGGATAGCCTCTATCAAGAGTGATGCTACCACCGATGCTACTTCCGTCAAAACGGCCGTTCGAGGTGCCGCTGTTGCCGTCGGATCAGTCTCCTGGGCTGACGTTGCTACTGGCGGATCAATTGCTTGAGCCGATGTTGAGCCCTTTTGAAGGCACTTCTTGCGGGTAGTCTTCTCGAGGCCGGAGACTTTACGCTTTCAGCCTGTGGCTATGTCCATTAAGGATGGCGCACCATAGCCGATGAAAGGATCAGCTGATGGAGGGGCTTAGGCAATCAACTTGTTGCTTTGGCTAACGGTTGGAGGTGTAAATTCAATACCCTGCAAAGGGGAGAGGTATTAGTAAGAAGAAAATATCTATGACAAAAGAAGACTTGGTGAAATCAGCAGTAATTGCCCCTTCGTCAGGATCATCGAAGTCTGGGTCAAACCTCCTGCAGTATATCCCTGTCGCCATGCAGAAGAGATGATTCTTCCATTCTTTCCACCACAACTTGAGTTGTTTAACAGTGAAGGTGGCAGCTATCCATGATTCTAAGTTGATGGTGCTGGCATCCGGGACCAAGTTGCTGAGTCTGTTATATTCAAGACCGCTAGAAAGTTTCTCACGACGCTTCACAAGATCGGCGAAATAAGGTCTTATCAACAATTGTCCAAAGCCGAGTTGATGAGCTGCTGCCGATGGGTGATGAAATTTGTAGGTTGGATATTGACCTTTACCGGCGAAGAAGTTAGCTAGGAGGATTCCAGGCTTGATGATTGCCTCTAAAACTTCTCCATTAAAGGTGCACGTGATGGAGTCGAAACAATCTGGCAGCTCAAAGATGGGTACTTCACTGTGATAAGCATACCAGACGGTAGCCCCTTTGGTGAGTCTGTTGTAACAACACTTGAAGGCCTTGGCTGCCGCGGAAAGGGTGAGTTTACTGCTAGGAACAGCTGATACTGCTTCAACATAAGACATGCATCGGTGGGTTGCAGCTGGTTCTTCCTCTGGCTGATCTCTGGGAAAGGACATACTCTTGATCTCGTACTTGTAGGCACGTTGCAAATGAAGATTGAGCCAAAGATTGATGAACCACCAAGGGCCGCCTAGATTGCCGATGAGTTCTCCAGCCAATAGTTTGCTGGATCCTTGATGCAGTAAGTGATAGGCCGATCCAAGAAGATGTTTTCCTAGGGAAATTGAGGATCATGTTGCCAATGCTTCAGCCAAAGGTTGCAGATTAGTGGTTGGGCTGGCCGATCTCCCGCAGAACACAAATTTGTCCAACCACATATTCAAAAAGGCCACATGCTCCTTTTCCTCAACAGTTCCGGTTTTGATGTGATGATCAATGTAACCTTTCCATCCACCGATGGATTTTGTCTCTAGCCGACGAGAACCTTTAGCCGGGAAGTGAAATGGAAAATTGGAGGAAGTAATATCCAAGCCCGTCAGCATCAGGACATCGGCTAACGTTGGGGTCATCAGCCCGTGATTGAATAAGAAGATGTTTAAGGAGTCCGACCAGAAATATGATGCGGCTATGAGCATGGGTTCGTTTCTAGTCATATCTGACAGAGAAAGGGTAATGCATTGACTGATGCAGTGCTCTTGCCTGAAGACCCTTTTGGAGTTGGCCATCCTAAGATACCAATTTTTCCATCCGTGTGTGCGGTTGGGCCAAGATCTAAGGGCGTGATCCCAATCGGCCAGATTTAAAAGGGATTCTATTGGTCTCCAAATTAATCAGATCTGTTGGATCAGGGTCTCCTATGGGGCCTAAGGAGATGAACCCAGGGGTGTCAGCTGTGGGGATGGTGATTCTGTGTCTAAGCTCTTGAGAAATGCAAAAATGGCTATGTAAGGAAAGGGAGATAGAAGCACGAGGAAAATGATGAAGGTAGAGAGGTGTACCTCGGGGATGGTGGTAAGAGTGGCCATGTTGCTGGTTGCCTGAGTTTTGGAGTTTGAAGTGATTAGCAAATGAATCACCGATGGTCACTGGAGACTGCTGATGGTCGCCGGGAGTCGTTGAAGGTCGCCTTTCGCTCAGAGGAAAGTGGAGGCAAGGTGTGGCGGTACGAGAAGATGAACTGGTGGGGAAGAAGAAGATGACGGCTGTAAATTTATAAACTCACCCAAAAGGGTAAATGTGGTATCTCATTCGCTACCTGTGCGAAACCAGAAGAGCTGTTACCCCTAGATGCTTTTTCAGGCAATCATGACTGAGGAGATTTTGGAACAGAAAAGATCTTGTTACTTGGTGATTGGTAAGCATCAGCGTTTTCCAAGGAAGGTGAAAATCATGGTTGAGACAATTTCGGAGCAAAAGATATGTTTCACTCCGAAACTAGGGGGCATGTGTTGACACCATTTTTTGACATATGTCAAAGATGGCGTTAAAAGGAAGCAGAGATGCCGATGCATAGCGGAAATACAACGGCTAATGGAATCGGCCGATAGGGTTGCAAAGGGCTCAGCCGATGAAGCTATGAGAGATCGGCCGATGATGGCGAAAGCCTTGCCGATAGAGGAAGACAGAGGCCTAGCCAATGGAGGATGACAGGGGCATAGCTGATGGGTTAGCTGATGCCAGCAGAAGGATTCCAGCCAATTGGAGATGTTGGAGGTTCGGCCGATGAAGAGCAGGATTTTAGCCGATGGAGGCCAAGTTTGTTTTCAACTCTCGTACCAGTCGTTTTTATTTTGTTTTGTTTAGAAAGTTTGTTTCTTTAGAGATAGATCTTATATTTTGTCGTAATCGACTAGGACTACGAATCTTGATGTTTAGGGTATAAATAGAGGCCCTGCATGGTCTGGAAGGACATACACATCATAATCAATACAAATCTACTATTCTTCGAAATTTACTTTCAAGTCGGCGACTTTGCCATTGTTTTCTTTTCTTCACGAGTTCTTTCAAGTTAGTTGGGCTGCATCGCTTCAATCTCCAGCTAGACTGTAAGTTCCGTGTTTACCGAATACTTCCTAGGCTTTAACTTCGGGGCGCATCGCTGTTGTTTCGTCTAGATTTATTCAAAGTTATCGATATTTGCTAGATCTGCAAGCTTTATTCGTTAAATCTTGTTGTTTTAGCATTTATCACAGTTATCCAACTCGAAACATGTTCTGGTCAGCTTTTACCTTATTTTTCTTATCAATCTACTGTCACACAGCCGATTAGATCTGTTTCGAATGTTGTTCGCATAGTACTGTTTAGGTTGTGTTTTACGCTTCCTTTGCATCTACTACAACCACATCGACTGATCTAGCCGATTGTCCTTCGCCCGTGTCGGTTGTCCTGCCGATACATCCTGTGGAGCGATTCGGAACACCAGGCGATTTGCTCTCATATTTGACGTTTTACCTATCCTTATCAATCAGCAGGTCAGATTGACTGGTAGGCTGCGGATCAGAAGGCGTACAACCCAAACAGGAGCTAAGCAGATTCTCCCGGGTTTCGTGTGTTAGTACACAGGAGTCAACCGTCTGATTTTTGCATCAACAGACCCTCAGCCTGATTCTTCGGTTCAACCTAAGGCTCGGGGGCTACTCCATATGGAGTGCGATTTTCATCGCACTTCCATATAAATACTTGAAGACAAAGTACTCAAAAGCAATGTCAGAATGTTGCAAGTGTACCTTCCAGCCGCATGTCAGTACTTGAGTACTTGAAGGCTAGTCGCGACAAGAGTACTCAACAAGCACCAAACACTAGTCGAGCAATGCCTGTAGAGTACTCGGGACTACTTCATTTAACTACAAAGTACTCGGGGGCTTGTTAGCCATACATCCCGGGCCCATGAGGAGCCCTTTACGGACTCACACAAAGGACATACTCGGTCACGTATCAGGACATGAAGACAACTACACAGGCAACGTAGACTACATGAACTCTTGAAGAACTAGTCGGAAGGCAGTAGGACTACTCTATCGAGTTAGAGTAGGACTCTCTAGTCGCATCCGACTAGTACTCTTGTACAAAAGACTACCCTGTAACCTTGCTCCCCCGATATATAAGGGCGGATAAGGACCCCCTCCAAACAAGTTCAATCGAATACAAGCATACAACACACAGGACGTAGGGTATTATGCAATGTAGCGGCTTGAACCTGTCTAAATCGTGTTCCTGCGTCACAATCGACTCCTTAATTTTGGCGACATTCACCAACCAAAACACTATCTCGGGTACTCCCTTGATAGGTTGCCAAGTTAAAACACCGACAGGGGGAACCTTTTAACCCCCCCCCCCCCCCCCCCGCCTTTAAGTCCCTGGTTGACTTTGCAACCGGCACTAAAGGGCCTTTAGTCCTGATTGCAAAGTCCACCCAGGACTAAAGGCTCCCTCTTTAGTCTCGGTTGGAATTTGCAATCGGGACTAAAGGGTGCATTTCGCGCGGGAGGCGAAAAGCACCATTTAGTCCCGATTGCAAATAGCAACTGTAGTCCCGGTTGGAATTTTCAATCGGGACTAGAGGCCCTTTTTGGGATTTTTCGTTTCCCGCCTATTTTGCAAATAGATTTTATATATATTTTCCACTGGTTTTTAGGAAGAAAAAATAAGAACTTTACATATTTTGAACATGCAAAAATATATTAAATTAGCAAGTATATTTAAAATAAGTTTGAATAAGTCATTAGTTCTATACTAGTTGTTTTAGTTTCTAAAATAATTATTTTGATGCATCACTATTATCAACAAACTATTCAATTAAATAATTTGAAAGCGCAAAAAATTCATTTGATGTATGTGGTTAACATTGTTTATATTGATCGAATAAATCTTCACATCAACTAATTTAAACACACAAATTTATATATGTTTTCCACTGGTTTTTTAAAGAAAAAATAAAAACTTTGCATATTTTAAACATGCAAAAATATTTTAAATTAGCAAGTATGTTTAAAATAAGATTGAATTAGTCATTAATTCTATACTAGCTGTTTAAGTTTCTAAAATAATTATTTTAATGTATCACTATCATCAACAAACTGTTCAATTAAATAATTTGAACGCACAAAAAATTCAATTGATGTATGTGGTTAGCATTGTTTATATTGATTGAATAAATCTTCACCTCAACTAATTTAAACACACATGAAATCATAGATACCTTAAATTAAAAATTGTATTAAGTAGTACAATTAATCTATAAACATGAAATCATAGAACATTATAATATAATTCACCATAGAGCATTACAATATAAGTCAAAGGTTCCGATGGCCATAGAGCATCACATAAAGGTAAACCATATTTAATGCATTACAATGTAACATTAAAAAACTTCTACTTGATGAATGTTCTTTGGTCATGATGGCGATGTAAGTACGGAGCCTCTTCTTTGGCTAGCATGATGCTTGGGTCAACGTCGATAGTGAATGGAGGCATGCCATCAAATTGATCATAATCATCTGCTGGTCTGTTTTGTCCTCGACTCCCATGATTTTTCTTATTCTTGGAAAAACTATGTGGTGCTTTGGCTCCCATGGCTCTTCTGAATTTTTCTTGGGTTTGCTAGATATGTCCTTCACATATAAAACCTGATGCACATCATTGGCAAGGACGAATGGTTCATCATTGTATCTAGTCTTGGTCAGGTCCACTATTGTCATTCCATACTGATATTTCGTTACACCATCTCCAGTTAGCTTCACGCACTGACATGAAATAGAGGGATGTTCAGCGGTTCGTATTTGAGTTCCCATATCTCCTCTATGAAACCATAATATGAGTCCTTTCTTCTGTTGCTATCTATGGCATCTATGCGGATACCACTATTCTGGTTCGTTCTTGTCTGGTCTTGGGCTCTTGTGTAAAATGTATAATCATTTATCTCGTAACCTTAAAATTTCACAATTGTGCTACAAGGTCCCCTGGCTAACCAAGCGAGTTGTTCATGAATCACGGTGTTACCCATAAGGTGTTGACGCAACCAAGAGGGAAAAGTATCCATGTGATGATGTATAATCTAGGCATAGGATTTTGTCAAGTATTGGGACAATAGAATCTTCTTGTGTTCCTCGATTACGGAGCCAGAAAGGATGATTCTTGCAGAACAGTGAAGTGTGCTTTTTGGAACAAATCAGTATCATTGCTCAAACTTGATTTCCTTCCAAGGGTGCCCATTCCCGGTAGATTCCCCTCATGGCGTGAAGTTCGAACCCAAATCAAATTAATTGAGTCAATAAAATTAACACAAAACTTAATGACCTCCTCTGTTCCATATCCCTTGGTGATGCTTCCTTCTGGATGGGCACGATTAAGAATATAGTTTTTTAGGACAGACATGAACCTCTCAAAAGGCCACATATCGTGCAGGAATACTGTACCGAGAATAGTAATCTCTTTGACTAGATGAACCAGGAGGTGCGTCATAATATTGAAGAAGGATGGTGGAAATACCAACTCAAAGCTGACAAGACATTGTACCACATCGTGGTAGCTTTACTAGCTTGGTTGGATCGATTGCCTTCTGCGAAATTGCATTGACAAACGTGCATAACTTTACGAGCACTAATCGAACATTCTCTGGTAGAATACCCCTCAGTGCAACCGGAAGCAACTAGGTCATCAACATGTGACAGTTATGGGTCTTGAGATTTGTGAACTTCTTTTCTTTCATATTTATTATTCCCTTTGTATTCGAGGAGTACCCAGATGGAACCTTGATACTATTCATGCATTCAAACATGCTATCCTTCTCTTCCTTGCTGAGAGTGTAACTGGCAGGATGTAAGTAGTGTTGTCCATTATCTCTCTTTTTCGGATGTAGGTCATCTTGTTGCTTCATACATTTTAGGTCCTGTCATGCTTCCAATTTATCTTTTAAGTTCCCATAAACACCCATAAAGCCTAGCACGTTCACTCAAAGATTCTTCGTCAGGTGCATCACGTCTATTGCGTTGATGACCTCTAGGATTTCCCAATAAGGTAGATCCCAAAATATTGAATTCTTCTTCCACATGGGTGCACGTCCATTATCGTCGTTCGGAACAGGTTTGCTACCAAGACCTTTTCCAAAGACTACCCTTACATCCTTTATCATCTCAAAGACACGCTTTCCATTACGGTGTGTAGATTTTTTACGATGGTCTAGCACCCCTTTGTAATGCATCCCTTTCTTTCTTAATGGGTGGTTAGCAAGGAGAAATCGACGATGGCCCATATATACGACCTTCCTACAATGTTTTACATACATGCTATCTGTGTCGTCTCAACAGTGGGTATAAGCCTGATATCCCTTGTTTGTCTGTCCTGAAAGGTTACTCACGCAGGCTAATCATTGATGGTTACAATGCCCATAGGTCAAGCTCTTTTGTTTATCCTCATCCCACACACGTACACCTTTTTCCTTCCAGAGCAGTAAAAGTTCATCAACCAACGGTCTTAGGTACACGTCAATGTCGTTCCCGGGTTGTTTATGCCTTGGATAAGCACTGGCATCATAGTGAACTTCCCCTTCATACACAACCAAGGAGGAAGACTGAACATACATAGGGTCACAAGCCAAGTACTATGACCACTACTCAACTCACTAAATGGATTGAATCCATTAGTACTTAAACTATACCTTATCTTCCTTGCATCACTTTCAAATTCCGGGAATGCTCTATCAATTGATCTCCACTAGGCCTCATGTGCGGGGTGTGTCAGCATCTCATCTTACTTATGTTATTCTTTGTGCCATCGCATCAACTTAGCATTTGCCTTGTTTCTGAACAAACGCTTCAAACATGGTATTATAGGGAAATACCACATCACCTTCGCGGGAACTCTCTTCTTGGGAGGCCAC
Source organism: Setaria italica (assembly GCF_000263155.2). Classification (NCBI taxonomy): domain Eukaryota; kingdom Viridiplantae; phylum Streptophyta; class Magnoliopsida; order Poales; family Poaceae; genus Setaria; species Setaria italica. Next base: position 5,557,924 of record NC_028456.1, on the reverse strand, counting down.
TCCTCGACATCACCAGGATCATCTTGCCTGATCTTATACCGTAGAGCTCCGCACACAGGACAAGTATCCAATTTCTCGTATTCATCACCACGATAGAGGATACAATCATTAAGGCATGCGTGTATCTTCTGAACCTCCAATCCTATAGGGCAAACAATCTGTTTAGCTTCATATGTTGTGGATGGCAATTCATTATTTTTGGGAAGCATGTTCTTGACAATTTTCAATATCCCCTAAAATGTCTTATCAGACACACCATTTTTTGCCTTCCGTTGCAGAAATTCTAGTTTGGTACCCAGTTTTTTATAGCACTGCTTGCAATCTGGGTACAACAATTTTTTGTGATCATCTATCATGAGCTGCAACTTTTCTAATTCCTTTTAGTTTCGCAATCTCTGTGTGCATCCCGTAGCACCTGATCAAGATCATCAGTAGCGCCATCTTCTGCAAACTCATCTTCATCAGCCTCGCCCATTTTAGTATCTGCAAAAGCTTAGCCAGCAGCCTAGTCTGGAATGTTGTTATCATCCTCCCCTTCTTCTCCATCTTCCATTACAACCCTTCTTTTACCGTGCTTGGTCCAAACCAAATAGTTAGGCATGAAATCGTATTTAAACAAGTGGCTGTGAACAGTCCCCAAGGAAAGTAGTCCTTCTTGTTACTACATTTGAAGTATGGACAACATATGAACCCATTCTCTAGCTTGTTCGCTTTAGCCACTTCAAAAAAATAATGCAGGTCATCAGCAAACTCCTTGGTCCGTCTGTCCACATTATACATCCACTGTCGGTCCATCTGCATCGTATTATGTGAGAAATGGACATATAAAGTTAATGTGATTATAATATTTAGGTCTTGCAAAAAAATATTAGATAAATAAATTATTACATGAGAAATGGATATAGGTCTTTGTATTAGATAAAGAACTTGATCAATATTCATAATTACACCAATCAAGCTTCATAATGGATTGAAACAATTCACATGAAAATTACACCATTCAACATTTATTAGAATCAGTAAAGATACATATAAAGATTACACTCATAACAAGACAATAAACATACATATGCACTAAAGATTACAGACACTCCATAGTAGACTTCACATAGTCAATTATCCTAAAATAAAGATACATATGCTCTTCTGTTCTATCATTATTTTTTTACTGGAGGAGTGGAGGTGACTCTGCATAGACTTCGGAGAAGATTGAGTTATGTGTAGAGAATAGTGTAAACACATTTATGCCATGTGTAGACACTATTAACTGGGATTGGAAGAACGGAGGTGGTATATTCATTACCGGTCCATATGCATCGTATTACGTGAAAAATTGAACATAGGATTTTGTATAGGATTATTGTTTATAATATTTAGTTCTTGCATTAAACATGAGATAAATAAATTATTGGTCAAAGAAATACAATTATTATTAAATCACAGTGACATGAAAAATTGTAGCAATGAACAAATTCTATTTTTTACACCTACAATTTATTTACCTTAATTTTATTGCAATGACTAAATATTAAAAACACGCTGACTCTATTTTTTCTCATACCTAATATTGATCATGTTCTTTTAACTAATACGAATCGTATTTTTTTTCTCATACCTAATATTAATCAAGTTCTTTTAACTAATATGAATAGTATATAACAAGCAAGCTATCCATCAAATTCTAGCTCAAAAATATGTATAAATAAAATCCTCTCCATTCTCCCTCATTCTAAAAAACTCATTTTTCTCCCTCTCTAAAGCATATAATAAAGCATAATAATAATAATAAATGAAGGGAGGATGAAGTAGCTAACCTTCATAACACTTTGGATGAGTGAAATCCCCATGAAAATAAGAAAAAAAATTCGGGCACCACCTCCCCTAGGTTGCTTCGTCGCCATGGAGAGGAGGCCGATGGAGTGGAGTGGCTCGGGTTGAAGGAGGATGAAGAGCTTTCTATCTGGCAGTTTTATAGGGTAGGAGATTTTGTCCCGGTTGGAAGGGACAAAGGGGAGCGGTGTCGGTGCGATTTTTCCGACTATTACATTCGGGACTAAAGCTCCCCCCTCCCCCCACCCACCCCCCCCCACCCCCCGCGCTGGCCTTCGGTGGTACACCACTTTAGTCACGGGTCCAATGTTAACCGAGACAAAACGGGTGGATGGAAGGTCAGTTCTCTACTAGTGACTGCACAGACCTACATCACTGCCAGCTCCAAACCGGCCTTCACCGCCGATTTGGAAACTGTCATTTCACTTTCGCCAATGCTAGGGTACCCCATCACCACCAGTTCCACCAGTTCCAGAACCAGCGGTGATGACTCCATCATCACCGAGCCAACCCGGCGGTGATGATGGGCACCATCACCGCTGGTTTTCCACTAAAAAATGAGCTCCATTGAAATTCCACCACAAATGAGCTCTAAAAAGAAGCAAGAGAGCCTCTCCAGCAAATTCATGCTAAATTTCAAAACCTAGCTAAAGAAACAAGCTAAGAATTTAAAGGATTGCTAGTTACCAATGTCAAAATAAGATGTTAACATGTATCCTTAAAAAATGGGAAATTTGTTGAGCAATTGGAAGAAAAATGGTCACAACAATGGAGGAAGGAGAGCATGGCGTCGGGTGGAAGGAGGAGGAGGGAGAAAGGGATTTTGTACTGTGCAGGTCTATCACCGCCGGCTCTTATTACGAGCCAGCGGTGATGGGGCGCTTCACCACCGATCGGTTTAAAAAACCGACGGTGATACCTTCACCGCCAGTTTGAACTAAGAGCCGGCGGTGAAGGGGAGCATCACCGCTAGTTTTAGACTTTGCCACGCGCACTCCTGCACGTAGCCATTAGGTCCGGCGGTGAAGACACATCACTACCGGCCCACCCAAAACCGGCGGTGATGAGCTAGCAGTGATGACACTTTCTGTAGTAGTGAGGGGATGGCCCCTAGGGTTCTATCTTTCGACAAGAAAACTCACAAATAAAAACCAGTCTAACCTTCACAAGGAGCAAGGACTCCCTAATATATGCGCGCAGGCATGGACCTGAATTCGGCCACAACGCCGCAACCTGGTTCGACCAAAAACCTGTGGACGCGGGCACAAATGCACCGGACTCTATAGACTTGCTAATTAAAAGACCTGGCTAGGAATGCATGGAAGTAATATATATAATAATCCGGCAAGAATACAAGTGATTAATTTTGATTAAATTAAGCCGGCAACGTTACCAAATACTTTTTTATTTGCACAATGCAGTCCAGCACGCCCAGTCCATCAACTTGGTGCCTCCTGTGTGATCTCAACTTGCATGCGGCCAGCACAAATATATTGTTTTACTTCCCTTATTCTCTTCTATTTTCTTGAGAAAATTATCTCATTTAAATATTAGCTTCTTTGGAAAAGTGGCTGCAGTGGATATAACTCCTTCCTTCGTATTGCTTCGGTTCACATCAAAATACAACGAACCAAGCTGCACAGTTAAGTAAGTCGTAGCATGGAACAGCTGAAATAATTTGAGCCATGGGCTCATCAGTTCTGTACATATATAGGTAGCCCTGTACACGGTCCCGGTCCCGGTTTCTGGTTAAATACCAACCTAGGCCGTGAGGGAGCTGATCCATTTGCGGTTTAGAAACCAACGGTTTCAATCAATTGCTAATTATACAGCAAACAATGTGAATTCGCTGCTGGGGCGGCGGCGGGCACAAGTTCTCCCTGACAGAATCGCTCATGGGCACCTGGAAGTATGCCCACCAACTAAATAAAGCAAGCAAAGAGTCTTCGGCCATATTCTGCCTTGGTTGGTCGGTTCGTCCGTCATATTCCAATTTGTGTATCACAATTGCTAATAACATCAGACAAACGGATTCCAAGATAGGAAACCAACGCCGGCCTGCATACGGGCAAACACAAACAGGCTGTATCCGACCGGGACACCAGAAGAAAGTGAGACTAGCTCAATTGGTTAGGGTAGGAGGTGTGGTTGTATATCCTAACCACCTAGGTTTGAGTCCCCCCTAGCTTGAATTCGGGTGCCTATTTTCTTCTTCTTAATGAAAAACTGCCTAGTTCCTCCTAAGTTGGATCTAGTTTTTCCGACTGGGACACCGGCTGACAATAAAATCCTACTTCCTTCCTTTATGTTTATAAAGCTATCAAGATTCAAATTTTGTCATCTTTGACAAATAATTTAGCCCATAATTTTTTATTTCTTAATGTATGCTTGAAACGTTGGATTTGTAAATGATTATAAGTTTATAACCATAAATAATATAATATAAAATAAATGAATGGTCAAAGCATAATTTAGGAGACTGTACCATGTTATATCACGTCTTTTTTTTGACCATGTAAGCTATGGAGGAGTTCCCCACAGCATTTCATTAATCAAAAGGGTGGTATATGTACAGGGATACTTACATAGGGGGAGAGAGAAAGGGTGGGAGAGTTACATCAAGCTATCTAGCCATTGTGAAACTGTTGGTCTAAGATCGTCCTTGACACGATGCATGTGTAGGATGATTTGTTCCTTGAACCTCACAGTCCAAAGCCCTAAGGTTGTACTGTTGTCTTCAAATATTTTACCATTCCTTAGATTCCATAGCTCTCATGTCGCAATAATGAATATCTCCATGAAAAAAGGCAGTCTCATCGTATTTCATGCTATGGAAAAATGGTTATGTATGCATGGAGACTGATGCCAGACAAACCCCAATTTGTGCCAGCACGACATGGCAAATGGACAATCAAAGAAAAGGTGTGTTATGTCTTCAACACACTGGTTGCTACACATCACACATTTGGCATCCGGCTGAACATTGAAATTTCGTCGATGCAACATTGTCTTCGTATCCAAGCGGTCCACTAGCATTAACCAAGCAATGAACTTTAGCCTGGGTGTGCATTTGGACTTCTAGACCCAGGAAAAGGTTGCAGGAACTTGCAAGTGTTTAAAGGCCAGCTGATAGAATTTTCTCGATATATATACCTGAGAGCCCCATATAAAGCTCTATTGGTCTGCTCACACGGCTGATACTCCACTGTTTGTATTTGTTCTTGCAATATATGATATTTTCCCATTGCTTCTATCAACAGCGGTAAATAGAAAATGGATACCAGATCATCTAACTCCATGATTTGCTTAACTGAAATATTCGGATTGTGAGCAAAAGAGTACAATCTTGGGTATTGGGTTGAGAGTATGCCTCCTGACCAAAGATCTTCCCAAAACGGCACCGTAGATCCATCCCAAATTTTACACGTAGCTATTCCTCTATAGAGAACATTAAGTCATAGGATATCCTTCCACCATAAGGACCCTACTTCTCTTGCACCATGAGGTACTTTTTGACTATAGTATCTAGACCAAATCAACTGTACCCATGGGATTTCAGCCGTAGAATAGAATTTATGTAGTTGTTTGATCAGCAGGGCATCATTTTGTAGTCTTAGGTTTAGGACTCCCAACCCACCCTTTTCTTTTGGTTTCTGGACCATTGACCATGCCGCTAGATTTCCTCCTTTTCTAGACACATCATTGCCGCGCCAAATATATTGCTTTCATGCCCTATCAATGGCCTCTATAAAACCCACTGGTAGTTTGATGGTGCACATGGCAAACGTTGCTATCGGGGTTAAGACCATCTGTAGTCTTCCTGAATATTAAAGCAAAGAGGAGCATGCTGTGAGTCTTCTTTCAATCCTGTCCATGATGGGTGTCAGATCCTCAAATTTAGGTTTAGTGGTACCCATTGGCAGTTCTAGATAGGTAAAAGGCATAGAACCAATTCGACACCCCAGGACAGCTGCCAACGTCACCATTTTGCTTTCAGGAACATTTATCGAAGTTACGAGAGACTTCTGATAATTTACTTTGAGGCCAGTGGATTTTGAGAACATGGTCAGAAGACCTTTGAGACATTCTAGTTGCCCAGCATCTGCTTGCATAAACAATAGTGTGTCATCTACGTATTGAACAATAGGGAAGTCTCTTGTTGGTTGTGGTATGGGAGCTATAACTAGACCATTGGAGCATGCATCATTGATCACATATTGTAGGAGCTTGGCTGCCAAGACAAAGAGAAGGGGAGATAGAGGATCCCCCGCCTAACACCACGTTTGCATTTGAATTGTTTGCCTGGCACACCATTGAGCAATACTGATGAGATACCAGAAGAAAAAAATACTTGATATCCAGTTCAGCTAGCGGTTGGGAAACCCCATGTGTCTCATCATTTGCAGAATTGATTCATGTTCCACAGCATCAAAAGCTTTGGCAAAGTCCAATTTAAGTATGATAATCTCCCTTTTACTCTGTTGACACTGATGCACATATTCAAAGCTCCAAGCCAGACAATCCTGTATTGTTCTACTCCTTATAAAACCATACTGGTTGGCATGTACAATTTTCAGTATGAGGAGTTGTAATCTTTCTGCTAAGATCTTGGTTAGGATTTTCAGACTGATGTTGAGCAGGGAAATTGGTCGATAATCATTTACACCCTCTGGGTTGTTTATCTTAGGAACCAAGGTGATGTAGGAGTAGTTAATACTCTCTAGGTTTAACTCTCCATTAAAGAATTCCATGCAGAGATAATAGAAATCCTATTTGATCAGAGGCCAGCACTTCTTCAGGAAAAGACCATTGAAACCATCCAGTCCAGGAGCTGTGTCAGGACGGATAATTCTAATAATTCTGTCTATTTCACTTTTAGTAAAGGGATCCACTAGGCTGCTCAGATCTACTTGCATGTTTATGAGCTGAGATAGGTCAAAATTCATGTTTGGGCCAGAGGTGACATGCATTCTGGTTTTATAAGCCATCCAAAGCAGAGCTGCTTTACCATCATGGTCACTTATTACTTGACCATTGTCATCACTGAGCTGAGAGATGCAGTTCTTCTTGAAAGAGGCTGTAGTCATCGCATGGAAGAATTTTGTACATTCATCACGAAATTTGACTCGGTTAATGGCGTACCTCTTTCTCCAGTAGATGTTTTTGTATCTGAGTAGCTAAAGGATATGTTGATTGGCAATATTTCTGAAGTTCCATTCATAGCTTAGAAGTGACCTGCATTCCTCTAAATTGTCTAGGTACAGAATTACTTTATTGCAGTTGGAGAACAACAGACTAAGATTTTAAAGATTCCTGCTCTTGTTCTTGAGCTCATACCTAACATTCTTCAGGTTACTTGCTAGACTTGAGGCTGCATCCCTCTGATTCCTGACCTGCTTCTCCCATCCACTTTGAACTGCCTCATAGAAATCTCGGTGTTCTGGCCAAAAATTTTCAAAACGAAAGATATTGCAGCTTGGAATCCTTGTGCTAATAGAGACTTTACAAGGAATGTGATATGATGTTATCTTGCCGAGAGGGAGTATCATCGTATTTGGATAATGCAGGGTCCAATTCACTGAAGTAAAGAACCAATCAAGATGCTCTAGAAGGGGATATTCATGCATGTTACTCCATGTGTATGCCCTACCTTTTATAGGTAGTTAAAGGAGTCTGAGGTGTCCAATAATATCATAGAAGGTGAGAATGTCCTGCAAATTTCCTCCAGGTTTATTTCTATCCTCTAGGGAACGGTAGAAGTTGAAATCACCCAAAAAGATCTAGTCCTCTTCATCAAGGATGGTGATCCTTTATCCACGAAACAAATTCAGACCTCCTCGGTTCCTGGCACGGGCCATACACTGTGGTAAGCTTCCATGTATCCATGTTATGTACCGAGGTGAATTGAATTGTTATAGCAAAGGATTTCATCTTCAGAATATGCCCCAGAAAGCACGAACTATTCCAAATCAAGAGAAGTCCCCCAGAAGCACCTACTGATGGGATGTCATCAAACTTATCAAAGCGCTTTGGAGCAAACTTTCGGATATAGGGCGTGTCAAAGAATTCTCGTTTGGTCTCATGCAAGCAAATTATGGAGTAGGCACTTTCCTCAACTTCGTTTTTGACCGCATCCCATTTATCTATTTTGTTTATGCCTCTAATATTCCAACATAAGATGTTCCAGGCGCGATTAGTCATTGGGAAATGTGTTGGAGTTGGATATAAGATACACTATGAACATCACAATGAAAGACAAATAACAGATCTGGATAGGACCAGGTCCACAGAAAGAGAGCAAAGCATAATTGACCATAGCAAACAAAGTAGCAGTACCAACGACAGAAAGTTCAGAAGTTGCAGACAACAGACAGGAAAGAAATAGTCTGACTCGTGAGTTCAGGACATGAGAAAACAAAAGAGATCACCATTGACAATCTTTGGGTCCTGCTGGCACCGTTAGCTTAGCTCGAGTTGGGTGTATCTCCACTGGAAACCATTGGTTGTTGCTTTTGAAGAATCTGCTCTCCTGCTATCTCACTAGGAGATATGCCACACTCGATACCCCACCCCTGAAGGATATCTATAGGTATTTGGCCCTGGAACTTCTCCCTGCGAATTTGGAACATCATCCAATGATAAAGCTTGCACACCCTTGTTATTCTTCCTCCGTTTCCTAGGAGTGTCCTAAAGCTGACAGTGCTGATATCCATCTGCAGCCTTGTTCAGTCTCGGGCTTCTCCACTGAGCTGGTAACCAAAGGAGTGGCAGTTTTTGATGAAGACTTTGTCACTGGCAACTGACCATAGCCTTCAGCGGCCTTGGGGGTAGGCCAGTATGCACCTCTTGCCTACCGCATGCACTAGCAACACCATCAAACCGTGATATCAATGACTTCTTAGCTAAAGGCTCCTGTTGTGCTAAGATATCCACAGCAGACAAAGATTCAGCGGTAGATGACTTACAATTTTTAGATGGCAGCAAACCATCGGCCAACACGAAGCTGTTTTCAACATCCATATACTCTTGATTTGACAAACCTTCCATATCTGCAGACTGATGAATATCCTCAGTTACCTGAGTGCTTTTATTGTCATCCACTTTCTGTGCCCATATCTGTAGCAAGACTGAGTAAAACACTGGCTTGTAGGGGACAGTTGCCTTGGATAAAACCTCAATTTCATCATCAGTTCTGCTTTTCGCAATTGGGTCAAAAGCCATACTCCAGGATCTCTTTATACGACCAAGAAGTGGCAGGTCACTTGGTAGGTTGGAGCAGGAAGTATCAATGATCACCAAAGTAGCTCTGCAAATTGCAGAGAACCAGGGAGCCAACTGCACTATAACTTGTTCGTTGTTAGAGACCATTGGATTGGCTGATTCCACCTCAATGGAAGAGGATGATGTACTATCCTCTTGTCCCTGTAATATCATCTCCACTGACAAATGAATGTCAGGACCTTGATCTCTCAAATACTCTGCAGTCGAACCAGATTGATCAAAAGATATTGTGTCTTGTGATTGAGCTGGATGTTGTGGAATGCTAGGTTATTGTTCCTCCTGGTTATCTTCTTGATTTACCTCATTGTCAGCCCCATCATCCCATGCAGGCCAATTTCGCATTGTCAGCCACATTGTTATATCACCCCTTGTTATAGCTGTTGACGCTGGTTTTTGGCCAGAGTCAACCGCTATGGATAAGGTTCTGATAGCCGATAAAGAAAAGACAAAGGGACCGTTCAGGACCTTGCGTTGACCAAGACTAGCCATGGAGGACCAGGATTCTAGAAGCCGATATAAGACCGGAGAAGGTTCGATCCTAAGTGAAATCAACTCCACCAAATAAGGGAAAGCGTGGAGGAGTATCGTTAGTAGTTTTAATTAGTTTGTAATAGTTCATGTTGTAATCGACGAGGATTTTAGCTTGCGCCAGGGTATAAATATAAACCCATGAGCCTTGTAATGAATAATCATCAATCAATCAATCCAAACTTTCGGCACCACCCCGCCAAAACCGTAGGAGTAAGAGTAAAGTAGTTTCGATGAGTTCCTTCCTACATGCACAATTGCATCAGCTTCAATCTCAGGCGAGCTTGTTAGTATCGTCACCCTATCAGAACTTTCTAAGTTAAGTCTTATATTCTGATATTCCGTTGTGTGGCTAGTTATCGAGTTGTATTAGATTGCAAGTAAAACTTTCGAGACTTTGTCCAATATTCTGCTTGTCTTCGACATTGCTCATAGGTATTGAGTTGTTTGGTTTTATTAAGTTGCGTCGTTTCGATCTCTTAGTTTTATCAAGTGCTCGCAGTTATCGAACGGCTTAGATCTGGTTAGGTTGTCTTCATCGGCTCCTTAATCTTGTTTAAGCGTTCACCAGTTATCTGATTGTATCGGCTGGCTGGATCTCACATGCTTTTATTGTTTTACATATGCTAGGTCCAATAGATCTTTATCCTACCCCTTGTATTGCTAGCTGTCGGAACTTTAACATCAGAACGCACCTGTTGAGAGCTGATGCATCGATTGGGTATCATTCGTATCTCATAGAAGCATGATGAAGTCATTGAGCCGATAGGCGCACGTACAAGGCCTTGCTGCCGCAAGCGTGTCTGTTAAGTTAAAGGGCCAAAGTTAATGTCCTTTCATTCGTGTTACCTTTTCTAGGTTCAATACACTTATCATGACATTGATTAGATCCGTTAGCTTAATCAGCTTGTAAGCGATAGGTAAGAGGTCCTTGTTTGCTGTGTTCTAATCTTTTAGATTAATAGATTGATGTCAATGCCCTCGCATTTGTGTTAACTTATCTAAGTTCAATTATACTTGACAAGACATTGAATAGATCTATTAGTTTATTTGATGTGCACATGGTTAGCAGGGGCTCCTTTTATGACTGTTGTTCACAATGCTTTATCTTAGCTCGTCGGCTCATATAGCCGATGGAACATGTCATTAATATTTTATTTATTTACACCACAAGATTACATTTAATACTTTTCTATTGTGGTGTTTATTCCAAGAACGCCTACCTATGAGTTCGAAAGGCTTCGCCACCGATCGGCTCTAGAATTTAATGTTTACCTTGTGAATTTTCAAGTCAAAATGACTAGTGCGCCTTGCACATTTGTGAGCCGATTTGTAGCCTGCACTAGAGTTAAGAAGATCTTGCAGGTCCTCCATATTGTTCAACGCAGAAGCCTGAAGTTCAATTTTTTCGTGAGCACACTATTGGCACGCCTAGTGGGTCAAGATCGTTAAATACTAAAGCCGATACAAATAGTCGGAAGCTTCAATGGATGCTACAACTATGATATGGAAGGCAAATTGAAACAAGGTTTTACATCAACTGACCTGTTAGAAGAGATTGACATAGGACCAGGTGATAGGCCGAGGTCCACGTTTATAAGTTCCAAGTTGCCTCCTGAGTTTAAATAAAGACTAATATCATTATTGAAAGAATATCGAGATTGTTTTGCATGGGAATACTATGAAATGCCAGGATTAAGCCGTACCATTGTGGAACATCGGCTATCTATTAAACCAGGTTATTGGCCATTCAAACAACCAGCTAGAAGATTCACAGCAGAACTGTTGGAAGATAATAAGGTCCAAATTACCTTGTTGTATAAAGATAAATTTATCAGACCCTACCGATACGCGAAGTGGGTTTCAAATATTGTTCTCATCATCAAGAAGAATGGAAAGTGGGGAGCTTGTGTGGATTTTTGCAACTTGAATAAAGTAACACCAAAGGATGATTACCCAATGCCAGTTGCAGACACAATGGCTGATGCAGTGTCAGGTCATAAAATCTTGTGTTTCATGGATGGAAATGCAGGATACAATCAGATATTGATAGGAAAAGGAGATATTCCAAAGACTGCGTTCCGATGTTCTGGGGCTCTTGGACTTTATGAGTGGGTAGTTATGACCTTTGGTCTCAAGAATGCTGGTGCAACTTATCAACGGGCTATGAATTATATTTTCCATAGTCTCATCGGCAGGATTGTGGAAATTTATATTGATGATGTGGTGGTGAAATCAAAGTCTCTTGAAGAACATCTGGCCAATTTACGCAAGACACTCGAATGCATGAGGAAACATGGTTTAAAGATGAATCCAAACAAGTGTGCTTTTGGCATATCTGCTGTAGAATTTTTGGGCTTCATGGTGCATGAAAGAGGAATTGAAATTTTTTAGAGAAGCATCAAAGCCATCAATACTATCATGCCACCAACAAATAAGACAGATGCAGTATCTAACCAAGAAAGTTAATTCTATCAGAAGGTTCATATCTAACTCATCAATGCATATTGAATCATTCATGCCATTGTTGAAGTTAAAACCTGATCAAGAGTTTGTTTTGGGGGAGAAGCAACAAGCTGTCCTGGATGAAATCAACATTTATCTGAAGGCACCAGTTTTGATTGCACCGCAAACTAATCGTCCTTTCAAATTGTACTTATCAGCTGATGAGCAGGTGATCGGATCGGTTCTGGTTCAAAAAGTTGATGGGAAGGAATAGGTGGTATTTTATTTAAGCACACGACTTGTAGATGCAGAAACAAGATATCCACCTATTGAAAAATTTTGTTTGTGCTTTGTACTTCTCATGCATGAAGTTGCGACATTATTCATTGACTTCTGAGTGCACGGTGTTATGTAAGCCGAAGTGGTCAAATACATGCTATCGGCTCCTATCATAAAAGGAAGGATCGGCAAGTGGATTTTGGCTCTAACTGAGTTTGATTTACGGCATGAATCGGCAAAACACGTTATAGCTGATTTTATCGTACAACATCGGGATGATTCAGTAAACATGATTGAGCTAGTTCCATGGGTTATGTGATAAAGGATGCGGTGTCGGCTTATACATTGTGTCACCTCGGGGGGGGGGGGGGGAACGTTTGAGTTTGCTCTTCCATTTAAGAAAGGGATGACCAATAATCAAATTGAGTATGAGGCGATGCTAAAATGGCTTCATATTCTAAGAGAATCAAGAGTCGACGTTGTGGAAATTTTTGGCAACTCATTATTAGTTATTAATCAATTACTTGGGATTTATGAATGCAAAGATGACTTGTTGCAAGAGTACTTCAATAATTGCATGTAGATATTGGAAGAATTTGGGGTTGTATCATTGCATCATATTCCACGAAAGCAGAACGGCGATGCCAATCGGTTAGCTCAGATGGCGTCAGGATATTGACCAACAGATAAGATTATGGATATCACGGACGAGCAAACTGACCAAACTAATCAATCTGATCAAACAGATGAGTGGAAAAAAGAAATAATTGATTTTTTGAAGAATCCTTCTCAAAAGGTTACCAAGAAATTACGATACAAAGCTACAAAGCTACTAAGTATGTACAGCTTGGCGAGTCTTTGTATTATCGAACGATTGATGGAATCCTCTTGAAGTGTTTAAATTCAGAAGAACCCAAGTCTACAGTGGATGAAGTGCATGGACGAATTTGTGGTTCTCATCAATCGGCTCATAAAATGCATTGGGTAATATTGAGACAATGCTCAAAGATTATTTTAAATATTATAAGGGTTGCCAAGAATGTCAACAATTTGGTAATATTCAGAGAGCACCAGTGTCAGCTATGAATCCATTTATCAAACCTTGGCTGTTTAGACGATGGGGAATTGATCTCATCGGCTAGATTTATCCATCATCAAGCAAAGATCGCAAATTTATAATTGTGGCGACTGATTATTTTACGAAGTGAGTGGAAGCTATTCCTTTGAAGAATGACATTCAAGTAATGTTATAGATTTTATTAAAGAGCTTATCATCCATAGATTCAGCATTCCTCAAATTGTCACAACGGATCAAGGATCAATGTTTATATCTGGAAAGGTTGAGGAATTTGCTAATGAGCTAGGGATTAACCTGTTAAATTCTTCACCTTATTATGCTCAAGCTAATGGTTAGACAGATGCTTCTAACAAAAGTGTGATCATGTTGATAAAGCATAATATTGATGAAACTCCCAGAAAATGGCATACAACATTAAACGATGCACTGTGGGCCTATCGGATGGCTTATCATGGAGTTATTAAAGTTTTGCCCTATCAGCTGGTTTACAGATATGAAGCAGTATCACCCTAGGAAATCAAGACTGGGTCAACAAGGATTGATAGTCAAGATTAGCTTTTAGCTGATGAGTATTATGGTTTAATGAAAGATAAGTTGGAAGACTTAGTTCATCGTCGAATGGTGACGTTGGAGCGAATTGAAGCCGATAAAGCTCAGGTTCGCAAATATTATAATAAGAAGGTGGTACCCAAGAATTTTCAACAAGGGAAATTAGTCTTGAAGACGATATTGCAGATAGGGACAAAGGACAACAAGTTTGGAAAATTGTCGCCTAATTGGGAAGGACCCTATCGATTCAATCATTGTGTTCTTGGAAATGCATACATTTTTGAAACTCTTGAAGGAGAAGTATTTGCAAAATCTTTAAATGGGAGATATTTGAAAAAATATTATCCGAGCATTTGGGTTAATGCATGAATCTACTACCAAGAAATCAAAAGCAAGGTAGGTACAATAAGAGTGTATGAAGTTGACATGAAGAAAGGAATAAAGTGTTTTTACAAGGCTTTCTCAAGGGCCTAATCGCACGCAGGCAGATCTGATCTACGTCGAATATCAACTTCATGTCTTCTTTGTCTGATCCTAAGACCTTGTTGATTATTTGGTGTTAGTGACGGGCTTGATTAACGAAAGTTGCCTGCTCTTTTTTTTCTCTTGAATGGCAAGAGGAAAATTGTTGATCTGATGCTTGGATGCTATAATTTTTTGATCAACTCAATTTAGCTCCTGTAATAGCCGATGTTGTTTAGTTTCCAACTCTTTCAAACTTTGTTCTGCAGCAGAGGAGGATGCACTTAAGTCATTATATTGCTGTTTGACCTCCTTGTCTTTTAGCCAACTAGCTTCCAATTGAGTTTTCACTTGTTGATTTGATTGCCTGTCGGCTATGCTTTTTTGGACTGATTGGACTTGGATGTAGTTTGACTCAATGAAGGCCGCCGAGGTCAGCACTGATGTCTGTTTTGGTGTTAAATGAGTCCTGATTTGCCTAAATAACTTATGTATCGACTCTACATTTTTCATGAGAGTCATTGTATCCTGACGAAACATTTGCAACATAGCCGACAGTTGATCTTTAATATCTAGAGGAATTGACTGAGCTTTGAGACTTGAGCTTATCTCTTCATTATCCACATATTCATCAATGCTGAAGGAGAATAAGGCCGAACTTGATGGCTTGTCAACCTGTAAAATTGATTTATGTGAACAAATTTCATTGAGGAGGGAATTCTTATCAGGAGCAGAGTATTGGCACCTGGACATGAGTCTGTTGTTGTAGATGGGCATCGCTTTGAGTGTTGTCTTCATCGGCTGCAGACCCTGAAGGGTTAACAAGGATCCTGTGTGACAAAGAAGATGACGAAGCAGCCCTTGGCTGGTTTAATGGTTCTTTATGAACTGCTTCTTCTTGCAAGAAAGATGTGAATTAACATATGATGAAACTATGCATATTGACAGTTCAAAAAGTTTAACCTGAATCAATGGTAGTGGTTGCTGCTGGTTCATATCGTGTTGTTTCTGCAAATCTTCATTTTCTGAATGGGGAGCCGATGTTGAATCTGGTGGTGTCTAGAGCAAAAGGAAAAGTTAGCAAAAGGGGTATTCTAAGAACTGAAGAAAGCAAAAGTTATACCCTTTATGCTGATCCAATGTGTAGTTGCTTTTTCTTCCTTTGATGAGTATCCATGGTAGGCAACTTGCGTTTGTTGAAAGATGAGCTGCCTTTGAGAAGAGCAGACACAAGGGGGGCATTAGCTCTAAGGATTGGAGCAGGAGTTGGTGGACCATAATCAATCGGCTGACCAGAATTACTCATAGCTGGACTTTCATTATCGATTATTTCCTGGATAGCACAAAGAGGCAAAGAAAATAAGAGGAAGCAAGAACAAAAACACTAGAAATGATTGAGAGTAAAAGTTTTTACCTCATTATTTGAATCATATTATGGGAATATTTTCTTGCAATAATATACATCCAACTTATTGGCTAGATGATTCTGCCATTCATTCCACCATCGAACAAAGAGCCTTGATGCAAATCCCGAAAGGTGTTGCCATTCCAGAACAGCAGGAAAAGGCATCGAGGAAGTTAAGTTCATCAGTCTGTCAAAGTCAAGGGGTTCATTTAGAGGGTCCATGGCTCTCACTTTGTCCATAAAGAATAGGCCAATTGGGACTTGACTAAAACCCAATTGACAGGCAAAGGGTGATAAAATTCATAAGAAGGCTTTAGGGATTTTTCTTGACCAAAGCCGACTGGGAGTACATAGGTACAAATGCTTGCTAATAAGATGGATGTAATGCGATCATCGATGCCTACTTGGTCCAAATCCAAATCAGTTGGGAATTCAAAGTTGTTGTTCTTGTCAGCATAAGCAAACTAGCGAGATGATGGCTGGAGAAATCCATTATAGAAGATCATAAATAGATCGGCTACCGATGAGGCTATTAGTGAAGCTCCAGGGAAAGCCAATACTGCTTCACCAAAGGAAGTAGATCTACGGCATAAGATTCTATCACCTTCAGCATAGTTGGATGGGAAAGAGTTTGTAGTTAGGGTTCTTTCGAATCTTGGTGCAATATAAAAATTGAGCCAGAATTCGACAAACCACGATGGACCGTTTATTGGGCCGATAGGAGAACCAGCTCTTAACTAAGCTGATACTTGATGCAGCAAAGAGTACACAACTCCCAATAAATACTGTCCAAGAGGAATTTTCCCAGCAGTGGACAATCTTTCAACGAAACATTGTGAATCTAGTGATGGAATAAGAGTTGATCCGCAAAACACAAAATTCTCTAGCCACATGTTCAAAAAAGTCATATGCTCCCTATCACTAACAGATCCTGAAGCTTTGTTGTAGGTTACTATGTATCACCTCCAATTCATTATATCGTTGGTGTCCAGTCTATGCTTAGTAAGGGTCAAAAGGTGGAATGGAGTAACAGGTGAAGTGATATCAAGGCCTGTTAGCATATAAACATCTAACAAATTGGGAGCCATTGGGCCATCCCCAAACATAAAGGCATTCTGTGCATCGGACCAGAAATATGAGGTGGCAACAAGCATAGGTTCATTTTTTCCCATATCAGACAGAGAGAGCTCTATGCAATGGCAGATGCACAATTCGTCCTATTCTACCCTCTTAGCGGCTGACATCCTATGGTACCATGTCCTCCAACCTTGAGGGTTACAAGGCCATGAGCGGAAACCTTCCTTCCAATCATCCAAATTCATAGAGGGTGTTCTATAAGGGATCCGTTGAGTTTCAGCATTGATGAAGTTAGCGGGATCTTCATCACCCATGGGTCCAAGGAAGAATGCACTATTCACATCACTAAGTGGAATCAAAACGTGATCTCTAAGCACCTAGGGATCAAAATCGAGAAGGGGAGGAATGAGGAATATAGTGAAAAAGCAGTTCAGATCTAAAACGCACTTAAACAAGGTGATGATATACAAATACCTCAGGAATGGAATTGGAAGTCGCCATTGATTGATTTCAGAGCTTTGATGCCCGCAGAGGAAGGTTGAACATGATCGCTGGTGCAGATGTCCGGTTTTGATTCGCAGCGGTAGAGAGCTTGGTTGGCTTGGGATAGAAGAAGAAAGGACGGAGCAGTTATATAATAGTATTGTTGCTCAAGTGAAACCTAAAAATCGAGGGTCGTGATATCACAAAGGCTGAGGAAAGGAATCATGATTGCGGCAACAACTCTTTCAGTTTTGGAAGAATATCGGCTCGGGACTTGCGAGGATGCTGACAAGAGAAGAGAATTTTGAAACATAATATTATATTCCAAAATTGGGGGGGGCATGTGTTGACGCGGGTTTTGGCCAGAGTCAACCGCTATGGATAAGGTTCTGATGGCTGATGAAGGAGAGAGAAAAGAGCCATTGATGACCCCGCGTTGACCAAGACTAGCCATGGATGACTAGGATTTCAGAAGCTGATAGAAGATCGGAGGAGGTCTGATCCGAAGTGAAATCGACTCCACCAAATAAGGGAAAGCGTGAAGGAGTATCTTAGTAGTTTATAGTTTGTATAGTCATGTCGTAATCGACTAGAATTTTAGCTGCGCCAGGGTATAAATATAAACCCATGTGCCTTTTAATGAATAATCATCAATCAATCAATACAACCTTTCGGTGGAGTAGAAGTGGAGTAGTTTCAATGAGTTCCTTCCTGCGCGCACGGCTGCATCGGCTTCGACCTCAGGCGAGCTTGTAAGTATCGTCACCCGGTCATTACGACCCCTATCAGAACTTTCTAAGTTAAGTCTTATATTCTAATATTCGGTTGTGTGGCTAGTTATCGAGTTATCTTAGGTTGCAAGTAGAACTTTCTAGGCTTTATCCGATATTCTGCTTCTCTTCGACGTTGCTCACAGTTATTGAGTTGTTTGACTTTATTAAGTTGCACCGTATCGATCTCTTAGTTTTATCAAGTGCTCACAATTATCGAATGCATTAGATCTGGTTAGGTTGTGTTCATCGGCTCCTTAACCTTTTTTAAGCGTTCACCAGTTATCAGATCGTATCGGCTGGCTCGATTTCGCATATTTTTATTGCTTTACATATGCTAGGTCCTATAGATCTTTACCGCTGCCCCTCGTATTGCTAGCCGTCGGATCTTTAACATCAGAACGTTAGGTCCGATAGAGCTCTACTCCTGCCCCTCGTATTGCTAGCCGTCGGATCTTTAATATCAGAACGCACTTGTTGAGAGCCGATGCATCAGCTGGGTATCATCCATATCTCACAAAAACATGATGAAGTCATTCGTGTTACCTTGTCTAAGTTCAGTTACACTTATCAAGACATTGACTAGATCTGTTAGTTTATTTGATGTGTGCATGGTTAGCAGGGGCTCCTTTTATGGTTGTTGTTCACAATGCCTTATCTTAGCCCATCAGCTCATAGAGCCGATGGCACATGCCATTAATGTTTTATTTATTTACACCGTAACATTACATTCAATACTTGTCTATTGTAGTTTTTATTCTAAGAACGCCTAGCTATGAGTTCGAAAGGCTCCGCCACCGATCAGCTTAGGAATTTAATGTTTACCTTATCAATTTTTAGGACAAATTGACTAACACGCCTTACACCTTCTCGAGCCAATTTGAAGCCTACATGAGTTAAGCAGATCTCTCAGGTTCTCCGTGTTGTTCAACGCAGAAGCCTGAAGTCCAGTTTTTACGTCAACAATAGCACAATTGCTAATTAACTCGTATGAACAGATTCCAAGATAGGAAATCAAGGCCGGCCTACATACGGTCAAAACAAACTAGCTGTACCTGACTGGGACACCGGATAACAATAAAATCATAATAGGAAGTGTTGTTACTGTAAACCAAACAGGTTCGCTATTAATCCTTATATAAAAGTATGCAAAGTTCCTATATACGTTAATCTTAGTTCCATACAATATCCCAGTATACATAGATCGCGTGTTGATATGTTGATGCTTGCGGACCTCCTCCCCGCCCGAGCACTTGGTCCTCCCCTAATTACCTTGATATATTGCCTCTCCGAAACAATCCGAGGTTCACACTCCATTCAATTAATGCCCTAAGCAACACTCTGAACACACATGGAGACAACATTTGCAATGTCAGTGGGTCCGCAACTCCCATTGCAAAGTCCATCTCACCAGTGGATCCCAAGGATTGCAAGAGGCAACGAGAAAGGGATCGGCATACGCAACTATATTTCTTGCCTGCAAAAAGATGAATTACTAAAAAAACATTGTGAAGCTCATCAGGAAAAGAAAATTGTACACCAAGTAGAGAATTGGCTTTCGATGCACCCCCTTTTGTCCCGGTTTAAAGTTAGCCCGGGATAAAAGGTTCACCAACCGGGACTAAAGCTCGGTCACTAGTGGGGGGCTCACCAACCGGGACCTTTTATCCCGGTTGCAAAGGCTAGTGGGAAAAAAAGACCCTGAGAGGCCTTTTATCCTAGTTTGAAACACCAACCGGGATAAAAGGGTCGAGAGCCTTTTATCCCGGTTTGTAATACCAACCTGGATAAAAGGGGGTCATTTATCCCGGTTGGTGTTTCAAACCGGGATAAAAGGGTCCCCAACGAGGTGACTGAAAGAGGACTATATCCCTCGAACCCTTTTATCCCGGTTTGTAAGAGCAACCGGGATAAAAGGGGGTCTTTTATCCCGGTTGGTGTTTCCAACCGGGATAAAAGGGTCCCCACGAGTTAATACAAAAGGATAGTATCCCCTATATAGTCAGATATGGTGTGTAGGTAGGATGACAAGGAAGCTACGCGCGAGGCTGGAGGTTGTGGTTCGAATCCCACGCAGCGCGCACGCGCATATTTCGTGCATATTCCGGGATTTCTTCTTTTTTTTTTGCAGCGCTCGGCATGGTGACCTATTTTATGGCATGGTGACCTATTTTATCCGGGTTGGTATTAACAACCGGGATAAAAGGGGGCCTTTAGTCCCGGTTGACTGACCCGGGACAAAAGACCCCCTCTTTGTCCAAGACCCCCCTTTTATCCCGGTTGGTTTATCCTGGATGAATTTTCGGGAGATTTGCACCCTACCAACCGGGACTAAAGGCCAATTCTCTACTAGTGGTAGCTACCTTTGTTAATGTACAACAACATGGTCAAATAGAATCAAAGCGATTTTTGGAAGAAGAACTACAACACACGGCAACTACCTCGGCAGAGATTCATGACCACAAAAGCATCATGGACTCTACTCAAACCTTGAATTACTATATGAAGTGTGTTCACAAAAAAGAATTAAGAATGGAGCAAATTGAAGCGATACGTGCAAATGCTAGGACACCTGTTGCAAATTTAACACCCGAGCAAAGGCAGACAATATGTGATAGCTAGAGGTTGCTTTACACAAACATGACATCTGAGAAAAACAGGCAAAGAGATACCGAGAAGAAGAGCGTCGTGCACTGCGACACAACACTCTGAGTATTATTCCCATTGCAATGCCGAACCCAATGTATAAACCATCAGATTAGTTTGCTTAAAGAAGATGTTTCCTTCCTAAATTCACATCTGACGTCGAGATTGAGAACATATCATATTCACCACTAGCAATGTACGGGCAATTTTGCTAGTAACAAATTAATAGAGTAAGTATCGGTTAACACTTTACAAAAAAAACGTTATGGACTGAGGCAGGGAGTAATGTAATACGACACAACGATCGTGACATAGTTAACCGGATTGTTATGACCATGTTGGCAGTCATATATGGTTAATTTCCGATACGTCAGCGAGTACAACGTACATGTTTCGACTTTCGAGTTCATGACGACATCGCTTGCGTGCCTGAAATTTGCATGCCAAGGGACCAGCATGAGTCAGTGACGTTTCATCAGATAGACTTTGAGACCTTATCTGTCACCTTGGAGACAGAGGAAGTACAATAATGGTACATGTTGGACAACTTCAATACATGTCAGCTAGCATGGCAGGATTCTCGACTGCTAAGATTGAATTAAGGCGCTAAACATACCGGATCAGCTCTCTGCCGGCGTCCTCGAAGAACGACGCCACCGCTGCCCACTCCTCCAGCAACGCCTCCTCCCCTCCATCTCTGCAGATCGGCGGGAAGAACAGCCAGAACGCCGTTCCCGTCACAAACACAACCACGAGCAGCGTGGACACGGGCCGCGGCGGCGGCCGCCACCCCTTCACCGCCCACCTCCGTGCGCACAACTCCTCGGCCACACAGCACGCGCCGTGGAGCAGGAAGAACGCCGTCATCTCACCGGTGGGCGGCCGCAGGGTGAGGTAGTATATCAGTGCCTCGTGCATCAGCCCGGACACGAGGAACGTGGCCATGGTGGCCGCCGCCTTCCCGGCACGCGCGCGCACGGGGTCGTATACCGATGGCCGGAGGATGGCCGACACCATGAGGTTCCACCGCCGGCCCCAGAAGTCGCGCAGCGACGACGCCAGGTAGGGCCTGTCAAACTGCGGCTCCAACTCCATGCCGAGCGCGCCGCCGGCGGCCGCGATGCAGGGGAGCAGAAGGTCCAAAAAGCAGTACATGTGCACGCCGTACAGAGCAAGGCGCATGTAGAGATGCAGCTGGTCCGTGTACTGGTAGACATGGAGGATGGCGGCTATGACGGCGACCTTGACCGCGCAAGAAACGGGCGAGACCGGTTTGACCTTGGATGCTGCTACTCCGGCGGCGCCGGGGCCGCCGCATCTGAGCTTGACAGGGAGCGCTGCGGTGAAGACGAACACGAGAACCGGGAGAGTGGGATCGAGCGGGCCGCTGCCAGCGGCGAGGAGAATGACCTTGAACACGCCGAGCCACGTGAGGAAGAAGGCTGCGAGTCCCCTTACAATTGCAGACGTGAAGGCCAGGGGAGTCGCGGCCAGGAACGCGACGACCGGGAGCAACGCGGCGAGGCGGGGGAAGCCGGGGCGGAGCCACGAGGACGCGGCGCGCGCGCACACCGCGGCCACTAAGACGGCCAGGGACACCATGGCGATGCTGTCCCGCAGCAGCTCCATGGTTGCGGTAGGCGGGGCGGTCGCCGAGCTCAGGCAACCGATGCGGCGATGCTGTATGGTCCTCGTGGTCTAGCTCAGCTTTAGCGTAGGACGCACGCGACGCGAGCATCCAACAGCTGTGCACATGGCTGCAGAGTTGTCACCGCATTTAGTACAGTAATCCCGGTCATGGTATCATTGATACCCAAGCATTATCTGGTTGATGTCAAGCAGTTTTAGATACCTGGAGCAGCACTGATATGAGTGTTGAAGGAATCCTATACGTGCTAAGTCTAGATGCAGAGTCTTTAGTTAGCAGATTTTCAGCTAAGAGTTAAGGAGAATAATAGGTAATTAGGAGGTTAATACCTGTAGTAATTGGGAGAATATCTGGTCCTTAGTAGTAGCCTAAACCACTGTGTGTGTTCTATGAGTGAGCTCCTGGGCTACCTGTGAGGCTTTAGGCCTGTTAGGGAGATTGTTTTTCATTTTGTGCTGTTCGTTACTAACTGTATCATTGAAAAATCTATCAACCTTGGATCTGAATGAATGTTGTTTTTGTCATTGTTAATTATAAATAAATAATGTTGAATTAATACTTGCTGCAGTCATCAATACCATCATAGAAAAATGTAGGTACTTCTGATTCACTTGCATTGGCTAGTTGGATTTCTTTTGTAAGTTCTATTACCTAATATTTCTGTGAACTACTATTCTTCCTCTATGCTTGCGTGAACTAGTAATAATCTTCCTGTTCTTTGCAGTTTGTTGTTATTACCGAGAGATTCTTCAACATGTCTAGTAACACATCGAAAAGCTCTGATGACTCTAATTCAACTAAAACGCGTGCAAAAAGGTCCAAAGTTTGGGAATCTTTTGAGCATAATCTTGTGGAAGTGGATAATAGTTTTAGAGCTGTTTGCAAGTATTGTCGAATGCAGTTAAGCACCAAATCCAGAACTAGTAGCCTTAGAACCCATATTTCTCGATATTGCCATGCAATTGGGGAAGTCGAGAGGAATAGATTCATAGAAACCTTAAAGAAGCCCCTAGAGAACTTTGTGTTTGACCCTCAACTTAGTCGTAAGCATATGATAGAATTTGTCATACATGCTCAAATCCCATTCAACAAGTTTGAGGATCCATACTTCAAACCATGGGTTCAGTCCATGTAGCCGACTCTAAGTGGTCTGATACAACTAACTATTCGCAATGATTGTCTAAAGAAGTACTAGAGAATGAAGCAAGATCTTGAGAATGAACTTGAAAGCCTAGACTCCCATGTGTGCTTGACGTCGGATTTGTGGACATCGATTCAAAACTTAGGCTACATGGTTATAACAACTCATTATATCACTCATGACTTCAAGATCAAAAGGAAGATAATAAGTTTTAAAGAGGTCAAGTATCCACACTCAGGTTTTGCTATCGAAGAAGCACTTGTGAGCTGCTTGACTAAGTGGGGCATATGAAACAAGTTGTTTACTCTCACAGTGGACAATGCTAGTAACAACAATACTGCATGTGACCTGTTGGTAGATGCTCACAAGTATGAGTTGAACGTTGAGGGTGCACATTTGCATGCGAGATGTTGTGCGCATATCCTGAATATTTTGGTTCAAGATAGGATGAAAATTATTCATGAGGGGATAAAGAAGATTTGGGAGCTCTTAAAGCACATTGTCTCTTCGCCCTCAAGAATTCAAGTTTTTAATGAAATTGTAGTGGTGAGTAGTCTTCCAACAAAATGTGGTATTGCTCTTGACATACCAAACCGTTTGAATTCCACCTTCAAGATGATTGGAGAAGCAATCAAGTACAAGACCGTCTGAATAGCTATATAAATCAACATGCAGAAATTTCTCCAAATGAACAAGAATGGAGCATAGCTGATTCAATCTGTAAGTTTCTTAAAACTTTTGAAGAGGCTACAAAAGCGGTATCAGCTGATAGGAAACCAACTTCATACATGTTCTTGCCTTTGATTGTTTCAATTCGGGATGCCTTGGATAACCCAGCTTGGCAGACAAGTGTGGCACTAAAAGATCTAGCTACAACCATGAGGATCAAGTTTCAAAAGTACTAGGGTAGAGATTTTGATGAGTCAAACCAGCCTATTGCTCGCAGAAACAAAAAGGATTATGATGTCAACCTTGGAATTGTTATTGCGACAATGTTAGATCTGAGGGGGAAAGCAGAATATGCATAGTTCTTCTACTAGAAGATTTGTAGCAATATAGATCAGATTGATTCAAGTGTTAATGCTGGTCTAGTCTGGATGAAAAAATACTTTCTGGAGTATGAGCAACGGTTGAGGAGAGCTAGTGCATACTCTGTTACATATTCAAGTGAGGGCAGCATTTCTGTGGGCTCACCGGTGCTTGCGAAAAGGCAGCTAGGATCAGAATTTGCAAACTTCAAGTCAAGTCGAAGAAAGACTCGTGCACTAAAGTCTGAATTTGACATCTACTTTCAAGAAGATTGTGTGGAAGACATTGAAAACTTTGACATTTTGGCTTGATGGAAGCCACATGCTGAGAAGTCCCCGGTCTTATCAGTTATGGCATGCGATTTCCTCACCATTCCTCATAGCACCGTTTCTTCCGTCTCAGCCTTTAGTCTTTGAGGTAGGATTCTTGGGGAGTCAAGAAGCTCACTAACTCCAGAGATGTAGAAGCCCTTGTGTGTGGGAAAGATTGGTTATTCAAGAAAAAAGATGCAAACAATGAAGGTATACCCTCATTCTGTTTTGGCATGTGTGCACATTTCCATGTTCATTTACTTACTATATGCTCATTATGTTGCAGGTCAAGAAATTAGTGAAGACCAGACTAGTGAAATGGTCACCTTTCTCACTCCATCAGGTTTTACACAACACATACATCCTATTTTAAACATGCTTTATTTCTATTTAAGCATTGTTCATTTCTGTTTAAACACCACTGAACATGAACTTATTTTCATCAGGTACAACTCTCTCAATTCCACGTCAGGATCTCAGTCAAGGTGCTGCTGCATTCCTATAAAGGTATGTTTTTGCACCTAGCTAACTATGTTAACATGAATGATTGCTACTAACTAACTGATTGAATGGACTTCTTTGTTTCCATACAGCTGATCGATATTTTTTCTCTATCTATTACTATTTACTTCCGCTGCATGATCTGATTTACTTCATCTATTGGTAGTTCGGCTATTTCCTATTGCTATGATAAGTTCGAAGACAAGTCTGTCACATTTGCATACATTTGTAGATTGGTCATATTCACATGTTCTCTCTGAAAAAAGTAACTGAAATTCCTTTGTCTACATAGTAGTTTTCTCTGAAAAATATTAGCTTATGGAAACAGTCCCTGTGACAATAGCGCAAAGTAGAATTTGCCTCCACACAATCTTGCTCTTTTGGTGATAATGGTCCTTGTACATGGCTAGTACTTTTCATGGATGCATATTAGCTTGGTTGTGACACCATAGCCTCTAATCTGCATATAACTATAACCGTGCTTGGAGGTAGATTATGTATGTAATTGACCAATTAACCTCCCTATCGTTTTCATTTGCTCTGGTGGTATAAACAAAAATTGTTGGTACTATATATTGTGG
This sequence comes from Setaria italica, assembly GCF_000263155.2. Taxonomy (NCBI): domain Eukaryota; kingdom Viridiplantae; phylum Streptophyta; class Magnoliopsida; order Poales; family Poaceae; genus Setaria; species Setaria italica. The sequence goes on along the minus strand of NC_028456.1, from coordinate 5,531,880 downwards.
TCAGTCGGCTCATGTACCGCATATTTCTTCATTTAGCTTTGCATATCCCTTGTGATAATTGAATAGCTAGGTTTCTCAATATGTCTGCAGTATAGTTGGAGATGATGTGGGAGGGTAGGATTCTTGGGGAGTCAAGAAGCTCACTAACTTCAGAGATGTTAGAGGCCCTTGTGTGTGGGAAAGACTGGTTATTCAAGGAAAAAGATGCAAACAATGAAGGTATACCCTCATTCTAGTTTGGCATGTGTGCACATTTCCATGTTCATTTCCTTACTATATGCTCATCATGTTGCAGGTCAAGAAATTAGTGAAGACCAGACTAGTGAAATGGTCACCTTTGTCACTCCATCAGGTTTTACACAACACATACATCCTATTTTAAACATGCTTTATTTCTATTTAAAAATGCTTTATTTCTATTTAAACACCATTGAACATGAACATTTTTTCATCAGGTACAACTCTCTCAATTCCACGTCAGGATCTCAGTCAATGTGCTGCTGCATTCGTATAAAGGTATGTTTTTGCAACTAGCTAGCTATGTTAACCTTAATGATTGCTACTAACTATCTGATTGAATGGACTTCTTTGCTTCCACGCAACAACTCTCTCAATTCCACGTTAGGATCTCAGTCAAGGTGCTGCTGCATTCCTATAAAGGTATGTTTTTGCAACTAGCTAACTATGTTAACCTGAATGATTGCTAGTAACTATCTGATTGAATGGACTTCTTTGTTTCCATACAACTGATCGACATTTTTTCTGTATCTATTACTATTTACTTCTGCTGCATGATCTGATTTACTTCATCTATCGGTAGTTCGGCTATTTCCTATTGCTATGATAAGTTCCAAGACAAGTCTGTCACATTTGCATACAATTGTAGATTTGTCATATTGACATGTTCTCTCTGAAAAAAGTAACTGAACTTCCTTTGTCTACATAGTAGTTTTCTCTGAAAAATATTAACTTATGGAAATAGTCTTTGTGACAATAGCACAAAGGTTATTTTGCCTCCACGCAATCTTGCTCTTTTGGTGATAGTAGTCCTTGTACATGCCTACTACTTTTCATGGATGCATATTAGCTTGGTTGTGACACCATAGCCTCTAATCTGCATATAACTGTAACCGTGCTTGGTGGTAGATTCTTTATGTAATTGACCAATTGACCTCCCTGTCATTTTCATCTGCTCTGGTGGTATAAACAAAAATTGTTGGTACTGTATCCTGTGCTCAGGTTGCTCATGCACCGCATATTTCTTCATTTAGATTTGCATATCCCTTGTGATAATTGAGTAGCTAGCTTTCTCAATATGTCTGCAGTACAGTTGGAGATGATGTGGGAGGCGAACATGGATGGTGATAGACGTTTGAGCTTTGAGGAGTTTAAGCCAAGGATGCTAGGTAATTGAGCTTTAGAAGTAGCCAAGAATGTTGGGTAATTGAGTAGAAGAAGTTCTCATGTAGTGTAGTTGATCTTCTTAGCAGCACCTGCCGCATGTTGCAACTTGTTTCATATAGTCATATCTCAATGAACCTGTACCCACCCGCTAGCTGACAGTATATTGCAACTTGTTGGACTACTAGTAGCTATCTAATGGGTTCTTATTGGGTTGTAACCATATTTGGCAAGCAGTTTGTATAACTTATGCACTGAAAAGTTCGGGGTGGTATGGTGTGTGACGGTGGTAGTTCGATTTGGAGTGGGTTAAATTTATTTTCTTGTGAGAATGGGTTGGTGGGGTTACAATTTGGGTTCCAACCTAATTAACAGGGCTAATTACATTGATCTCAGATGCTAGAAAAAAAACACCTATGTAGAGGAGCGATGCTGCAGTCACCGCATTTAAAAGCACTAAAACAGTGATCTCGATCATAGTATCACATTGATGACGGGTGCTAGGTGAAAAAAAATGCCTCGACCTCCTAAGAGCAGCAGAGTCAGAAATTCAAATTTTATCTTCTTTGAAGGAACATAAAATTTTTAAAATCTAGTTTTTTATTGAAAAATTACTTTGCTTGGGGTGCATAGGGCCCTATGCCCCCTGTGTATGCCCCCGCCTCCTGAGCCGGTCCAAGGGACAACTAATGAGGTGATGGAAGTCGTGCCCCTACCGGCAAGCTCCTCCTTGTCACTGTCAGAGTCGCCTATGGTTCCACCGGTGGTGGTGGGCTTTGAGCCACAGTAGCTCTCTTGCACCCTTGCCTCTCCTCCTAGCTTTTTCAACACATTTTGGTGCCACCAAGATTTGCAGGTGGCTTCCAATTTTTTTAGGCTCGGACCACTAGTTCCCCCACCTCTACAAAAGTTCATGACTACAGTAGCAATTCACTGTGCTTAGAAATCAATTTATAGCGGTGGGTCATGGGGCAAGCTACCGGTTGCCCCATGACGCGGCCCTACAAAATAATTTTCAGGCACGGACCATAGGTGTCAACATTTCGTACCACCGACTTGTAAATGTACGTCACATGTGTAATTTGGATGGCCTAGCGCTTAAGGACTAAGGAGTTATACCGGTTCAGGAAACATGCATAAGGTCAAGTCGGAGGGCGGTTTCGTATTCCCGAGCTCAATGTTAGTAGTAGGTGGTTACAAACGGGTGCACGTGTGAAGTGTATGCGAATGTGCGAGAGAGTGTTCCTACCTTGTTTTTATATGGCAAGGTAGGTAGGGTTACATCAAGAGAAGGGGAACTCAAGTTAGCGCCTACGGATGGGTCCGCCTTGTCTCTTGTATCCAATGCATCCTATCATGTCAAGGCTGGACTCTAGATCATGGATGACATGGCCACGCTATTCAGACCCACATCGTGGGTTTGGAGAATAGCACACACTAGTACAGCGCCCTCGGGGTGATCACGTGGTGGAAAGTGGGAGGTAAGGCCTAACATCATACTTTTGACTTCCTCGCCCTTCCCCACGATGGCCTACGCATGCCTATCCATTTGTGAGTACGTCCTCGGGGCCTATGGAGGGGAGACAAGATCATCCGACTCCACCTTGCCGATAGGTCGGGTTAGTGGCTGAGTGGATCATCTGACCTCAGCCCAGGTCAAGGGCCTAACCCCTTCATTGTTGGACCTTCCTCCAGAAGTCGAAGACGGCTTCCAGCTCTAGCCTTACTGTAAGGCAGTTGGGGCCTTTCCTCTTGGGATGGTCTGGCTGCTTCCAGCTCAAGCCGTTTATTGGGCTTCTAGTCATATATTTTGGTGAGTCCTTTTAGGTACCTGTGATATAGGACCGCATCAATAGGATTGTCTAGACCTACAGATCGCAGCGCTAAAAAAATATTTTTTTCACATGGGCCCACCTACACCAATCTCTCTCCTTATCTCTTCCATGGCCCTCCAGTCCTTTCATCTCCTTCTATCTTATCCTCCCATCTCCCTCTCTCCCTTATCCTTCCTTCTCCCTCTCTCTTTGCTCAGTGTAAGTACTAGCGGCCAACCTTGGCGGGCGGTAAGCTGGAGGGCACGACGGACAGCACGAGGGGTGGGTTTTTCTCTCTCGGCCGGCGAATGAGCAGCGCGGCACGCGGAGAAACCCCCTCCTTTAGGTTGACATGGGAGTGACATAGCATAGGGCGGGCTCTTCTCCCATGGCTAAGTGGTGAGTGGCGCAGCACGGGGAGGGCCCTCTTCGCCCGGGCCAGCCTACGAGCAACGTAGAGAAAGATGGTAGGAGCCCACGCAGACGAGCAACGGCGGGGCATGACCCACTCTAGCGAGTAGTAGTAGGCCTCCTCCCATCGGTAGCCTAGCATGAGGTGTGGCTGGCGAGTAGAGGTGCCTCTGGGGGGCCAACACCCTTTTTGCTTTTTTTTTAAAAAAAATCAATTTGTAGAGGTGGGTGAGCAACTGCCCCTGCAAAATTGCCATTTTTATCTACGAAAAGCTGGGCGAGCCTTGAATCCGCCTCTACAATTCCATTTTAACCCACCCTACAATTCCTTTCCTGCTCCAAAGGCCTTGTGGCTGCTTAGAGATGCGGGCCTAGGCCGGATCGAACCCTGCTAGGGGCACAATCTGGCTGTGTGGTGCACTATGGCTACATGCTGGCCTTGGATTTTAGTTGTTAACATAGCTGCCTCCTTCGATCTGCTTGTCTCAACATCCCATGCTTAACGTCCCCGTTCTGGGGCTTGGCTTGGTGCGATGTCAATTCAGTGCCTAGGGCTGTGCTATGAGACATTATGGGGCTATATACTGGACCTAGAGCTTGATGGTATCACAATACAATGCTTTATATTGTAATATGTTCTGGTGAATTGTAGTGCTTACACCCTACGCTCTTTTTATTAACAATGGAAGTCATTCTCAGGGCAACCATGTCTTGTTTATATAATCTGGGGGTTGTCAGGCATATATCCATGGCCTACCAGAAGGTTTGTATGGAACCATACAAGGAGAAGTACACCGAGACATACTAGGACATGGAGACTATGTTACAAGGTGGCGTAGTCTACATGGACTACCAAGAAACTAGTCATGGATAAGAAAACTACTCTTCCGAGTTAGAGTAGAACTCAATAGTCGTATCTGACTAGTACTATTGTAAGACTACCCTGTAACCTTGCTCCCCCGGTATATAAGGGTGGGCAGGGATGCCCTCAAAACAAGTTCAATCCAGTACAAGCAAATAACATACAAGATGTAGGGTATCACACAATCTATCAGCCTGAACCTATCTAAATTGCATGCCTACGTACACCATAGAGCTCCTGATTTCGGCGACACCCACCAACCAAAACTCTACCTCAAGTACTCCCTTGGTAGGTTCCTAGGTATAAAACACCAATAGCAGGTGCGCTAGGTAGGGCAGTTGCAAAAATTCTCCAGGCGAGTTCGATGGCTCAAGTCATCATCAAGCTTGCGATCACGTTCGAAGCGGGCGTGACGTTCGTCTTTGGCTCCTAGGTTTGCATCGCTGATGGCACTGGAGGTTTCCACCGCTACATCGTAGAGGTGTCGAAGAAGAAGCAACTCGACGTCACTTTTTGCCAACAAGCCATGAAAGATTCCGTCGAGAAATTCAGCAAAATTTTCAATCTGACAAACAGCAAGCTCGAGTACAACTCAGGCTCTACAACAACTCGGCCTGGCTCCCACGAGCAGGCAAACAAGCCATCGTGTGGACCGAATCAAACTCTGAGTCAATTCCCGTTTAGACAACAAAACACAATTTTGGTTTATCAAGCAGCTTTATCCAAGCCACAATCTGCATTAGAGACAATTGAAGACCACAACCTTGACTTCTACTCAGATTCCATCAAAGAAATTCCTTTATTAGGTCTGTAGCAGGGTCTGGTGATTACTTCAACACCCCAAGGCAGATTCGTCTACTGGCCGGGCATGAAGCCGTCCTTCCTTGACAAGAATGACGAGTCATGGATGATCGCCAACCTTGAGATCCTACCATACCAAGAAGGAACACCCTTGTCACTAATCTATGAAGAAGATGGTGTAACGACCTAGTTTTAAATCTGCTGAGCTTAATCTTAAGACAAGTCTCCTAATCTGGTTGACTCAGCCTTTCTAGAGCTATACCGGTTAAGTATGGTTTTCAGCCCAACCTAGCGCCTTAGGGAGAGTTTGTCTTTGGAAAGTTGAGCTGAGCATCAAGAAAACCTTTCATAGAAGTTGGGGAAAGAAGTCCATGCTTAAACTTTGCTAATTGGACCTTGATCCCATTTTACCTTCGAAGATCCCCAAATCTGCAGTTCAAATCAACCCCGACCTTGAAAACCAGCCAAACCGCCGTTTTTCTCTAAGTTCCGAAACCAGTGTTCCTCATAACTTTGGAGCTGTAGATCCCCAAATCCACTGCGTCCTTGAGCTCGGTCCAGTTACAAAAGTTGGACCTTGGCTGGTGTTCTACAACTTTTGTTAAGGGAGTCAAAGTGGTGTAGTTCAGAAATTGGGAGATCAAGAGGCTGGAAGATGGACCCAGAAAAGGATCCCGCGGATCGATCGGACCAAGCGCGTCAGAGCGCACGTGCGCCTTGTCTCAGAGCCCCTCCGCCGCATGGCATAACCTCACTGGCGAGCGCCGCCTCACCCAGTCGTCGGCCGCGACATGATGGATCAGCGCGCCTTCTTCCCAATCGCGCGTCGAAGTGCCCTGCAGACTTTTCCACCCCGTCTCGTCTCGCCCGAGACCTTGCCAACCGTGGCAGGGGCCTTGCCGCCGCTGTGACTGAAGATTGGCCGCTGTCGCGCCAGTCCACCTCGCCTCCTGCACGCATCTCCTCACCATGACCCTCGGCCGCGCCCCAACGCCTTCCGGCTTTTCTGTCGTACCTCAGTCGTGCTGCCCATGCGCGCGCTCCGTGACAATACCGCCTTCACCAACCACCGCGCAGGCAGTGACAACTCCTTTTCTCCCACCTCGCCAGTCATGTGCTGCGGCAGAGCTGCTAGTCCGCGCATGCTCGTGACGCATCGCTCGCCCTGTCACCTCGCCTACAGCGCCCTCGCCTGCAGTGCCCTTCCTTCCCTCCTGTCCGCCGATACTGAGTCGCCGCAACCAATCTGGTGCTTGACGCAACCAGGCACACGCTCGACCTCGCCAATCTTTCTGCCCGGCAAAACCGTGCTTGCCTAGCACTGTCTTCCTTGCCCACTGACCAAAGAATCATGTCCCCGGAGCTCCGCTTCGAAGGCCAATGGAGACGCCGACCAATCGCCGCCTCGGCAGAGCACTCCATTCTCTCTCGATCTTATCCTCACGCCGCTCGAACTCGTTCACTTCTACGTAGCTATAAAAGGGGTACCGAAGCCTCTTACCAGAGTTCCCTTTGCCACCACTGCCCTTGCCGCCCTTGCTTGCTTGTTCTTCTCCAGCGCACTTGTCGTCGCACACTCCTCTGCTTCACACGCAAGTGCCGCTGCCTGAGCTCTCTGTGGAGCTCCCCTTTCCGCCCAACACCGTGCCTTGCCAACCCCGCCAGCCATTCCGCTTTCCTTCGCGCTGTGCTAGAGCTTGCTTGTTGTCCACAAGAAGCGCCGCCACCACCGGAACACCGCCAGCGCCTTTCGTCGTTCTGCCTAAGCTTGCTTCTTCCCGAGCCCAAGTTTTCATCAGTAGGACCAAAGGTGAGCTGCCGACCCCTTCCAGCTTGCCCGACCCCTGTCCGTTTCGCCCGACCCAGTCTGTTTCGCCCGACCCCTATCCGCCTCACCCGAGGGCTCGGCTGTATCCTTTTCTTTTGACCGAGGGTATCTGTGTAAAATTTTGGGGACTTTTCTGTGTCAAGTCTGAGGACCCCGGTACAGTTATTCCTTAGGTCTAAGGGTCAGATCATAAGTTTTTCCCGATCTGACTCTTTTATCTTGCTCTAAATCAATCGAAGCTTGGGAAATTCATCTTAAATCGAGGAAAAATCAGAAAAATGTGAAATCACTTGGGTTGGAATCCTCTTTATGAGTAGAATCCAATAAAATGGGTTTCACACCTTTCCTGTAGTTTTGCTATAGTTTCTGGGCTAAATCCTTGCAAGTGTTGTTGAAATAACCATCTAAGTGTTTTAACCCTTGCATTTGCATTCCGTGTAGAGCTAAACCTCGCTGACGGCACGTACGAGCTGCACCCGGTGCCAGAAGATGGAGTTGTAGCCGAGTCGCTGCCTGCAGGAGCTGAACCCGAGGGCGCCGAAGATCAGTTCACTTCTACCCCGCTCGAAGGCAAGCCCCGGAGCATAACCTAGTCTTTCTAAACTTGCGCATGCCTTCATTTGTATGTATGTGCATTACGTTACAGGAGTTTTTTAAAACCATAGGTGCATGACTTAGTTCCCTTGATCTGAACACTAGTATGATAGGCTGAGTAGTTGCAGTGCTTAACAGGACTCGGCAAAAGTTGAGTGATTCCCTGTCACTCGCGAGTTATAGGAGTTGCTTGTTCTCCTTTGTCACCACTATGAGGACGATGGATGGGGTAGGGCCTTGTGAACTATTTTGGTGGTCGGTGGATGGCCCCGTCTGTCTACATGAAATTGGTTTAAGGTCGGAAAGTGTTGGTGTTCATGATCAAGTGTTTGAAAGTACTAATCTCATACCTAGTATGGGATGGGGAAGCCTAGTACCTGATTGAACCAGGATGTGAGCGGTTCGATCCACCCGTCTGTCTACATGAAATTGGTTTAAGGTTGGAAAGTGTTGGTGTTCGTGATCAAGTGTTTGAAAGTACTAATCTCATACCTAGTATGGGATGGGGAAGCCTAGTACCTGATTGAACCAGGATGTGAGCGGTTCGATCCACTATCTCTGGAACAGAGTTTCCCTTGTGACCGCATGTGGTGATAAGTGCATTCACAGAACGACAGAGGCCGGGTCTGTGGAGCCTTGTACCAAGAGAAGTGGGCCCGACATGGGTCAGCGGATTGATGGGGACGGCTGACAAGGGAAGCGACCCTCTGTGGTGTGCGGATGTCGTGAGATTAGGCTCGCCATGCATGGTTAAGAAATTTGAATCGATTCATCTGCCTCTCACAGTTTGGGACTGCTTGATCACTATGCTACACTGAGTAAGAATGGAACTTGATGGTGTTGATGATATGAATGCTTATCATAAATTGCTTGGAAAATTCTACTTGTTTAGCATAGCTGCTAACCTAGTCTGGTAAACAAACTTAGAACTGGGAGCTAAAATATTGAAAGTAAGGACATACTGTAGTCGCTTTTGGCAAAACAAACCCCTCAGCTAAAGAGCCTTGCATGTCTAGAAGTTGGTGGAGTAGTTTTCCATCGGTCGGTTAAGTCTTGTTAAGCATAGTTGCTCAGCCTTGCTTGTGGCAAATCTTTCAGGTGAAGTTGAAGCTCCTGAGTTTGCTGCTGTTGGCACTTGGCCTCCCCAGCTCCCGCCTGGATGGAAGGTTGAGTGGGATCCCTCCTTGAACGGTGAGGATAGGGACCAGTGATGTCAGGATCGGCCTCATCCGTGACATCCGACCCTGGTGCTAGCTCCGCTGATTTATCTTTTCCGCTGCTTATGAACTATGTAAAACTCTGATTTCGAACCAATGTTGTGAGAAATTAATGCACTTGTCTAATTTCGGATGATCTGTTGTATTCTCTTGAACCACTCACCCTCGTGTGAGCTCTGCTATTTCGGTCCTGTATAGTGGTTTTATCGGATAAAATCCGACGGACTACAGAGTTGACTTGGTTAAAGCATAAGACCGCGTGTCAGGCGACTAAATGGTGTTTTAGCTAAGTTAATCCGAGCGGTTCCGCCACAGATGGCTCCACATAAGTCATCACCTCAAGCTCTGGTAGGTATACTCCGGAAAGAGAACTCTTCGCTTTAATCACAAATGGGAAAGAAGGTGAACAACATCACCCAAGACCCCCCCCCCCCCCAACGAGAGTGTCACCCAGATGATGTCTCACAAGATGAATTATCTGCCAACATTATTGAAGAAACTGAAAGCCAAAGGACTCGGCGGAGGGCAAGAAACGCGTAGAGAGCAGAACGGCGTCTTCAACTAGCCACCCAGCTCCCAATTATGAACCTCAATAGTGCATTCAAAGCAATGCAAACGTGGCAACACAATACGCCACTCGCCACTATTGCCTCCATCGACCTCATCACTCGTGCTATGCCTCTAGACAAGTACAGTACTCTGATAGCACAATTGGCAAAACACGACTATGAACTACTCGAAAGAACAACTCCAATTCCATCAGTATCTCACATGCCGTCGGGACATAGTCAGCATGGCAGCAGTAGAGACCACGCAGGATGTTCAACGAGACCACGCGAAGATGCCAGACAACACGGGGGCGCAATTGGGGCTCTGAGGCAAAACAAAGATGTACTCGAAAGCCCAAGACAACATAGAGGTGCGCTTGAGGGTAGTCGAACAGCTTCTAGGGGAGGCGCTCGCCACCATAGAGCTAACTCCAAACCCTCTCTCATCGATGGTGATCTCAGGAATAAAATCAACAGCAACCGTGATGCACGCAACATCATCAAGAACCGGCGACGGGAGCACAAACTTGAAGAAGACTACAGGGGTGATGACAATGATCACTTTCCCGCCTTTACAAGATGGTTTAGGAACACAATCTTACCAGAGAAATTCAAACCTTTGGGTATCTCCATGTACGGTGGCAAGCAAGATCTAGTTCAGTGGCTCCAGTGCTACTCGCTAGCGGTCTAGGCTATAGGGGGACTGACGACACAAAGGTCATCTACTTTCATGTATGCAAGGAAACTGCGCCACTGACCTAGCTCGAATCCTTGAAGCCCAATTCCATCAACTCCTGGCAAGATTTGAAGCAAACTTTCACTAGCAACTATGCAGGGGCAATGCAACACCCCAGTAACAGGATCGACTTGGCACAAGCCAAGCAGCAATGAGATGAAACACTACGCAGCTATCTACCATGTTTCTTTGACAAAAAGGCCACAATTGTGGACATCTCATAACCAGACATGATAGAATGCTTCCAGAACGGCCTCTATGATTGCCGCATGTTCTAAGACTTTGGTAGGAGTCATCCCACGAATGTCAAGGCACTCAAGATCATGTCCTAGTCATGGGCAGACGAGAAGGATAAAGAACGCGAGACGTTTGACTCAAATCACAATCACGGTCGTGACAACAACAATAATCATGGCAACAACCAAGAGCAAGACAAGAACTGCAACGGCAACCACCAAAACATCTACTAAAGCAACAAAAACCACAAGTGCAAGCCTCACAATACCGTCGCAGCAATGATGAACTCAAGTAAGAAAGGGTCTAACAGAAATGAAGATAGGCCCGCATTCAGCGAGCTGCTGAAAAAGCAGTGCCCATGGCACCTGCACAGCAAGCACGCTGCAATAGATTGTTACAGCCTGCACAGGGTAATGAAAGACTTACCAGAACCCCCGAACAATAACAATGACAAGGGGAAAGGCAAGGTAGATGAAGGCGAAGATGGCGAAAACAAGTTCCAAACCCCATCCAAAACTGTCAACGTCATCTTTGGCGGGATCCCAGGCACTTCCTCTAAGCAGTCCCAGAAATTAGTACTCAGAGAGATCATGTCCATTGAGCCCGCTACTCCCACACCCCTCAAGTGGTCCAAGGTGCAGATTACCTTCTCCAGGAAAGACCAATGGACAAGTTTCTCAGAACCAGGATGGTTCCCCCTTGTCTTGGACCCAGTTGTTTGCTGGCTCAAGACTCACCAAAGTACTCATCAATGGCAGTAGTGGCATCAATGTCATTTTCACCACAACTCTAAAGAAGATGGGTCTCGACATTACTAACATGCTCACCGCAATGAACTCTCCATTCTATGGGATCGTCCTAAGCAACGCAGCTATACCGCTTGGACAAGTAGTCCTACCAGTTACCTTCGGAACCAAAGAACACTACCGGACATAATACATCCAGTTCGAGGTGGCAAACTTCGAGACTTCTTATCATGCTATCCTCGGAAGACCAGCACTAGCTAAATTCATGGCAATCCCACACTATGTTTACCTGCTCCTGAAGATGCCAGGACCCAAGGGAGTACTCTCCCTCCATGGAGACTTGTGAAGGTCATACGAATATGACACAGAAGCTGTTGAGTTAGCAGCAACTACTCAAGTACCCAGCTTGATGCAACAAGTCTTCACTACTTCAAAGAAGCTCTCCCCGGCAGAACTCAAAATCCCAGAGAACAAGGAGGGAGCTACTAAAGTGAAGCCGTCAAGTGATGTGGACTATAAAAGCCATTGACCTTGAGACTGAAGACTCCTCCAAGATAGCCCTGATTGGCATAGGACTAGATGCCAAATAGGAAAGTGTGCTCGTCATCTTCCTTCAGGCAAACTGAGACATTTTCACATGAAAACCGGCAGATATGCCAGGTGTGCCCAAGGACTTGATCAAGCACTCACTCATGTAGATCCTAAAGCTACTCCATAGAGACAGCGACTACGCAGATTCTCCCAGGACAGGAGGGAAGCCATCAAGAAAGAGCTAGCAAACTACTTGCAGCAGGCTTCATGAAAGAAGTCTTCCATCCTGAGTGGCTCGCAAACCCAGTCCTGGTCCGCAAGAAGAATAACAATGAATGGAGGATGTGTCTGGATTACACAAACCTCAACAAGCACTGTCCTAAGGATCATTTCTGACTCCCAAGGATTGATCAAGTTGTCGATTCTACAGCTGGATGCGCATTACTCTGTTTCCTGGATTGCTACTCAGGATATCACCATATAACCCTCAAGGAAGAAGACCAAGTCAAAATTGTGTTTATCACCCCTTTTGGAGCTTTCTACTAAAAAACAATATCCTTCGAGTTGAAGAACGTAGGAGCAATGTATCAATGTGCCATCCAGATGTGCTTTGAGAAACAACTCGACCGCAACTTGGAAGTGTACGTGGATGACATGCTAGTCAAGACCAGAAATCCAGATGATCTCATCGCAGACTTGGAAGAGACCTTCACCAGCCTGCGAGCATTCTGGTGGAAAATCAACCCTATAAAGTGCATCTTTGGCGTACTGTCAGGAAAACTACTCGGGTTCATCATCAGCCAAAGAGGCATTGAAGCAAACCCTAAGAAAATAACTGCCATCACCAATATGCAAGCTCCGTCTGGTTTTAAGACATCCAGAAGCTAATAGGATGCATGGAGGTCCTCAACAAATTCATTTCAAGGCTTGGAGAACGGGGCCTCCCCTTCTTCAAACTACTCAAACGGTAAGACAAGTTCCAATGGACAGAGGAGGCGGATAAGGCTCTACTACAGTTGAAAGACTTTCTATCAAAGCCACCAATCCTCACAGCGCCAACTCCAATCGAGGACTTGTTGTTATACATCGCTGCCACTACTCATGTCGTAAGCATGGCAATAGTAGTCAAAAGGTTGGAACCAAGTTACGTATACAAAGTCTAGAGACCAGTCTACTTCGTCAGTGAAGTACTCTCAGATTCCAAGACCCAGTACCCACCAGTTCAGAAGCTACTCTATGCTATACTGCTCACCTCGCCAAAATTGCTACACTTTTTCCAGGAACACAAGATCTCCATGGTCATTGATTTCCCCCTAGGCGAAATTCTCCATAATCGAGACACCACGAGCAGAATCTCCAAATGGGCAGTAGAACTCGGAGCGCTATCCCTAGAATTCAGGCCAAGAACCGTGATCAAGTCTCAGGCTCTAGTGGATTTCATGGTAGAGTGGAGAGAAAATCAACTACCAACACCAACAGAACACCCAGAACATTGGGTCATGTACTTTGATGGGTCACTAAAACTCGAAGGTGTCAGTGCAGGAGTACTCTTGATATCCCCCAAGGGTGAACAACTCAAATATGTTCTCCAGATATTTTGGGAGGTGTCCAATAACGAAGCTGAGTATGAAGCGCTACTACATGGGTTAGACCTAGCAGTATCCCTGGGATCAAGAGATTACTAGTTTACAGCGACTCGCTAGTAGTCATCAACCAAGTCAATGATGAGTGGGACCGCAACAAAGAGAACATGGATGCATATTGCAAAGAAGTCCACAAGTTGGAAAATAAATTTTCAGGCCTGGAATTCCACCACGTTGTCCGTGTGTTGACGCCAGATTTCGTCACTAGTAAAATCGGCGTCAAGAAGAGAAGGAATCGGAGAAGCACAGTTGGGAATCGGCCAAATGGTGCTACAGTGTGAAATCGGCCGGTGACTTCTGTCTCACTTCGGGTCGAACGTGCCAAAGTCCCAATCGGTAGCCTTTTGCCGATGAGGAATCGGCCGATTAGGAGGAAGGGTTAATTGGGCCTGCATGGGCTTGGAAAGGAATAAAGGGATGAGGTGGAGATCAGCCCATGAAGCATGGAGTAACCAACCTAGCACGAATTGTGCTTGTAGATATTCGTTTTCTGTTTGAATTAGGGATAGAATTCTAGTCGGTTAAGAAGTTATCTGTACGGGGCTATAAATAGCTACCTTTGTAAATCTGTAAACATCAACCAATCAATACAACAAACTACTTTTTCCTCGTACTTACTTTCAAGCAGGCGACTTCGCCAATACTTTCCTCTTTTTCACGAGTTCGTGCGGGTTGGCAGGGCTGCATCAGCTTGATCTCCGGCCGATTCTGTAAGTTCCGCTTATCGAGTAATATCTAAGCTTTAACTTCGGGTGTAGCGCTGTTGTTTCGTTTAGATTTATTCACTAGTTATCGATATCTGCTAGAATCATAGGTTTTACCTGCCTTTCTAGTTTTATCACCAGTTATCCAGCTAGGAATCGGTAGTTTCGGCTTCTTTCACGTTTTTGCTATTAAATTCATCTATTGCCGATTAGATCTATTCCTAGTGTTGTTATCATAGCTTTGTATCGATTACTCTAGTAGTTCTTTGTCTACAAGGCTACAGTGATCGGTTGCTTTATAGCCGATTTCTTTACGGCAAATCGGCCGATTCGCCGATAAGCTCTCTCAAGATCGGAAACGTAGCCGATCGAGGTTTCTGGACCTAACACGTATTCTTCCTTGCCAATCAACAGGTCAGATTGGCTGGCACGCCGCGTGAACTGCACCAGGGCAATCACCCGAACAGGAGTTAAGCAGATTCTCCCGGGTCGTGTGTCGGACGCTGGGATTCGGTTGACCGATTTCTAGCGCCATAACAATGTCACTGCGGACCTCCTATCCATGATGGGTTCAACACGTGCTCAAGTTCCAGCAGGAGTCTTCGTCCACGAGCTTTGTAAGCCATCCATCATGGAGTAGGCACCCTTAGCAACCGCCGATCGTGGCCTAGTAGAACCAGATCGGGAGGTTATGATGATTGATGTGGATTGGAGAACACCATTTATTGACTACATCAAAGAGCACAAACTACCCTTAGACAAGACATAGGCAGAGCAAGTCTTACGATGAAGCAAAAGCTACGTACTCGTCAGAGACAAGTTATACAGAAGAGCTACATCTTCAAGAGTACTCATGAAGTGCATCACACAAGAAGATGGCAAGGACATATTGGAAGAAATACACAAAGGGATCTATGGCAACCACGCATCTTTGCGCATGATAGTGGGCAAGGCTTTCAGAGCAACATTTTACTAGCCTACTGTGGCGGAACCGCCCAACTTAAACTGGCTTAAGTGTGCCTAATTGCTGTCAAAACAACATTTATTCATAACACACTTAAAACAGTGTAAGTCCGGTAGTCCGTCAAGGGTTCTGTTCACAAAACTCCTTGAAAACCTCCACGGTGTGTTCCATAGCCATACATCAGGATCGCTTCCACGATGGGATAGCATCAACAAACATTACGTTTTTACATACATAACAGAGGTACGATTTATTACAAACCATAGATTGAAGAAACTTAACAGTGCAAGTTAAACCATTGCTAAGAGTTTAAAATATAAAACAGTCCGGGGTAAGTAATTAAACATCTAAGTTCATTCTAGGGTATCAGGAGACTCATAAGATACCCTAGTTCTTTGGTGCTTCCTCCTTGCTGGGTCCCTGCTGGGTTTCTGAAAACAACAACAAAGGATCCCCTGAGTACGAAGTGCTCAGCAAGTCTGACCCGTCTAACCAATATAAATAATGTTGACACCCTGTATGATAGCTTTATGGTGTACTGGCTGACTCACATTTTTGCAGAAAGAACTTACTATAAGTAAAACCTTAGTTTTATCTTTTATTTCAGATTGAGTTTGTTACCTGATCAGTCTAGATGATGAAAAATATTTTAGCAACCAGATGGAACTAAGTCATACAACATATTTATTCGAAAGCAGTGGTTCCCTTCTCTTTGTTACACTACGATGCTTAAGCAATGATCAAGTGCATTCATATCCGAGAATTGCGGCGATCCGGATCGATTTACATCCTGCAGGAGATACCCGACCACCAGCCATGTACAACTGTCCGGGTTGCACATAACGACCTTTCGGTTAGATGTACCCAATGATCAGAAATATGACTACTCGAACCCAGGGCCGCACCCCCACATGGAACCCCACATCTGGCGATCTCCATTGCGAGTTTCAGGCTACGCCCTGCCCTTCCACTGCACGCCAAGCACGGGTACAAAATATTTCCGATCAGAGAGCCAACTAACCTACCGGGCTTGCTGGTTCCCATATAGCAGTAAGCAACCAGGTAGTATCACTTGATCACGGGTTAAAACAACGATCGGTCCTTAATCAAATTAATCGAGTGGACGGAACTATGGAACTCAAGACTCCTTTCTTGATTCCCTCTAACCTTCCGTCCACTCTCTTTCAAACTAGGTCATTTCTCTATTATACCTATGTATGACAATGTTACCTTAGGTTGCTGAGTACCATAGGTACTCAGGAATGGTGAAGGTAGCGCGACTATGCTTGGTTAAACAGAGGTTACTTACTAATTATTGAACAAGTGGCAAAGATGTCCTTAATGATAAGGTTGGATTGTGCATAAAAGTAAGGTTTCAATCAACTCCTAGACCTAATGCATTCATAAGGAATTAACCAATAGTTGGACACATGAAATAATAACTCCAAAATAGATAGGCATAGATGCACCGGGGCTTGCCTTGATCTGTAAAAATGTTAGCGTTGCCCAACGGTCCGGCTTCACAAGGGATCAATTCAACAATTTCCTCAAACTCCGGAGGTTCTTCAGAAATTTCCAGAAATTCCGCTTCGGAAGCTTCAGTGCCTACGATAAAGCGTATGCATGAGTCAGAGATGCAACTTTTTAAGCACAGGGCTTTACAACTTCTTTCATGATAAAGTTGCAAGCCAACAAACTCTACCCATAACGTCTAACCCTCGATTTAAACTCCCTTACTAAACCCCTCTCTGACCCCCCCCCTTTTTCTATTTTTGAAAAGCTTTTGAATTAATTTTTAATGTAAAAGAAAATGCAAAACTATAGATTAAAATTTACTTGGAATTAATTAAAACATTATTCAGAATTTTATTTATTTATAAAGTTTAAGCATTTATTTAAATATTTTACGGAAAAGTATTAAGTAAATACTTAAATCTTTATCTTTTGAAAGCAAGCCTTTTCTTTTATTTTTGAAAAGTATTAAACATATTTTCTAACCTTATCTCCTAATTACTATAGATTATGATTAATTTGTAATTAGAAAAGCATTAATTCATATTTTATTTATTTTGGGATTATTAAGTATTTATTTAATATCCTTAATTAAAGGCACTTAAATAAATACCCAAAATGTTTATATAAGAAAATAATTTTTAACAATTTTAATGCGTAAAGGAGATTAAAACAAACCTAAAGAAATTTATTTCACTATTTTTGGGTACCTATACAATTTACATTGAATTAAATAGTTTGGCTGTTATTTAAATCGATTCTTAAAACTGGAAAACAAACTTTATCCGGAAAAAAACCCTCGAAATTAATTTCCTATCGAGCCTCTCCTACCCAACCTCACTGACTCGTGGGCCCCTTGGACCAGCCCTTCCCCTCGTTTTCTTTTCTACCCGGCGCCCCCCCCCCCTACGACTAACGGGCGGGCCCCCTTGGTCAGGGGCTTCTTCTTCCCCTGGCCAAGGTCGGCACACGCCGGTGGGGAAAAAGCGGGACGGGCCCGGCCAACCACGGCCCTATGGCGGCTGAGCCGGCCGGGTGGCGACGCCCAGGCAAGGCGCACCTGCGCCCAGCGGCAGCTTTCCGGGAGGCGGCCCGAGCCGGCCCCGCCACGGGCGGCCGCGGCTCGGCCTACAGCCGGCCCTGGCGACGCACGGAGGCGGCACAAGGACGACCGGCGGCGTGCCCTACGGCTTCTACACGACCCACGAAGCCCCTAAACCCGACTAGAAGAGTGGAAGAAGGGGCGGCGCGGAGGCTCACCGGAGGAGTAGGTGGTGGCGGCCGGCGGACGAAAAGTGCGGCGGCTCGGGGCTTGCCGGTGGAAAACAGGAAGACGGAGGTTTGTGAGGTGTTGACGAGGTGCTAGCGGAGCTTCGGGTGGAAGGAATTGCGGCGAGGAGCAGCGGCACAGTGGAATTGGCCGGCGGCGGCGCTACTGCCCTGCTCTACTTGTTCGGGTGAAAAAGGCGGCAGGGTGAACGGATGAGGCGGGAGCGGTTTATATACAAATTTCTACCGCGTGCATGATGGCCACCTTGACGGTTCACGGGCGCGCGTGGCACGGATGAGGTTGTCGCACTGGCTGGCGGGCAGAAGTGCCGGCGGCGGCATGGCTCCTGCTCTGTTCTGCTCTTTCTTTCTTTTTTTCCTTTTATCCCTTCCCAACCGATATGTTCAGGCCTCACTTACTCAAACTTTTTGATCTCAACTCGCAAAACTCCTTTAAGTGAACTTGTAGAGTAGTTCAAGTACTCCATTTGATAGTTTGGCCTCCAACCGAAATAAGCACCCTAAGATCGAGATTTTGAAGCTCAAAGTTTCTTTCAGCATTAACTGTTAACTGAACTTTATTGATTCAGTTTCGACAGTCCTAATATGTGGTCATTTACCCTTCTTTGGACTTAATTTCAGTAGCCCAAATGTATTCCATATAGTCCAACCACTAACCATTTGTGCTCTACAACTAACAAGGATTCCATTTTGCACAAGAAACTATATAACCTTTGCACTGGATTTTTCTGAAATTCACTCCAAACATTGCTAGTCAACACTGTTTTCACACTTAGGATTTGCAGCTCGATAGTTAGGGCGAAATGGTCAGAGTGCTGACTTTGAGCCTTGATTTGAATTTGATTCTTTCACTATTCCTGAGCAAAAACACCCTATTAGACATGTCCAAGGATCATACTTCACTGCTGTTCAGTTGCCTTTGTCCACTTACTTGAAAAATTGGGCAGAATTCAATTTCCAAAATGGATACTCATCATGTTTTTCTGAATTTTCCTGTTTTCGGATAATGAATAGTACTTTCTTGACTTTGATTTTTAAATGCCTTTCTTGAGGAGTTTGGGACTTGATTTCATGTCCAAATTTATTCCCTTAAGTTCTAAACTTTCCCAAGCCTCGACTTCATATTTTTGGCAAATTTTTCCGAATTTAACTCTCCAAATTGCAATTTTGGTCGAATTCGGCTCAAATTCGATTTTTGCTCAAATTACCTTCCTTTAATCCAAATTTCACCCTTACTGCTTGATGTCATACTTAAGTTGTCATTAACACTGGGTGTTACACCTACCGCATTAGCTGATGCAAGGAAACTAGTTTGTCGATGCCAAGGTTGTCAGTTCTTTGCAAAGCAACAACATGTCCCTGCCTACAAGCTTATCACGATACCTCCAACATGGCCCTTCACATGTTGGGGACTCGATATGATTGGGCCACTTCCAACAGCGCCCTGAGGATTCAATCGACTACTCATGGCAATCGACAAGTTCACAAAATGGATCAAAGTAAAGCCTGTCACCTGGCCCAAGGCAGACAAGATACTCGACTTCCTCGATAAGATTCTCCACTGCTATGGATTCCCAAACCGGATCATCACAGATTTAGGCTCCAATTTCAACAATCATGAGTTCTGGGAGTACTGTGAAAACAACAGAATAAATGTTGGTTACATCTCCGTTGCTCACCCAAGAGCCAACGGTTAAGTTGAGCGCGCCAACGGGATGTCACTTGATGCCCTGAAGAAAAGGTTGCACAACATTGGCAACACCAAAGGAGGCAAGTGGCTCAAAGAACTAGCCAACATTCTCTAGGAGCTATGTACTCAACCATGCAAGCCTACAGGGCAGTTGCCCTACTTTCTGGTCTATGGATCAGAAGCCATACTCCATGCCTACATCATGTGGAAATCTCCCACAATCGAACATTATGACGAAGGCACCACAGAAGAAACAAACCGTCTAGACATAGACAGCCTAAAGGAATCCCACTGTGCAGCACATGTCTAGTCAGCAACGTCAAAGAACGTTCTTTCAATATTGGTGACATGGTCCTCAAGCATATCCAAGACACCAAGGGGCTGCACAAGCTCAATCGTATCCAAGGTCACAAGCCCAGGATCCTACAGGCTACAGCATCTCTCCGGCGAAGACGTCAAGAACTCGTGGAACATCAAGCATCTCTGTCGTTTCTACCCCTAGTCAATAGACTACGGGACATTGTACACAAGCCACTGGCCTCAGCCTTTTTTATGCAATTATTTTTTCACGGTAGTCGAGTACATGTCCTCGCCTCAAATAGCGGCTCGCAAAGGTGGGTCAGCTGCAACCATGAGCTATTCAGCTTCTGGGCCACAGCGCCCTAATACGACTTGTAGTTACAAGTCCACTCGAGTTATTCAACTTACCCAGCGGCTCGCAAAGGCGGGTTAGCAGCAAACTTTGAGCTAGTAAGCTCTCTAGGCCAGAACACCCCAACTTGGCTTGTACTCATAAGTCTAAACAAGTTATTTCAACTCATCCAATGATTTGCAAAAGTGGACCAATGGCGTAAGAAGCCAACAAGCTGACAAGAAGAGTACACAAGACTGCTCATTTCGACTACTTATCTCATATATGCATTTTTCATATTAACGAATCTTGTAGGATACATCAATGCTTCTGCCTCAAGAAGTCGGAAATTCAAGAGTACAACAAAAGTGCTCAACAACGACTACAAGCAACTGCCTACTGACAATTACAATAGAAGTCCCAGACTTTTACAATATCACATATACGCGAATGAGCCTGGAGACTACTCCAACATCAGAAGCAAGAAGCGTTGAGGAGCAGGAATTGCACGCAAGAAAGCTGCGCTCTAGGCAGTTGTGCCTTACTCCTCCCCTCGACGGTGAGCTAGATGTAGACTGGGGCATACAGCACCCCCATCCTCTCATCTAGCATCACCTCCCTCTCCCTTCCACAAACACCCGGAGCAGGACTACGAGTACACATTGTGTACTTGAGTTTTGCCCAGAGGAACTTCAGAGAGAGGGAGCGGTCAGAACCACACCACTGTCCTCAACCAGATAGCTGGATAAAAACCAAGATGCTCGCCTTTCTCCACCAGCGAGCTCCAGCGTCAATTCATCTAGAGAGCAGGGGAAAAGTCGGGGCACACGGTGCTTCCTCGTACGAGGATTCTTCTAGCATTGCAGCCACCGGACTCAGCTCGAGGATCTGTGGAGGGAATGTGGAACCACAATACGAGGAATCTTCTAGCACCAGGGCGCTCATTGGAATCTCGCCACCATCAAAGAGAAGAAGCTTAAGGCCAACTATTGCTATAACCTGAGCCATACCTTTCACAGAGGTAGATGGGGCTCTATTTATAGCCAGGAAGCCAAGCTACCATCCAAGAGTCACCACCACACACCCATGACTACATAGTGCAAAGCTTGCCCCACCGCCTGGCACAAGTACAGTACCCACATGCAAAGCCAACTGACCAGAGTAAACGCTCGCATGTGATCCGCCCTAATTGCAAAATGACAAGGTATGCATAGTACTCTCATCCGTCCTCTCAGATACGCTCGCAATAATGCAGAGAAAAAGGATGACTACTTCCACTGTGAGGCTACGAGTGGTAAACTACTATAGACTACTCATCAGCCGAGCTCACAAGTAGCTCGCAGATACGACTCCTGCCCAATCAGCAAAAAACAATGCTCAAAGTACTAAGGATCATCACGGCCGCACTAGTCAGAAACTACAATACAATGTTTCAGTTCCTCCAAAAGATCATTGTTCAAAGACACAAAGTTCAGGAGTAGTTACAACCAAAAGAAACCTAGAGGACTACTGCAGGTTGATGAACTTGGCTACTTCCTCAGCTATAGGGTCCAATTCTTCCAAGTATTACTGATAAGTCTCGTTCGAGCAATCTGTAACAACACCTTCCGCCACTGGAGACAAGTCAGCCTTGGGATAGAACGACTTCATGAATCCCAGCAGTTGCTTGGACACCGACTTGGCCATGCCTTGGACTAGGCTATTAATTTTCACCGACGCATCCCTGACCCTCTCCAGCAGGGGACGAGGCTCTACTCCTTCGTCAGGAGGCTCCACCATGTCGGCAACAAGTTGCGCCGCATCAGACCACTCTTGGAGAAGTTCTTGTTGCGCCTTGATAGTAGTTATGGCCTTCACTAGGCTGACATCACCGTCTCGGCGCATCTTAGATTCCCACTCGAGATCATGCTCCACTTTCTCCAACCGGCGTTTGAGCTCTTCATGCTCCTCTGTCAGCCTATAGTAGGCATTCTTCCAATCAGTAATTGTGTTCTTCAACACAATCTCCTGGATTTTCAACTCTGCAAAATAGCAACGGGTAGTTAGAGGATAGACCACATACAATAGACAATTCAAAGACTATGTGCACAAGTACTCACCCTCAACTTTATGGTGCAAGGACTTGTTGCGTGCAACAATGCGGCTCTGTTCACCTTCAAACACCCACCGCTCCACCTGGAACAATGCAACAGCGCTATCATACTAATCCAGAAACTGGAAAGTCCACCGATGCTCCTCACTAATTTCCTTCTCTAGAAGCTCAACGCGACGCGCAGCCTCGATTTGCTCCCGCAAAAGTTGGATATTTTGGCGAGACTTCTCAAATAGATCCTGAGTACAGAAAACTTAGTACTCTCAATGGAAAACTAGTCACTCAAATCAAGAAAGAAGAGTACAAGAGCTGAACTCACCTTAGTATATGCCATGATAAGTTGGTTCATCTCCAAGATGGAGGATATGGCCTGCGGTTCCAATAGGGGGCTCTCAAAAGCCTCGATTTCCCTCCACGGTGATGGATGTTCAGCTGCTAAATCAGTCTTTGCACCGGGCACCAAGTCTAGTTCCTGACTAAATGGCAGCCCTGCCTCCGACGACGTCCCTGCAGCCGCCGCAACGGATCCAAGGGTGCACGCAGCTTTGAGCTCGGGGGCTTTAGTATCCGCAAATTTGAGAGGAACGGCGTCCAAGATGTCTGACAGAGACAGTTCTTCAACTGATGCAGCCTCAGGAAGCGGTCCAGGAGCAGTAGTCTGAGGGGCTAGTAGTGCTGCATCCTAGAGAGATCCGATCACATCCTGCAACAACGCGGCGACCAAGGACGTAGCGTTTGCCCCCACCGCCGGCAATAAGTTCTCCTCCGTTAATTCGATGACAGGTGTGGGGGCTAGGTTCATAGTTGAGTAGCTTTCATCATCAGCTGCTGGGCCTGTGCCTGCCGCACCAAGGTCAACACTTGAAGATGCCCTACACACAACAAAGTATAAGAACCAGAGAGCAACTACTTGATACAAATCCAGTACTCAAACACAGTGCCAGGGTACTCACCTGGTCAACTGATGAGGCACTAGAGGAGCTTTCCCCACCAAAGGCATTGGCAAGATATTAGGAATTGGCATATGTGATGGGGCAGGCAGCGGAGCTTCAAGGTTGTCGCGAATACCCGTAGCAATTACTTGGGCAGCGGCAGCCATGTGATTGCCATTGGTTCCCGTGTGCTCTCCGCCCCCGGAAATTTCGAATAGTGTAGCATCAGATACAGCCTCTGGCGTCTTGACTGCTTCACTCATGTCCATCTCTGTTGATCCAGCTACACCGCCAGCAGTCACCGTTGCCACCACGGTCACACGTGGAGTAGTTGTCTGCGGAACCATGGTCACATTACCGGCGTCCGCCACAACAGTCCTGTCGTCGGCCGCTGTTTCCACAACTTCGCCAGCATTATCGGTAGCCGTCTCCACGGCACCAACAACCTCATCAGCAGCTGCCTCTACGGTCTCGACTACTTCACTAGTAGCCTACAGAAGAAAGAACCTAAAGATAAGTTGTCAAAACTACACACACCAAGTACAAGAGTACTCGCACCTCAAGGCCTTACCCTTCCGCAATAGTTATTACCGGCGAAGGTGCATCAAGGGGTGTGAAGATCGCACCTAGCGCGCCTCTTGGGCACAGCAGTTCGCTGCTTCTTTGGCGGCGGCACCAAATCATCATCTATGTCATCGTCAGCACGACATCTCAACATGATAGAAGACGACTTGTCTCGCTTCGGGGCGTGCGGCTGCAATACAAAGCCACCCTCATCATCAGAATCAGAGCTGTCAATGGGATCAGTCTCTTCATCCTCCCCCTCCTTCTCTTACTCTTCTAAGGAATCCCCAGGCAATTGCAGTGAATGCACTAGCATTGCGTTCTTTGCGACATCCGTATTGGGGGGAGGAGGAGGTGAATAATACACCAGTGCATCTGCCTGCACAAGAAGAAATAAGTCGGAAAACAACATATAAAAATAATACAAGTGCTCGAAGCACAACAATGATGAATACTTACTTCATTCGGCTTGTTCCGGTTGTCAAACTCTTCAACCACTCCGGGTGCGTTCTCAAGATCTTTGAACATCCAGTGCAGTCACGCCCCAACCTCTTCATCAGAGATATCATCGGGCAACATCTGTGAGGGATCATCAGGCCCAGAGTACTCACATGCAGGAGTCTGCCGAAACTACAATGGCTGCAGACATCTTTTCAGAAAGTTGGCAGCTACGACTACTCCTGTCAAACCCTACTTCTTCAACACAGCAATCTTGGTCAATAGATTGGGTACTTGAATACTTTCAGCAGTTGTTGGCTCATCAAGCCACCGGCTGCTGTACTTTGGATGATGTCCAGTAACATTGGGCAGAGACGGCTTGTGATCTTCAATATAAAACCATTTTTTCTTCCAACTGCAATGAGATTCCACCAGCTTATACTTCAAATACAGATCCGAGTACTGCTCTTGGATCTGGAAGCCGACACCTCCAATAACCCGCATATTCTGCTAACTAGGCTGTGGCTTTTGACGAAAAATCTTGCGAAGGAGACTAAAATGGGGAGGATTCCCCAGAAATGATTCACACAAGTGAACAAAGATGGAGATATGCAAGATGTTGTTGGGATTGAGATGGATGAGTTGCAATGAGTAGTACTCCAAGATGCCCTGGAAGAAGTCAGAAGTCAGAATAGCAAATCTGCATTCCGCAAACCGAGCAAATATTACTGTGTCATTGGGGGGCGCTTCAAACATCTATTGCCATAAGAGGACCTCCAACCCACGACCGCCTGCTTCTGTAGCAGCTTGGCATCTACCAGCTCTTGGATTTCCTCGTCCTTCATGGTGGATCGCTTCCAGGCCATCGCCTGATTGGGCAGCGCAATCTGGTTGGTTTCCCCACACTTCAGCGCCGGCAGTTCGGGCTACTTCTCCTTCCTGGAAGTTCCCCTCAGGGAACCCTCCTTGGGTGCCTTCTTGACATCCTCCTTGGACCCCTTCTTCAAACCTTCGAGCTTCCTCCCTATCCTGATTGTTGCCTTGGTCTTCAAGCACATGCACTCGGGGCCTTCGAGGAGGCGTCGTAGGTGACGAAAGGCATGGCGGCACTAGCGATCTAAGATGAGATCGATGCGGCGCTAAGAGCTAGGGTTTTTCGACCAAGACAAATGACAAATGCAAAATGGCAGCGTAAAGGGTAGGGGTATCTCTCCAATAACTTTTATAACCATGGTGGAGTCTCCGGGGTAATGGCCCGATGTTTTCGCTAATCAGCGGCAATTACTGCCTTGTCCACGCAAGATAGGTTTTTTCCAAACTGGCAGAAGCTGAAAGGTCATGGTAACAGATTAAAAGACCCTTATACCTCCTGGAACTAGTTGGGTAACGGCTCGGGGGCTGCGTATACCATGCCCATTGGATAAAAATTTCTTTTTCTTCAAAGATCAAGACAAAGATGGAACAAATGCAGATTGACCCTCAACCTGATTCTTCGATTCAACCTAAGGCTCGGGGGCTACTCCTTTTGGAGTGTGTTTTCATCGCACTTCCATATAAAGGTTTGAAGACAAACTTCTCAAAAACAACATCAAATGAGGCTAGAGTACCTTCCATCCGCATGACAGTACTCAAGTACTCGAAGACTTGGCCACGACCAAAGTACTCAAAGAGCATTAGAAACTAGTCGAGCAATGTCTGCAAAAGTACCTAAGGCTGTTACATTTGACTACAAAGTACTCGGGGGCTTGTCGGGCATACATCCATTGGCCCACCAGAAGGTTTGTACAGATCCATACAAGGAGAAGTACACCGAGACATACCAGGATATGGACACTACGATACAGGGTGGCGTAGTCTACATGGACTATTAGGAGACTAGTCATGGACAAGAAAACTACTCTTCCGAGTTAGAATAGAACTCTATAGTCGTATCCGACTAGTACTCTTGTAAGACAACTACCCTGTAACCTTGCTCCCCCGGTATATAAGGGTGGGCAGGGACCCCCTCAAAACAAGTTCAATCCAATACAAGCAAACAACATACAGAACGTAGGGTATTACGCGATCTAGTGGCCCGAACTTGTCTAAATCGCGTGCTTATGTACACCATCGAGCTCTTGATTTCGGCGACACCCACCAACCAAAACTCTACCTCGGGTACTCCCTTGGTAGGTTGCCAGGTATAAAACACCGACAGGGGCAGGGTTGCATGGTATGTCGACTAGTTGGTTATAATGTATGATATCTACTCGAATTACAACTATATTTGGGCAGTTCAAGTAGGAGTCTATCTTATATGTTTCGTATCCTCCATATTGTTTGATTAGATGTAGCATAAGTGGGCTAGATTTCCCTCTCCCCTCATAACCTTATCTCTAACATTTTTTATCTCTCTATTTGGCTCTGCTAGCTCCAATCCACTATCCTATGTTGTGTGTTGGGGTGCGGCTTAGGTGGCCCAAGGCTAGGACCCCTTTGTGTGTAACAGAGGTCTGAAATAGGGGTCTGAGGGCTTATTTGTGAGGCTTAGTAATTTAATTGCAATATCCAAGGGCCTCAATGTAAATACCAGAGACTTGTTTATAATATTCTTCCCTACCAATCGAATAAATTTAAACAACCACCTCCTCCCCCCTATAAATAGAGATCCTCCCCACCTATAAATAGAGACATAGGACTTGGAGGAGGGGACTTTTGACCATTTGTTTAAAAGTTGTATGTCTTATCTCTCTAACCTGTTCAGGATCTCCGATCCCAACATTATGCTTGCCCACTACCTCATCCATTATGCTGCCTCTGCATCAGGGATGTCACAACCTCCCTCAGGGGGATCCACCATAGGGGCTGGAGCCCCTACCCCCATGAAGCCCATGAAGCCCCCTAAAGCTCCCCTAAAAATTTCAACTATGGATGAAGAGGGGGAAGAAGAAAAGGAGGAAGAAGAAGAAGAGAAATAGAGGAGGAAGGAGGAAGAAGGGGGAATGAGCCCCTCCTTCCTTCAAGCCCTGGATCCTTCACTAATTGTCCCGTGTGCACCAACCCCTCCCTCTAGACTTCTAGGGTTGGGGGAACTGCACATCATGAAACCAAGTTAATAACCCCAACCCCCAATCCTATATCTTGCCAAAGAAGAGTTGCTCACCAACGATGGATATTGATATCCATCATTAAGAAGAGGATACTGTTGACAATAAATATGGAGAAGATGAAAAATCTTTTCCCTAAGAAAAAGGCAAGCATCTCCAATCAAAATATATGGTAAGAAATTGACATATTTTCCCAAAGAAATCTTTCATCTAATAAATAGCATAATTCTTGATTTTTGCCTCTTTGCTTCTTCCACCAGTACTACGAAGTGAACAAAATCTAGCCCATAAATGATCGTCCATATAGAGTGACCCTTTTCTTGGCACCACGTTAGTTGGAGCCATTTGCAGCAAAGATCATGGCGCCTTGAGGTCTTAATCTTTCTGCGACAACAACCTATCCTTGAGGTCTTAATAGCACCTTTTGTGGTATCCTATATTCCCTCGATCTTGAAATATAAGACATCTAGGTATTTAAAAATTTTCCTCAAATATAAGGCATTCTAGGCGTATTGAACAACCATGATTAGTTTGATTGATTGGTGAATTCGTTGAAGTAGACTCATTATTATCCGTCATTGTTATTATAATATATCCAACCAAAACTAATCCTTATGTATAACTTATGGTGCAGTCATTTTTTGCCAGTCCTCTATTCCCAGTGCATTGTTTTATTGCGTGGTTTTCCAAGAGCATCATGTCATCTAAGAAGATTTGAGTTCATGAACGAAGCAATGTATCCCAATGCAAAATTTCCTCCCACGGTTTCATAGACACGCCATAGCATTTAATTGTCAAATTGTCAAGCATGGGATTGGATACAATTGGATGCAATGAAACTATCTGAGTTCGATGCGTGATGAGGTTCATGCCTTCTGAGTTTGTTTGCCTCACATACTGCACTCAGCTTGAAGCCATCCATGGAGTCTAGAATGATGAGCAAGTTAATTTCCTAAAGGTCAAAATGCTCTCATTGTCCCTCCCTTCCTCCGGGTCACTGATGTCCCCAAAATCTCCCAGAGTTGCTGCTGAGCAAAACACCGTGACGAAAGCAAGGACAACCGTTCAAGCAGACGCAATCATTCATGTAACATTCAGGCAATCCCAAACTCACTCGACTAGCTACATCAGCCACCTCGGGGCCAGTGATTGAGTAAACCCATTCCTCTGTAACATCATCACTTCATTGTTGGTGGTGTTGTGCGCCACCACGGTGGTGAATTTGGCGGTAACCAAGCCAACTTTGACGGGACACGAGAATGATGGTGGGAGGGGGTAATGTGAGGGTAAAACAACCATTATATATCGCTTGTCCCATTGTAGAGTGTTGCATGCTTAGCAAGAGGGCCTTAGATTATTATCGCCAGATCGATCGGTTGTTTGCTGCTGTAGTCTATCGTTGACCTCAACGGCCACATCGCCGGGGCAGAGAGAGAGGTCTGCCGCAGCCATGGAGCTCCTGCAGAACAGCATCCCCACGGTGTCCCTGGCTGTCTCAGCCACGGCGCTGTACGCGCGCCGTGTCGCGTCCGCCCCGGCTTCCTCCGCCTACTCACGCTACTCGCGGTGGCTGCGTTCCTCGCAGCGGCACCCCTGGCTTTCACCTCCTTTGCCAACATCCGGGGCCTCGCGGGATTCTTCCTTGCATTTTTTTAAGAGTCAATGGGGCTAAGAAAGCCAACCTGAACATTTCATTTCTTCAAAGAGAAATTACAAGATCAGGCAACCAATACGTAAGATTGGTGATCAGGATACAAAGAAGAAACAAGATAGGGAGCCACAAGGGATTACTATCGCAGCACACACACTCGCTACAGAAGAGGATCAACCATACAACAAAGAAACCCAAAGGTGAGGCAAGGCACGGATCAGGGAGGTATCACCGCTAAGCAACCAGGCACTTGAAAACAACCAATCCGCGAATAGAAGCTGACCACCGAAGGTTGACCAATTCGCACCAACGAAGGTTGGAGAGGGGGGGGGGGGGCAAAACCCTACCTGAATCGAATCATTCACGCACAACTAGGCCTCCAAGGGGAACACAACATCTATGGTTACCTTCAGTCACCCGCATCAAGCCAACGGACTAGCTTCACAGGTTGCAACCGAATTCAGTCGCCCTCAATGGGAAGGAAGCCTCAGAGGAGCAGAGGCCGCCGAAAATTAGTGACGAAAGACAACCAAGCAGAGAAGACGACATCAAGCTACTAACGAGCAAAAGATACTATCACAAAACCACAGCAGCCACCACCAAAGAAGAAGAGAGGGATTGACACAGCAGCCACCACCGAAGAAGAAGAGAGGGATTGACAGCTTACATCCCATACTACAGAGCTCTGCATGTTGCTGTGCTGAACAAGGAGGTTGATGTTGATGAAGGCCGTCACCAAACCATGCGGAGGTAGAGGAGCCTCCCCACGCACAAGCGCGACGCTTTTGTTGCAGGATATAGGGCACAAAAGACCATAGACCATCAACACAACCTAGGCCGTGCGGAGGTGGAGAATCTCCCCGCACACCGGGTGCGATACTCTCGTTGCGCGCCCGAAGATGGCCGCGGCGACAAAGAGGAAGCCGCAGATGTCACATGAACAGCAGTACGGGATCTCCATAGCACAACACCAAGGTGCGGCACCGGTTGGAGGAACCAGCCAACTCCGAGCAACCAGGCTCCACGCAAAGGCCTTGGCGGCGAGACAGAACCATCTATAGGACAAGGAGCGACGTCTACCGGAGGGGCCTCCCCACAGCCAAGCCAAAGGGCCCTCAGCAAAGCTGCTGGCGAGGGGTGATACAGGGGCGTGGGGAAGACGCCGTCTTGGTCCAGCCGGTGCCAGTGCCACCCAGCAGCCACCCACATCCGTCACATCGCCAGCAAGGTGCCTAGCGACGAGGGCAGCGCAGGGGAGCTGAGAGCCAACGACCGAGGGGAGAGGCGCGTCCTAGTGTAGGAGGGCAAGGCGAAGAAGCCGTCGGGGAAGACCAAGGAAGCATCACCAGAATTAGGAAGCTTTGGATCTAGATCTGGGACCAAAGGAGCAAAACGGGAAGAGAGAGGGAGGAGGAAAGCAAGTTGAAGGCGCTGCTGTGGCTCTAGAGCCTGCCACCGCCGCAGGCAGCAGCTAGAGCGACGGCGGCAGACGAGTTGACGTCGGGGGAGGGAGACGCTCGCGGTGTACGGCGGGCGAGCAGCTCAGGAGACGGACGGGGTCCCGTGAAGCTCACTTTCCCTCCGGTGCACTTGTCATCTTCGATTCTTCCTCGCATGGCTCGGCGTTTTCAAGGTCGCACTCCTGGCCGCCGGCCGTGGCCCGCTCAACCCTGACCTCCCCGTTCACCAGTTTCTCTTCATTGCAGCGCTACCTGTCAAGCTTACAAATGGCAGCAGCCATCACGGTCACAGCAAAGCCGCAGCAGCATCGCCCAAGCCCAAATTGGCGTTCCTTGTTTCTTGCGCAGTCAAGGTCGCAGTTCTAGCAGCCGTCCTCCATGCCTACCAGTTCATCGACCGGCTGCATCTGTACATGCGCCTGGCTCTGTACGGTGTCCACATCTACTGTTTCTTCGATCTCCTGCTCCCCTGCATCGCGGCCATCGGTGGTGCGCTCGGCATGGAGATGGAGCCACAGTTCGACCGGCCGTACCTGGCGTCGTCCCTGCGCGATTTCTGGGGGGCGACGGTGGAACCTCGTGGTGTCCGCCATCCTCCGGCCGTCGGTGTACGGCCCCGTACGACGGTACGAGCGCTCCCCGGGAAGGAGGCTGCCGCCATGGCCACGTTCCTCGTCTCCGGGCTGATGCACGAGGCCATGGTGTACTACATCACCTTGCGGTCACCAACTGGTGAGATGACGGCGTTCTTCCTGCTGCACGGCGCGTGCTGCGTGGCCGAGCAGTTGGGCGAGCGGTGGTGGATGGGGAGGGGATGGCCACGGCCCCCGCGACACGTTGCCACGCTGCTCGTGGTGGTGTTCGTGACGGGCAGCATTCTGGCTGTTCTTTCCGCCAATTTGCAAGGAAGGATCTAAGGAGAAGCTACTCGAGGAGTGGGTTGCGTTGGCAGGGTTCATCACGGGTGCTGGTGGGAATCTCTCCGGTATGTTTAATTAGTTGCCCAATCAAGTCTTAAATGTACTGTGCTGTGCTAGCTGACTTGTATTGAATTTTTTAATACATATCCTACTCTTGTGGTTGCTCAATTACTTTCAACAACCGTACCTTTCCACTATTATTCTTGGGAAAAGCTAAACATCACCAAAGCTACAGCCTTGCCTTCCTATAGTTCGTTTTTATATTATCGTTGTATTTTTATTTCCAATAGTTCGTTGTTCCATACTTGCATTAAAATTCTTATTAGGCCATTTTCTTTACATTGATGAAGGAATCGAACGAAGACAATTTCTATAACTAGTTTTTATTTGTTTCATTTTCACTATTTTCGATTTTGGAAAAAGTTCAATTTACACCCTACAGCTATCACAAAAGTCCGATCTTTTACTCTTAAGTCTTAACCACAAAACTGGAAACCTGCACCATCCAACTATCGAAGCGGTACAAAGTTTGTTTTGGGTAGTTTCAAAGGTGATTTTCTATTTTCTAGGAATTAGGAAAAAATGATTTAATCTAAAAAATCATAAATAATTTATGCTAAATTATAAAAATATGAATCCATTATCCAAATTTTTCTAAAAATGTACCCTATCCATATGAGCTCTATTTAAAGTTATTTGCATCTAATTTAATCATGTTCCAAGTGTTGGATTTATTTGTTTCCCAAGCGATCTTCTGATGTATGACGAACTGATATATGTCATAACCCCTTTTTTCATCATAAATCGTGATTTGTGACATTGCTAGGACAAACAACGTTTGTCACTAATAGTGTTATAAACAGCGGTTTATGATGTTCCTACGCGTCACTAAATCTATGACACCTACGAAACGTCCACACAACATCATAAATTGACTTTTATGGTTTTGCCACGATGGATCAAAATCTGATGTGGCATTACCATTGTGATAAATTGTGGCTTTTATGGTTTTGCCAAGATGGATCAGAATATAATGTGGCAATACCTTTGTGATAAATTTTTTCTTCACAATTTGAATTAGGCACAATTATTGTTGGACGGAGACCTAAATTTTATTTTCGTCACAACTTATTATAGGCTCTTTTGTTATTGGGTGGAGCCCAAAATTTATCCATATTGCTTTTGGCCCTTTTATCTGGATTTATGAATGAAATATATTTTGTGACCAATTATATGTGCGCTACACTTACATAAATTTGAATCTAATTTCACATTAGTAATAAAATTGTGCTGGAATAATGAATTTTAATTCATTTCCAATCTGGTTGGCCAAATAGATACATATAAATAAATAATAAACGCAGCACATATATTTATGTACACAACATAACAA
Organism: Setaria italica; assembly: GCF_000263155.2. Taxonomy (NCBI): domain Eukaryota; kingdom Viridiplantae; phylum Streptophyta; class Magnoliopsida; order Poales; family Poaceae; genus Setaria; species Setaria italica. Next base: position 5,499,184 of record NC_028456.1, on the reverse strand, counting down.
ATTATTGTTCTCCTTGAGACAATCACTACCGTATTGTTCATCAAAAATCATAAAATATTACAAGGTAATAGTATCACAAAGAACGGAGCTTAATAAAGCTGCAACTGGGACATAAGCTCAACTTTTAAAGTAAAGCATTGATCTTAACCTGTTGCACAAGTTAGCAATTGATCTTAATCTTTTACCTTCTTTTTCAAGTTTGCTAACTCTTGCTGGTGAGTGAGAAATCATTATCGAAGTTGTACCCATCTTGTTTATCAGCCTCAAGTTGCCCTCGATCAACACCACCGCTTAAGGATTTGGTAGAGCTTCGTTAATACTCAGGAAAATCATGAGGTTTTCATTTTGGAATATTTAGCATTGCTTCGATAACTCCAATCTAGCAATAGAACGATCAGAAGTAAGACTTTGATCCTGTAATGGATTTAAACGAAGGAAACAAGGAAAAAACCATGGAATGAGACTGAATAGGAGCGACTACGGATGTTGACCGTCTGTCTAGTTGAAATATGATATTGTCAAACTTCAATTGATGCATTTGTTTAAGTATAAATTACGAGCGGATAAAAAAACAAGCATAAGAACATGTGGCATAGGTTGAGATATGTGCAAACTGACACAATTTCATCTATTACATATTACAAACCACATAAAATATTTGGCTTGGCACAAAAATAATTATTGGAAAAAAATTAAAAGTAAAGAGGATTTGCTGGAGCACTATTTTTTTTCCAACTCTCCCAATAGGGTACAACAAATCCATGTTCCCCAATCCAACTACAATATTGAAAGCCAAAGAGAATAGGGAAGCAATCTAAGCATTGAACTTTAACAATACATGCAAGAGATATTGTTGGTATATTTAACGATCACGAATAAATCCAGAAACGCACGGGTATACTATTGTAGCATTTCACCCATGAGTATTAAGGGTATCGTTATTTATTTTAGAGTAAAATGCACCGAAGGTTCCATCAAGTTTTGATGGGGTGTCACTTAGATCCATCAACTCCGAAAGTGTATTTTTGGATCCATAAAGTTTTCAAGTTGCACAGTTGGTTGGGGTGGAGGCGCTGAAAAATGTCCGACCAACAGTAATGTGGATGACGGCAGCTTGTACACGCTCGTGGACCAAGATCGAAGAGGAGGGGTCGATGGCATAGCAGAGGAGGTCAAGGATCTTCGGGTGGCGGTGATTTGATTTTGGTGTAGCACGACCAGAGGATTTGGCTAGCGGGATTGGCTATCTTGAGGGGAGAAACTGACAGGCGCGTGCATTTTGATAGGGACGCGTCCAAGGGCCACTCTAGCCACTATGTGTTGATTTGGATGGCGATTGGCTGCCAAAGCGGCGGTGCCGCCGATGGATAGTGGCCCTGGACTAGCATTTAGACGACACCAACAACCATGGCCCGCGCTTGCTTCCTTGCCATGCTCGGTGCCGCCCGTGCCTCTTACACTCACCGCACCCGCTGGTTGACACTTTCTCCTTCTCCCATAGCTGGGCGGGCCCTACTGAAGGTGAGGTCGCGTCCCTATGGTGCGCGGACAGCAGGGCTGTGGAGAGACAGGTAGCGTAGGGCATGGCAGCAAGAAGCATCCGCTAGAGCTCATCTCACCCACGACATGCTTGACAAAATTCTCCATCCAAACACCATGAGAAGAGATGAAGATGAAGAGAGAGGAGAGAGGAGATGCCCCGTCACCATTTGGTGTCGACGTGGAGGTGTATTTACCTGTGGTGAACGACTTGAAAAGTTTATGGACTAAAAATGCACATTTAGAGTTGATGGACCTAAGTGACACCATGTGTAAAGTTGATAGGCCTACAGTGTATTTTACTCTTTACTTTATTCCGGAGGAAGGTGGCAGTCAAAGAGTTACTATGTTTACGAATATATCCTAATTAAGTAAACCAAGGTACAAATAGGGGTAAGTAATAATATAGAGGGACCAAGGTACAAATAGGGGTAAGTAATAATATAGAGGTGGGGAAACGAGGGGAGGAAAAAAAACGGAGGGGGTGCGGGGACGGAGCGAAAGAATGTTTTTTCACCTTTTTTATTTTTTAGAGTAGAGAAGAGAAGAGTAGAGAAAAGAGAACTGATAATATGGGTTTATCGCAATATCTGAGTAAACCATGTACTGGTTGTAGATCAATTTAGAAAATAAAATGGCATGAACTGCGCACGGGAATCATGTTACTTATAATGAAGCAAAGATGCCAACAGGACCACAATCATGAATTAGAAGAAAATCACAACATATAACAAAACATTAATTCAGCTATTTTTTTAAGCATTCGTAGGTGTGATTGAGATTCAGGTCCCGCTTGGTAGAGTTTCGACTCCTTCCAAAATGGCTTCGGCTCTAGCTCCTTCGGTGAAGTAGCTTCTCTAGTGGAGCTGAAGCCGTTTTGCAAAATGTTTGGTAAAACAGCTTCTCAATGGCAATATGGGTAATTTTATGATCACTTAATGCTCGAGAGAGAGAAGAAGCTGGTGAAGCCACTTTTTTTGGCTCCTCCTCTCTGGCATAAGCTGTTTTGTGGCTTCTCCCCGATTTCGGTGGTGGAGCCGTTTTGAAATTGCCCCTTTAGTAGGCCTTCATCAAAAGCTGTTGGAGAAGCACTTTGAGAAGCTCTACCAAAGGGGGCCTCATTCTTCTCGTATCTATTAAGAGCCGAAGCACAATCCTTTAAATAAATTCCTCCGCACAAAACATCACAGGATCTGAAACAATGCTTTGGAACCATACTAGTCTCACTAAAGATCGAGTTCAGTAATTGTGCTTGAATCTGAAATCAGTAGGTCTAAAATCGCACCTGGCAGGGCTGAGTTTGGTGTAAGTGCAAGAAGAACAAAAAGGGGCGACGAGCGTGGAGGTGCGTCACTGCCGGCCATGGAAGGGCCCCACGCACTCCGGCACGAGCCTACCAGGGAGGCGGCCTCCACCATGGCTGCCCTATCATTGACCAAAATTGATCAAGGGGACTCATTGGTCATTGACACCTTGCCCTCTCTCTTTGGAATTGGAATTGAATCTGCCACCGCTGTTGATTGTTGAGCTGCCGCCTCGCATCCCCTCTCCACCATTGGCAATAGTGCGTGGCGCTGATGCATGATGCCACACTGCAAAGGAAATGGCGGGTGGTGCTGATGTCAGAAGCCATGGGAGAGGCAATGGCGAGCGGCGCTGATGCAGGATGGCACACCGGAGAAGCAATGGTAGCTACGCTGTTGAAATATCCATAATCACACCCTTCTTCCACTATGATTTAAGGTGATGAGTACTAGTTATCTTTGTCTTTTTAATGCCAATTTGATATAACATTGAGTTCACATGTTTTTTTAATGTAAAATGAATTATGTTTTATTAGCAATTATACACATATTTATTCTTATTCTTATTATTATTTTATATCTCCACAACTTAAAAAAACCAAGGAGATGACTTTTTGAGCCTCACCCGGTGATCCTCGCTTCGGTTAATTCCTACCGTCAGATCGCTCCATTAGCCTCCGCTCACTTCTCTACCCTCCGTTTTTTCTGTCCCTCCGTCATCCTGTACCCTCCCCCATGTTCTTCTTTTCTCGAGCCGCAGCCACCTCTCCTCCCTCTGCCCATTCCTCGCCTCCTCCGCGCCCCACCAACGTCGTCCCCCCTGCGTCGCTGCCGGGCCGCCACCAATTCCTCCCTGCGTCACCGCCGGCCCCCCGACGACCCCTCCCTGCATCACCGCCGGTGCCGGTGCTAAGGCCAGGAGTTCAGCCATCACTCGTTCAGCCGTTCCCCACCGGCGGTTGGTGCTCCTGGAAGCGACGGCGCCGCATCACGCGTGAGGGAGATCCCGTGCACTGCCCCATGGCCTCATTCCTCTGCACTCATCCAGGAAGAGCCTGCTTGCCGTCCATCAAGCCGAGGTGATTCACGTCCTCTCTCCTCCCATGCAATCTCCTCTGTCGGTTTTTCTCTGTGCTCTCCCAGAATAGTAGATGTAGATTAGACAATTAGGCATCTGGAAATCTTAGCATGTAAATAGGTTGCAACTTGCAATTGATGTGAGCGTTCCATTGAGATTAACAGTTGCAGATCCCTGGTCATTAAGTTCTTCCTTGCTCATAGTGTATTGATGTTTATCCTATCTAAATTCATTTTGTGAGCTTGCTTATTGCAGCTTATAATGGTATTTCTTTCTCACTTCAACTATACTAATCAGATTAATAAGGTCGAGTTCTACATAGACCAAAGCAAATCCTTACAGATAGAAAATGCCAGACTAAGATATTTGGAAATTGAAAGAGAAGACAAGGTTGCTGCTTTTGATAGAGCAATAATTCTTGAAGGCAGGCTCCAAACATAGTCTGAGATCAGAGAGAAGATAGAAGTTTGAAATTTGAGGGAAAAATGAAGAGCACGCTACACTCCTATATGATATCGATGTGCTCAATCTGCTGAGCTATGCTATTTGCCATTGCACACGACATGTTTGTATAAATGTTCAAAAGAACAACATAGCAAGAAACCTGGGAATATAGCTGCAATTTCAGTGGACAAAAATCCCTGTAGCTTGTAGAGATTATAGGAAACATGATTTGGTATTTTCCAGGCTTGCTTGGCTATACCCTCTTTCTGCTAAAATGTGTTGTTCAAAATAATGTTGTTCCACTTTAATCTTGTGTACCTACCACCATACGTGTCAACTAATGTACTGCACAAGACAAGATATCAACAGAAGATATGGGTGTTGAATGATGCCTCAATAATTGTGTGGCCCTCATATCTTCGTTCCTGATCCAGATAGAAGATGACCCATCTCGTAGCAAACTTGAATCTTGAGCCAAAATTTCCTGTTCTTTTGTGCATATGAGCATTTGAAATGATAGGGTGTGACAAATCACTTTTCTCTGACATATCACTTTCCAATTTCTGCTATGTATTTTCTCTGACATACCACTTTTCAATTTCTGAACCTCTTTTGGAATTATAGGTTGTGACATTAGATTGCTCCAGACATGAAGTGGGGATGAAGAAGAATGCCAGCTAACTGAATATTCATTGTTCAGGTAATCTTCAATGTTCAAATCTGGTGATCACCTTCGTAGGTACCCACCACAGTATACAACTGGGCATGATAGTTTCAGAACTGAGGCCAGCCACAATATACCATGCTGAGCCCTGCATACAAGATTTGATCCATGGACTTCAATGTCTATGATGACTAATTTGCTGGATATACATATTCCTCCGTATCTCTAATGCTCTGTTTATGTTTGCTCTTCTCAACCGTGTCCACATTCAATACTGAATACCAGCTGTACAGGCAAAAATGGATGGGAGACGCAAAAGCTGTAGCAAATATTTCGATAGCGGACAGTCTCTACGTGCAGGCAACACAGAGTTCTCTGGTGGTCATGCCAGCAGTACAACGCCAGGGAAGCTGAACTCCTATGGCTGCTAAGCAGCCATGTCCACATTCATTGTTGAACCTGTGAGCTCCTGCAATCCTAGATAGATTTTAACTTAGCTACAAAACTGAAGTTTTCTAAATGTGGGTTTTCATTGGCTCTTTCGAGCCTTAGGGGGCTATGCATGCAGCAGCATGCAAGTACCTTGTGTCCTTGACGTGCTGAAGGTGAGTTGATAAGATTCTTAAGTTGTTATAAGATGGTACAACATAGTTATGCCATACTGCTCTCAATATGGATCCTTCTTCTTCAATGTGATTGACATGGTGGCAGAGGCGATGGAAAAGGTCGCTGGTGAGGTCACCCACACGTTCCCCAGCAATGAAAATCTCAAGGAGGCCACCTCAAAGATTAAGACGGTCAATGATGCGACCGAGGAAGATGCTGAGAAAGCCGAGGCTCCGATCCAAAAGGTAGGTATTTGTACCTTGGTAGTACGTTAGGCTTCGATTGCATACGGTAGCTTGTTGATGTTGCTATTGCCTAAAGCTCATGGTACAGTTTTGCAAGTTATTTCTTCCTGTTATTCTTTGCCACGTTTGGTGGTTGGAGATACATGCTGATCTGTAGGTTGTAGTCTGCCTAACAACTTGTGGCAGTGACTTGCATCTTGCACATTTAAGCACCGGGTTATTACAGTTCAAAAGAGTAAATTGCATCCACCATACAACAACATGTAGGATTGCATCACTTTGGTCCAACAAGTTGCAAACCATGCAAATTGATACATGAACTTGTTAGATAATGATTTTATTGAAACCATGGATATTATTTGATCGTGTAGGTAAGAAAATGAATTGCCAATTCCTTTTATAAATAAAAAATTCTAGGTCTAGTATTTTTGAAAACTAAAATAAGTATATAATACGTTTTGTGTCATCCAATTGCCAATATCCATAGCATATTGTACTTGTTCATGAATAGGTCTTACTGAAGGTCTGTAGTAATATGATGAGGCATCTTATACTAAGCTGTGATTTTATATTGACATCGTTTCCTTTTCCTTGAGCCGTTGCATTATTGACCGGTTGGATGGATGATCAATCGGCAGTGTGAGGGTGCTGGTCCTGCTGATGGAGACATTGACGATGGGAAGTGGCAGCACAGGAGGTTACAGGAGGTTGCCGCTAGGTACTAGCAGCATGCTAGCACGGAGCTCTGCCAGGGAAGTAGGCTGATAGTTGAGCGAGAGAAAGATTACATGAAACCGGCAATGGGAAAAATCTGTTATGTAGTGTTCAAATAGCTAGGTAGGCATTCTATTTTCATGGATAATGATTTGTACTTCTGTGTTAAAACATAGTGCATACTTCTATTATACATGCCATTACACAAATTTTATACAATAAAAATGAATGGTTAAGGAAAGTATTTGTTTCGCCCGTACGCACGGACATGATCCCAGTATACTATAAGGATTCAAAACAATTGAAAATATTTTCCACCCAATTTATATTATTATTATACTATAAGGATCCAAAACAATGGAAAATCATTCCCACCTGATTTAGACCCACCTTATTCCTCATGGAGGGTCCATCTGCCATGTCCATCTGTCAGGCTGAAGGTGTGACAAAAAAGCCAGCAGATCTCTCCATTGTTTTCGTCACCATGCCCGCGTGTACCCGCACTTCGTCTCCGTTAATCACGCGCGCTTACCTTCTCTGCCGCACCCTTCCCTTCTCTATCTATTTGTGCCACCGTCCCCTCCCTTCCTATCGTGGTGCCGCACCTCCCCAAAATATATCACATTCTTGACACTGGTGCACGAATATCAATCCTTTTAATGAAGATTTTACATAATTGATCGAAAGATTAGCACACCAGGGGCGCACTCCAGACTCTAGTGTAAATGATATACAATGCCAACGAATAAATTTTAGTGGCAATATAAATATTCTAACAGCCAAATATACTCAAGGCTGCATATGATGTTGGTGGCAGTCGAACCTCAAAGGATGCAACAAATGACTTTTTCGATGCAATATAATAAGATCTTTTGCAACGCAGGACAAGATTAAATCAACACAGTTTCATGGTGGCCATATTCACAACTACTTGCAACTAATCTTTTTTTGATGCAATATAGCAACAACTATTGCAACGTAGGTCAAGATTGAGACGATGTAATTACACCGTGGCCATATGCACAGCTACTTGCAACCAACTTTACAATGGTGGCAACAATGCCTAGCTATCGCAACAAAAAATCAATATTATCACAACTCAACACTAGTCGTAGCAATAGGAACCCATACTCGCAACCACCTTTTCCACCTTAGCATTAGCGCCTCCCTCTTGCAACTAAGCTTATGACTAATGCAACGTACAATTTTTGTGGCCATAAGGCCTATATATTGCTACCAATTGTGTCGTTGGTTGCCATAGAACCAAATACTGCAACCAAATGTGTGGTATTGCGGAAACAAGTGGTGCTAAAAAGGTCAAATCCTTGTAGTGAGGCTAGCCCCTCCTATGGCAAGCTGAACGAGGATGCAAATACTCATGTCCAACACTTTCTTCGCCTATGTGACACGGTCACAATGACGAGAGTCACTCAAGACGCCATTAGACTCCGCCTATTTCCGTTCTCGCTCCTTGGGAGAGCGAAATAGTGGTTCTACAAGGACAAGGATGTTGTTAACACATGGGCTAAATGCTTCACGGTGTTCCTCGCCAAATTCTTCCCGTTGGGCAAAAAAAATTCCCTACTTGGAAGGATTTCTAGCTTCCAACAATCAAGAATGGAGACGATCCTAGAGGCATGGGAGATGCTGCAAGAATACATCCTTACTTGCCCACACCACGGGATGGATGACTGGCTCGTCCTCCAAAGCTTCTACAATGGGCTCGTCCTCCAAAGCTTCTAGAATGGGCTAACCACATCAGCACAAGCCTACCTTGATGCCGCTACTAGAGGAGCCTTCCTTGACCTCACTATTACCAGAGCAACGGCTCAACTCAAGAAGATGGTCTCCAATCAGGGGTGGAGCAAAGAATGACTCCAACCTCATATGCGAGGCATGCACATCATGAAGGAGACAGACATGCAAGCCGCTAAGCTAGATCTATTCTCAAGTGCATGGAAGAATAGGAGAAGCCCCAAGAACTAATGCTCAAACCCATTCAAGCCTTGGACTCGCACCTCACGTGCGAGGTCTGCGGAAATGGAGGCCACTCGGGGAACGATTGCCCCAAGAGCTAAGAAGATGTCGCTTGCATGAACAACAACAACGGGTACCATCCTTAGGAAGGTCAATGGTGGAATCAATCGCGCCCACCATATCAGGAAGGTAATAATGGTAATTTTAATTTGAATTACAATTCAAACCAACCTTCCCTAAAAGATTTTATTCTTGGCCAAGCTAAAATAAATGAATCTCTTTCTAAAAAGCTTGCCGCCAATGATAAAACTCTGGAAAGCATCAATGTCAAAATTGAAAGTCTTTCCTCTGCTTTTAAAAATCAAGTGAGCTTCAATAAAATGATCGAAAGCTAATTAGCTCAAATCGCTGCTGCTATTCCTATTTCTGAACCTGGGAAAATCCCGGGACAACCCAAAAATGTGAGTGCAGTCACTGTTAAATGGGGCAACCCATCTCGGTATCCGCCCACTACTAACCATGCAGGGAGACCTAGGCATCAATGAAGAAACTCATGGGAGGAACCAGCAGTCAAGAACTAAGAACTAGGGTACCTGGCAACCAGCTGCTCAATGTGGGGGTTCCACGTTGATCGAGCCATCTGCGACCTTGGTGCAAGTGTCAACATCACACCAAAGACTATGCTTGATAAACTAAATGCCCCTATTCTCTTTCCTACAATGAACCGCTTGAAGCTAGCCGATTCGTTGATCCGTTACCCCGAGGGGATATTGCACAACATATCGGTAGAGATCAAAGGTTCCTATGCCATTGTGGACTTTGTGGTCCTTGACACGGCTAGTGACCTGGGGATGCCACTCATCCTTGGGCGACCAATCCTGCACGCGGTCAAAACAATGGATCAATGTCTGGTCCGGAGTAATCTGGCTCCACATTCAGGTTCCAAACCAAGGTAGAGGAATGCTATCAGGTCAACACCAGTCAACACTCTGGTGGCCAAAATACAGACCCCAACTTCTGAGAAGGCACTAGCCACATCTCTGTTGGGTATTTTAGCGACAGCGAATAAATCAGCAAGCGCACGGATACCATTGTAGCTTTCACCTCAAAATATTCCAAGGGTATCAAATCCAAGGGAACGTGTGTCCACTACCTCTGTAATAGTCGATCCAAGGACACATCAAGGTAGGTGGCGAGGGTAGAAAGGATTCCTAAGCATAGCATTATAGGTGAGTTAGAGGTTGATCTCTCAAATAGAACTTGCTTTAGGCACCGGCTTACCCCTCATCTGTCAGGAGACTTCAGCCAGCAGTTCTACGAACCCAGCTCTATGCTATATCTGAAGGTGGAGGATTACAAAGGACCAATAGGGTTGTCACCACCTATGGCCTACCTCTAGCAACCCGTGGGATATAAGGCAAACGAAGGATAAACCTTAGCCCACACACCACATCTACGCTACTGATTACTACTGCAGTCTAACTACGTCTGAAATCTTGTAGCAAACTACGACACTCTGTATAAATACAAAGCGATGAACCTGAAAGTAAGAGAACTGATCTCACTCAAATATAAATGCTACTAGTGTATACTATAAACATACATGAGATCACTCAAGCCTATGCTATGATAGCAAAGGTATATGACTAGCATATGAGCATAACCAAGCACACAAACATAGTAAAGGAATAAGGATATTCGTGCAACCAAGTATAACACTATAAGAAGGAACCACGAACGCTTACTTAACTATGAATAATGTAGCAACATCCGTAGAGGTACAAGCTGGGAGGAGAGTGCCGACAGTCTAGCACTCCTCCCAAACACCCCTCACTCTTGCCCTACTCTAAGCACAAGCTAGGCAAGGCTTTGCCTTTGGAATGAGGCTCTAAGCTCTCTTGAATGGTGTGTCCTCAAATGAGCCCCCTCTCCTTCTATTTATAGAGGGTAGGTGCCTTGGGAGAGTGGAGTTCCTCCAAGCATCTCAAGGGAATCTTAAGAGAATATTCTTCTCCAACTCTTCTCCTTGTGCTACCTAGCAGGATTTGAGGCTTTGAGGTGGTAACTCTCGGTGAAACGATCATAACCACCTTCAGGAAGCCACTAGGAGTCGACATGTGGAAGCTGAGCTCGAGGGGTGCCAGGGCCAGTTCTGCCGAACCATGGGTGGGCACCGCCTCTTGCACCGCCCTTCATCTAGGACGTTGCCTGGTGGGCCCTCAAGTCGGTCCAGGGTGCCTATGCCAAATTAAGGTGGTTTACCCCCTGATGTTGGCCCATGGATCCGTGTGCTCTTCCCTAATTGGCTGGAGTTGTGTTTCTTTGCTTCTTAGGTGAGTTTTCTCCTCCTTTCGATAAGTCACCTGCATACAAATATTCACCAACACTTGTGGAAATCTACCACTACTGTTGATGCTCATCTTTTATGTGTTTATGCAGGAGTTGACGACCTAGATTTGGTACTTAAGAACCATCAACAACACCCCCACACTTATCCTTTGCTCGTCCTCGAGTGAAAGGTAAAGTCTAAGGTGGAACATTACTTCTTATGGTAAGGGTCAAATATGTAAGATATCCAAAGCCATACCTGTACTTGTGAACTTTTGAAGTGTCTATCATGTTACCTTGGGTGGTTGATGACTAGAACGGTCTTGATTCAAATCCCCTCCACTCTTTCTGTCTTAGTAACTTGGGTTTTTAATAATGTTTTTCAAAAGAAAACCTTACCTAGCTCCTCAATTGATTCTCTCATATCGCTCAATGTGTATGTTCCTCACCAAGGCATTAGCTTGCCTTTCTTCACCCTACTTCTAATAAGGCTTATGTGGAGCTCAAGATCGGGATAAAGACAAGGCATACCTGCATCACATATGTTGCAAAGCCAAAGACCTGTTCCAAGTAGAATACAAGTCATACAATCTAATCAAGATGTGTAAGTGTGTGGATGGAATATGGTGGAAAGGTGTACGGACTCCTTTTGTATGATTCCATCACTCTCCCTTTTCTCTTTATTTTGGACACGGGCTTTCTTTTTCTCTCTCTTTTTTCTCTTGTTTTCATCATGCTTTGAGCATGGCTTTATTTCTTATTTTTTCCTTTTTTTGCATAGCCCATGTCTCTTTTGCAAACATACATTTGGAGAGAGAGGTCACACCACATGTGGAGCTTTATTTGGTGGATGGATGGATGGGATGTTACTAGATTCCAATGTAGAAGTGATGAGACATCACATGCTCGGATATAACCATATTGGCATATTTTGACTCCGAGGTGAAACAATTCTTTATCATAATTATATGTGATACATTTGATGAATTGATGTTGCACCATGATGTGTATTCGTTATCAATTTCAGAAATACATACATGGATCAAAAATAGTGTTAAACACACATGGAAGGCATGGAGGACCAAAGAAGTAGATTGGGGGCCAAGTCCAAGTATTCCCAACGTCCTCCACCAGGCCACCACGTCACTTTTGGCCCAAGGAAAGAAAGAGATCCAATCCAACATTTTGGCGCTGGATTCGGACTGCAGCTCTACCCCAACACGTCATCTTATTTTGGCCCAATGGGTCGTGTATCAAGTTGGGTCCATTAGGGACATGTCCTAGGGTTGGAGCACGACCCCAACAACCCCCAGGTCGTCCTCCTAGGTATTAATAAGGATTAGAGCTGCCACAAACAGATTGGATTTTGTTTAGATCAAGTTTAGCTCTCGCTACTTGCTTGTAAGCGCGCGTGCTGGATCAGACCATCCGTTCTACTCGATTCGGAACCCCAACTTTGTGAGTTCAGATTGGTTTCCATCTCTATATTTGCAATTGAGTTGCTTGTTATACTTGTTCTTGCTTGTTCTTCGATTGCTTGCAGGACGAGTGCCCTAGTGGCCGGGTGACACGCTCCACAAGATCGCGGCAGCCATTGGAGGTGGTGTATCAGTTGCTAAGGCGCAGCTTGGAAGGCTGTAGTCGGGCCGTGAACGTCGTCTCCATCCACCAATTGAGTTATCTACGCCTCTCATCGAAAGATCGGGAATCAACCCTAGCGGGTGTATATCAAGAAGTCTAGTATGTGGAAGTGGAGTATACGTGATCTTGATCATGAAAGTATGACGAATATTCCACAAGGGTCACAAGAATTTGGCAAAACTCAACATGATAGCAAGCAGCATATGTGTATAGGTTTTTCAATATGAACATCATATGGTTTTGGTAGAATGGAGGCATATCATTGAGGAGCTAGCTAGGTCATTATTTTTCAACATAAATTTCCAAAGTACTTTTGGATAGAATAGAGCAAGGTTCATTTTATCATGCCATATCTCAAACATCAACAACCTAGATAGCATGCTTTCCTAAAGATATAGGTTCACAAGCAAACAGGTGCAAGCAAGGAATATAGAACATGTATGCCAACCATAAGGAGCATGTTTTCAGCCAAGGTTCACTTTAATTCTGAGTTTAATTTTTAATGATCAGAGATGAGATTCATTCAAACTCATGAACCAGGGAGTAAAGAGGTAGAGTGCACATACCATCGCTCCCGAAGAAGATGGGGATTGAGGCGGACCAGTGGTGGTTCGGCTAAACAATGGGAGTGGCCAACTCACTATGGTACTATCGCCTTGTCCCTTGCCATGTTGGCATAGTCGATGTTGTGCGACACCTTTATGGCAGATCTCGAGTGTGTGTGTATGTTGATGACCTTGAGATATCTCCCCCACACTTGTGCTTGTACCTGGTGCTTTATTCAAACAAAAAGATGGAAACAAAAGAGGGGCTCTTGCTGGTTCGAAAATAAGAGAGCCTTACTTTATTTGAACTCAAATATTTTTGGGATTTTTTTATTATTTTATTTTCACCATGAGACCTAACTCAAAACAAGGCTGAATTAAAAATGCACCAACATAAGCAAACAAGGGTATACTTACAGTGGACCATTGATATGTACCTCCTTTGTATGTTTGTGCAACATGAATCCAACACCTTGGTTTATCTTCCCATTTGAATCAAGCTCAATGACTTACCCATTTGGATTTGAAGATTTTCCTGCATGGGTCAGTCCACATATACAACCAATATCCATGAAATTATTAACTCTAAGGTTCATCAATCAAACTCAACACCATGTCTAGTTTGATTGAAGAAGACATTTTTAACCTAAGCACCATGATTAATTTAAAAGGCCTATGAATGAACGTAGCTAAACATACATTCAAACCATAGCATACAAACATAGATAAAGGAAGCATGAAAGCATGATCAAGCTATATTCAAGAGGTAGATAAACATGAGTATAAGATTGGTGAAGTTCGGGCTACCTCTCGGAAGGGCTTTGTTTAAAGTCAAAAGCAGGACGTACCTGAGGGTACTTACCATGGTGTTTGGGTGATGAATAATTTTGAATCGCCGCCATGGTAACTCCTCTTTTTTTATGGGGCAAGATGCAAGAACCAACACCATCTCCAAACCAAGATTAGATTTGGCACGGGAGGAACTTTACTCGAGATACTCACATACCTCCCCCACACTTGGAGTTTGGATTGTTGGGCAACACAATTCAAGTGTGTGGAGTTCAAGCTTCCTAAATCGTTCCCTCAACAAAACTTACCGAGGTGTTGTAGTCGATGTAGCTCCCATGTTCTTAGGCATCACCTATCCATCATTCTTCTTGATATCCACCTGAAATGGTCAGCGACGAAAAATACCCTAAGGAAAACTTATCCTAAAAAAATGTTCTTGCTTTTATTTGAAAGGGAAATCTATGATAATCCGGGCTATCTCCCAACAGTGCTTTGTTTTCGGTCACAAGCTCGACCATGGGAACATCCTCTTGCAGATATCATTGGTGATGTGTTCCCCTCTCACCACCAATTGCTGATGTATCATTGAAGCTTTAGCTGCAAGGTTAGTGCCACAGCGCATCCACAAAATTTGCAATGTTTATGACAAACATATGCATCTACAACAAACCTTCTAAACTTTTTGTAAGAGAGGGCAGCCCTTGTGCATGCGCAGGGCACAAAGCGTGGCTGACTCTGGAGAGGCATTATACAAGCATGGTTCTTGTGGTATTTCAAGAATGAAGCTACCAATGTCATCTATGGAATCCTTTCCTTCGACCTCCAGAGTTGGCACCTCACAAAATTCCATGGCCCAAGGGTTCTCCATCTCAAGAGATTTATTGTGATAGATCATGGTTGGATCTCGATCAAGGCCGTACTCCAGGCTAGCAGGAAGAGGCTCAAACTCGATCGAGGGTGATGGTGATTGTTCGTCTTCACAAAGTTGAAGGGTCTCTTCCGAGTCATACTATTCGGGGGCAGAAAGTTCTGCGACCACAAAGAACACGGGCTCGTATGATACAAATGGAGATGCATGCATCACCTTCTCGAGCAGGTTTTGCTTGGGATGAGACTTCAGCATAGGATTTTCTAAGCAAGAGGTAGCGGTGGCGGAAGTGGCTTCCCTAATCTTTTCATCTAGGCTCCCTAGAGATGCACCGTCTAGGTGGAGTTTTTCTAATGGGCAGCCGATGTGAAGATCAAAATTGAGGATATCAAAGATGTGGAAGTCTAGGTTGACCTCAATTTTGTCTATTGTGAGTGGCAAGGCACTTGCGGCCCCCCGACATTCAAGGATGTGTCCAAAGGACAACTTTTGAGGAGCTTGTCGAATGGTCTTAGCGGAACATTACCCAAAAGAGTGTACATTAAGTGCCATGGTATGATATTAACCTCCATGATGGGGTTAATATGGGCTTCTATGATAATTCCCCTTATAGAACCAGGAATGATCGTAGAGAGTGAACTAATCCAAATTGCTTCGGAAAAGTGTCACACTCCATTCGACCATTCCTCCTTCATGGCCTCGTTGAGGGATGCTTCGTTAGGAGGATTGGGAGGAGGAGGTACCATAGGCCTGGGGGAAGGTTCTGTCAAGGGATTTCTAGATTGAGAGATATGGACAGAAGAAGGTTCCTTCCCTAGTTGGGCATTGAAGAAATTTGAGGTGTTTCTATGGTTTCTAGATGGATCATCCTCGAAGTTGAAAGGGAACATCGGAGGTTGAATTTCTTCTCCCTCCAATGTTCCTGGTTCAGGTGAGGGTTCTATGGCTGAATCTAAGGATGTGGAAGGTGAAGGATCAAATTCGGCTGCTAGAACATCCTCATGGCTCGACTTACACCCTTCTCAGAGGGGTTTAGACTTGACTACAAAGGAGGTGTTCTCAGTGATATGATCTAGGATTTTCCTACCTTCAGCCGGAGTCTTATGAAGAAATGACCCTGCAGCGATGACGTTGAGATCATAGGCGGAATCCTTATCGAGGCCCTCATAAAAGTTGCATAGTAGCAAGGACTTGGGCATTGAAAGGATATGTCTAGATTTCACTAAAAGAAAAAATCTAACCCAAGCTACACCTATGGATTCATTCTCTCTCTACTGAAAACAATGGATATCCCTTCGTAGAGTGATGAAACAGGATAGGGGAAGAACTCAAGACAAAACTTGCCTCTAAGCTCATCCCAGTTGCCGTTCATGCTGCCTATAGTATACGTGTACCATTGCTCAGCCTTCCCTAAAAGAGAGTAGGGGAACAACTTCCACTTGAGGATATATTGTGCCATGCCTGCAATGGCGAAACATGAACACAGGTGCTCAAACTAATGCAGATGGTGGTATGGGCTCTCACTATCTAACCTAGAGAAGGAAAGGTTCCAAACCTTAGTGATTATGTTAGGGCAGAGTTCACAATCGGATGTAAGGATTGGTTGTGAAGAGGGTGATGGCTCTAAGAACTCGCCCTTTCGGGTAGAAAGGCTTTGAAAGGATGGCTTCTCCATGGGTATTGGGGGTAAAGGTAGAAATAAAGAAAAGAAAAAGATACGAGGACGAATAGGTATGAACATAGATACAACAACCGTTCCCCCGCAACAGCGCTAGAAAGCTTGTTGGGTATTTTAGCGACCGCAAGCGCACGGATACCGTTGTAGGTTTCACCTCAGAGTATTCCAAGGGTATCGAATCCAAGTGAACGTGTGTGCACTAACTCTATACTAGTCGGTCCAAGAACATGCCAAGGTAGGCGGCAAGGGTAGAGAGGATTCCTAAGGATAGCACTATATGTGAGTTAGAGGTCGATCTCTCAGATGGAACTTGCTTCGAGCACCAACTTACCCCTAATCTATCAGGAGACTCCGGCTAGCGGTTCTACGAACCCAACTCTACACTATGTCCGAATGTGGAGGATTACAAATGACCAATAGGGCTGTCACCACCTACGGCCTACCTCTAGCAACCCGTGGGATGTAAAGCAAACAAAGGATAACCCTTAGCCCAGACACCACGTTTACGCTACTGATTACTATCACAGTCTACCTACGTCTGATATCCTGTAGCAAACTATGGCACTCCGTATAAATATAGAGTGATGAACCCAAAAGTAAGAGAACTGATCTCATTCAAATATAAATGCTACTAGTGTATACTATAAACATACATGAGAGCACTCAAACCTATACTATGATAGCAAGGGTATATGACTAGCATACGAGCATATAAACCAAGCATACAAACATAGTAAGGGAATAAGGCTATTCGTGCAACCGAGTATAACACTGCAAGAAGGAATCATGAACGCTTACTTAACTCTGAAGAATGTAGCAGCATTCGTAGAGGTACAAGCTGGGAGGAGAGTATCGACACTCCGGCACTCCTCCCAAACACCCCTCACTCTCACCCTACTCTAAGCACAAGCTAGGCAAGGCTTTGCCTTTGGAATGAGGCTCTAAGCTCTCTTGGATGGTGTGTCCTCAAATGAGCCCCTTCCCCTTCTATTTATAGAGGGGGGGTGCCTTGGGAGGGTGGAGTTCCTCCAAGTATCTCAAGGGAATCTTAAGGGAATATTCTCCTCCAACTCTTCTCCTTGTGCCACCTAGTAGGATCCAAGGCTTTGAGGTGGTACCTCCTGGCGAAACGGTCATAACCGCCTTTAGGAAGCCACCAGGAGTCGACACGTGGAAGTTGAGCTCGAGGGGTGCTAGGGCTAAATTGGCCAAAGCATGGGTTCGGCTAAACCCTAGGCACCACCTCTCGCACTGCCCTACGTCTGGGATGCTTCCTAGTGGGTGCTCAAGTTGGTCCAGGGTGCCCACGCCAAATTAAGGTGTTTACCTCCTGGGGTGGGCCATGGATCAGTGTGCTCTTTCCTGATTGGTTGGAGTTGTGTTTCTTTTCTTCTTGGGTGTGTTTCCTCCTCCTTTATAAGGATAAGTCACATGCATACAAATATTCACTAACACTTGTGGAAATGGTTAGTAATAAACCCTACCACTACTGTTGATGCTTATCTTTTATGTATTTATGCAAGAGTTGACGTCCTAGATTTGGTACTTAAGAGCCGTCAATAGTCGACTTTGCTACTGTTTGGCATACAATTGGATGTGATAATTTTATACCCATTTCTGAGGAATGTTCCTGCCTCATCGCCATCCAATTCCTATGCACCTTACAAGAAGAAGATGATGGTATATCCTTTTGTTTCTTCGAAAGGGAATACAAACTCTCTTGGATGAACCTTAGTCTGCTTCTTGGTTTCCATAGAAAATGCATAGTCGACTTTAACAAAGTTGTCTGCGATTTCAATTGCCATTCCTTTTGGACAAGCATTTCCGATCAAGTTGTTGTTGGCAAGTTTGCTCCTTGCTGCAATGATACGAGCATGGTCTAGTTCGTTTTGCCTTCGGTCTTGCTCTAGTTCTATGCCTATCAATCATCATG
This sequence comes from Setaria italica, assembly GCF_000263155.2. Classification (NCBI taxonomy): domain Eukaryota; kingdom Viridiplantae; phylum Streptophyta; class Magnoliopsida; order Poales; family Poaceae; genus Setaria; species Setaria italica. Next base: position 5,480,831 of record NC_028456.1, on the reverse strand, counting down.
GTCACGTATACGAGCGTGGTGCTCGAGTGCATTGGGATCCATCGAATATGACTATACCCCACGGACTGTTGGGGTAGGCGACATGTGGTGACAGTCCTGTCCATCCCTTGTAGTCCCCCACGTTCGGCTATAGTGTAGGAATTATGAAAGATATCTTGCCTTGGTAGACCAAGGCCGGGTGTTCTTCCCGTAATGCTGTATGCCTAGAGTTAGTTCTAATCATGTGCTTGTATGACCCTTGCTAGTATAGATAGATGCCACTAGGACCTCTTGTATGCCTTGCACCCGCTAACCTTAGGCTTATTCTTTTATTCTTTATTATAGAGATTGGCTATGTGTGTGTCACATTACCCTCATATATCTATCATGGCTTACCCTTGTATGAACTTTGGTCTATTACTTAAGCATATCGTCCTGAATATGTACTCGACAAATCCTTTTACACCAATGCCATCATTTGGGAAAATATAAATAACGATACCCTGAATACTCTCCAGGTGAAATGCTACAACGGTATATCCGTGCGCTTGAGGATTTATTCGTAACGTTAAGAAATATCAACACCTCCCCCACGGTCCGCCTGTTGGTATATTTAACAATTACGAATAAATCCGCAAGCGCACAGATATACCATTGTAGCATTTCACCCAAGAGTATTCTAGGGTATCATATTTTCCAAAGGAAGGCGGGTACGTCAAAAGAGTTACTATGTTTATGAATATATCCTAATTGAATAGACCAAAGTTCAAATAGGGATAAGGATAATAGCAGGGTAGTGTGACACACAAGAGAACCAAACTCAAGATAAGATAGGCTAAGGCTAGGAAGAAAGACAAGGAGATAGCTCTAGGTTTGTATCGTACTTCTTATATACTATACAGCTTATACTAGTATACATACACACATTATACATGACTAGGACTTAGTTCTATGCGCCAAGGCCCTACGAAGAGACCGTCCTCTGATGTTCTGCCAGTGTGGTTATGGCAATTTACGAACTCTAACATCATACCCAAAAGTGGAGAATTACGAAGGACAAATAGGGCTGTCACTACCTGCCGCCTACCTCTACATTATGTGGGGCACACCCGCATCCAATGGCATCCAATTAACCCAAGCACCAAGCTTACATTAAAGAATAATACACCCAGCCCCCTGTGACTCGCACCGTTCGGATGGATGAGCTAAGGCCGGAGCAACCATGTAAATCATTGGAACTGATGCGGTGGCATAGATCGACTAGCCTCAACATGCTTTGTATATGAAAGAAGTATAAACCATAGGAAGGACCTATGTGACGAGATGGGTACCCGGGTATCCCCACCGACCAGGCTTCAGGCCTGCATCCAGGTGTGCGGGGCATGGCACGGCGGCGTATGTGGCAAGCTGATTGCCAAACAGATAGATTTCACTTGGAATATATGATGTAATTGGTACAGATCAGTTTTCTTCTAACAACCGTCTAGGATTAAATCCTATCCAACTTGCAACCCTTGGCCATCAGCCCATATAAGGTGGCCAGGAATACCACCACAAGACGATGAAACACATACCTTGCCATTGCTGCAGTAGTGCTTTGACGAGCAAATCAATACAACCCACTAGAGCATAGGACGTAGGATATTACACCACCTTGGTGGCCCGAACCTGTATAAACATTGCATCCGTGTGTTACCATTCGAGTTATTGGTTTCACGATCGCCCTTTGCCTACAAATTAACAATATGTGAAGCTCCCGGGTGAACTGCCAGACTAGAAATCCGATAGTTAGAGTGCAAAGTAGGGGTGATCAGGAGATCCTCCCCAGCGAGCTCGATAGCATCTCAATCCGGCGTCATCTTTCCTAACAGCAAGAAGACCTTCCTCGACATCCTATCCAGCTCCGCTTCAGGAGCATGCCGCTCGACTCTAATAACAACTCTGCCACTACCGACCTAGCATGGACCAGATATGCTTCAACGGGCTATGGGAATGGCCCCCCTACGCCTCCTCACGGAAGCGCACCCTCCAACCTTATCGTGGGGCTAGACCGCAAAAACACCAACATCGCCGACTACATCTCCCTTTCTAAATGAGCTTTGCGCTTGCTCCTAAGAAGATCAGATCGGATCTCGCCCCAACTTCCCCATGGCCTGAGAAACAACACTACAGTGTATTCGGAGGCGCTGCAACGAACTGTTCAGATAGGATCTGAAAGCCCATCCGAACCCACCCGGTTCCAGACTGCGACGAGTTTACTTCTTGTTCCATAAAGTCAAAATTCCTCCTCTCTTCCCGAACAAGCCTGTTGCTGGCAAATAGGCAAAACTACTTATGCTAAAACCCCCAAGGTACGACGTGGCAGTTTAGTCTCTAGTAGATATGCTATATGGATTGAGGCGCGGACGGGTTTGGGGTGCTGGTGGCGGCTGCTGTCGCGGTGGCCGGTGGGCGCAACAGGGGGTTGGGAGGTAGGGGAGGGCATGTGCTAGTCTCTATTAGGAAATCTGTTATAGAATCCCCTTTCTAGATGGGTTGTAGGCACTAGGCACAGGCAGTTCAGCAATCGTTATGAGTGGGAAATACCTCCCTTGTGCAACCCACGAGCTGGGCGCTGGGCGTGTCACAATTTTCTAATCTCCGAAGATGTCAAGACAAGCACCAAAGACATAACCACTGTCAACGGCCTTCGTTTCCATCCTCGAGCTCCAAGATCCAATCATGGCGAGCGCCACCACACTGTCCTTCCTGTTTCTCTTACTGGCCACCGGCCTCCTTGTTCTCCTCCACATCCGCAGCCTCAAGAGCAAGCAGGGGCACCGTCGCCTCCCGCCCAGCCCGCCATCGCTCCCAATCATTGGGCATCTCCACCTCTTCAAGAAGCCGTTACACCGGTCGCTGGCCGCGCTCGCGGCGGCGCACGGCCCGGTGCTCCTCCTCCGGTTCGGTTCCCGTCGCGTGGTCCACGTCGCGCACCCCGCCGCCGCCGAGGAGTGCCTGACCACACACGACGCCACCTTCGCCAACCGCCCGCAGCTCCCCTCGGCGCGCCACCTCTCCAACGGATACACCACGCTTGGGTCCTCTAGCTACGGCCCAAACTGGCGCAACCTCCGCCGCATCGCCACCGTCGATGTGTTTTCCACCCACCGCCTCCTCCGCTCCACCGGCATCCGCGCCGGCGAGGTCCGGCACATGGCGCGCCGGCTCTTCAAGGACGCGGCCGGGGCTGACGCCTCCAGGCCTGCGAGCGCCGACGTGAAGACACGCGCGTTCGAGCTGGCACTGAACACTGTGGCGCGGATGATCGCCGGGAAGCGGTACTACGGCGACGACGAAGACGACTCGGGGCCTTCGTCGGTGGAGGCGGAGCGGTTCCGCGCCATGGTCCGGGAGTACTTCGCGATGCACGGGGCGTCCAACCTGCAGGACTTCGTGCCGGTGCTCGCGCTGGTGGACATTGGCGGTGTGAATAACCGCGCGATAAGGCTGTCTAAGGCGCGGAACGAGTGGGCGCAGCGGCTCATCGACGAGCACCGGGCGGCCGCCGCAGCAGGGAGGGAGCAAGGGAAGACGATGGTTGGTGACTTGCTGGAGATGCAGGCGTCTGACCCGGAGGCGTACAGCGACAAGGTCATCAGAGCACTGTGCCTGGTGAGTTATTCTACATGCATAATTGCCTACCGTGATTTACTGATTTCCTCGAAATGTTCGTGGATAATGCTGCTGCGCCTGCTGCTATTTGCAAATTGCATGGATATTAGAGAAAGAACACATGCCGTAATTACTAGTAGGTCGCGTTTTGTGTTCGAGAGATGGTGTAATTTCAACAGCGTTCACAGGAATTTTGAAGGAAGACAGTGATCCTGCTCGAACCCTGCAAGTACACAACGGGTTGGACGGATCAGATGTGATTCAGTACAAAACTAAATTAACTTACTATAGGTAGCTAGTGAAATTTACCCTGTCCTAATAATTCAAAGGAAAAGTGAGGAGTGTGTAATGGTTTTAGTAGTACTTATTAGGTCCTGTTTGGCAACCCACTCCTAAACTTTAATACCTGTCACATCGGTTGTTTGGATACTAATTAGGAGTATTAAATATAGTCTAATTACAAAACTAAATGCACAGATAGAGTCTAATTCGCGAGACGAATCTATTAAGCCTAATTAGTCCATGATTTGACAATGTGTTGCTACAATAACCATTTGCTAATTATGGATTAATTAGGCTTAATAGATTCATCTCGTGAATTAGTATAGGGTTTCTGCAGTTAGTTTTATAATTAGGTCATGTTTAGTCCTCCTAATTAGCGTCCGAATATTTGATGTGATCCTCCTAAAAATTTTAGTACCTCGTATCCAACCACCCTTTCACTCTCACGAATCTGGACGTACTTAGACAACATTTAGTTTGCCGCAGTTCTTGCACTGCAGTCGGAGCAAAGGGTTACTAGTAAGCTATTCACTGTGTAGCTTGGCCATATGAGCTGAGCTCAGTATCATGACCGAATCTTTGAGATATGGCCCAAATTGTTTAACGGATGGGTTGGGACGGTAGCTGCTTTCCATATCGACAAAGGCATCGTGGTGTTCGTACGACGTAAATTATATTAATCAATGAAGACAGTATTTTACCAACTTATTCCCTGGCCTCAATTATTATATTCATTCTATATTTTTTATGACCCACCTCGTTCGTTCGTAATAAAAAGAACTGTAATGGCATTTCATATATTTAGTTTAGGACGAGAAATGAACTAGAGTTACATACTATCTGCTTAATTAGTCAGCTAGATCACACATAAAGCACGGTAAATTAATGCTTTGCTAGTGACTACTTTTTACTAGAATTTTGTTGCTACTACTCCCTTCGTCTCAGAATATAGTTAGTTCTAGAGTTTTTCAGATAGATTAAGGATGTAGATTAAAAGTTTATATTACCCTTCAATGATATGCTTCTCTTTTTTTACTTAGACATCGATGATATTAGTGGTTTTATTTTTCTTGACACATACAAAGTAGGAATAAAATTATTCTATTTCATACTTTGCATTCTTGTGCCTGTCAATTTATAATTGATCAAAGTCCCCAGTACATGGACTCGCAAAAAAAAGTCCCCAGTACATGGGCATATATGATGATCTGCTGCCATATTGATCCTCACTCACTGGTCCGATGTTTGGTGCAAACAGTCTATTTTGCAGACCGGAACGGACACCTCGTCGGGCACCATCGAATGGGCCATGGCGCTGCTGCTCAACCACCCTGCCGCCATGGCCAAGGCCAGAGCCGAGATCGACGAGGTCGTCGGAACGGTGCGCATCCTGGAGGAGTCCGACCTGCCCAACCTCCCTTACCTCCAGTTTGTCGTCAGGGAGACCCTACGCCTCCACCCAATTGCCCCGATGCTCGCCCCGCACGAGTCCTCCGCCGACTGTTCTGTCGCTGGCTACGACATTCCGGCGGGGACGATGCTGCTCTTCAACGTGCACACGATGCACCTGGACGCGCGCGTGTGGGGAGAGGACGCGGAAAGGTTCTCACCGGAGCGGTTCGAGGGCGGGAAGAGCGAGGGAAAATGGATGCTGCCGTTTGGGATGGGCCGGCGGCAGTGCCCGGGTGAGGGTCTTGCCATGAGGGTCGTCAGCCTCGCGCTAGGCACGTTCGTGCAGTGCTTCGAGTGGAGGAGGGTTGGGGATGAGGAGGTTGATATGACTGAAGGATCCGGGCTGACGGTGCCCAAAGCTGTCCCATTGGAGGCGTTATATTGGCCACGTCCGAAGATGGTATTGGCACTAAGGGAAATTTTAGAACGTTAATCAAAATGGTTTCCATTCCTATTTTTTTAACCGAACTTGCAGGATTTTGCAGAGATTGTATCAGTATAGAGTAAATCTTTAAAAATTTAGTTAAATGCCCATGCGTTATTACAGGCGATAAAATACTTTAATGGCCATGCACTGTTACAGGCGATAAAATACTTTTCTTCACATGGCTATAACAAGTTAGCATTCTAACCGGCCCTAGTTGGTGGTTAGACTTCTTTTTATTCAAAAGAAGATCATCATCAATTCTTTTAGAAAAAACATCAAAATTAACAGAAAACTATAACTATCGATCCACACATTAATGATATATTACAAATTCAGGAAAACATCAAAATAATTCGCTCTCGATATCGTCGTAGGCCTCTAGAATACTAAGCTTCTTGATTCGTTAGAAGACCACGTACTCGTCCCAGTAGGACCAGTAGCGTCTATGGATATTGTTGACGTCTTCTGACGAATCGAGCTTGGTGTACAAGGTATGGACTTCCGATCCCTGAGCATCATCATCTTTGGTGATCTTGAAAAGGTAGTAGACTAGCTTCTTGGCTAGGCAGATTGCGGTGGTGACAAAGGGATTGAAACGATCTATGCCACCACAACTGATCGCCATGGCTGACGCCAAGTTGTTGAAGCACGCAGCAAGAGACGAACAACTCATCAATTAGTGCCGGAAGCCATCGTGGCCAGCCATATCTCGATCTGAAGGATACAAATTAAGGCCTGTTCGCTTCAGCTTATTCAGCCGGCTTATCAGCCACCAAACAGTATTTTCCTCTCACAACAAATCAGCCATTTCAGCTTTTCAGCCGGCTTACAAGCTTTTCAGCCGGGTAAGATTCATAAATAATTTGGCTATGAAATTAACAAAAGAAATTCAGATATAATATCTCGATCCCAATCACAACTTACACTTTTCACTATAAGAAATCTTCCGATCTATGATGAAAATTTTATGACATATTTGTTCATGCCACAAATCTATGATATTTTGGCTGAAAATGTCATAAAGTTTCACATCCGAGCAATTTTAGTGACAAAGTTGCGAAATGCAATAATGGGCTAGGCTAGGAAAACAAAGGCCATACTCCGAAATGCAAATAATGGCTCTTCATTGGAGGGGCTAGGGCCCATAAAAAACGGTCCAATATGGCATGCAACAAACATTAATTGGTCCAAAAATAGCGCGGAAACCTAAAATGGGCTAAAAATAGCCCAACAAAATTGGGTCATAAAAGCTTTTACATGGACAAGGCTTCGATTTGTGACGAACCGAAATCATCATAACTCTGCTGCCATGTCGAAGGCACGTTGAATTCTTGTCCAATATAGCACAACCTCCAAAATAGTTTTATGACGACTTGTGGGACGAATTTTCATTCGTCATTATCTTAGTGACTCACCGAAATAAGGAACATCACTAGTTGCGGATTATGACGCTCGACTAATGACGAAGGGTTTTCATTACTCGAGAGTTATAAATCACGATTTATGACGCAAAAAACAGGTTTATGACACTTTTTAGTTCATCATAGACCAGAAGATTTCTTGTAGTGTTCGGAGAAAGGACTTCGATGAATCAAAGGAAGTCAAGGGGCGCGTGGTATAAACATGATGGCGAGTGAGATAATGATCAGAATTATTGACAAAAGGATGAGCACATAAACAACTGGTATTTATATCAATGTTTGGATTTCACACCCCATTATCGAAAGGTGAAGCGCTGCAACTTCCTTCTCCCTCGATTTCACACCCGGCTCATCATCCAAGTAGAAACTAAGCACTTCAACTTCTCTCTCAACAATTGCACGCGTAAACGTTCAAGTTCGTCCCAATTGGTCAAAATTCAAACCGCTACATTTAATCACGATTCTAATTGGTTGATTTTCAAACTGGCTATAATATTGAAATATACATGCTTGTAATTGCACCAGTGCATTTAAGTAAATATGGCGGTGTGGAACAACACTAGCAAGTTTATGTCTTTATTCGTGTCGACTCTTGTAGGCACCGGTCCGAATAGACTAAACACGCTAGTGCGCTTTGCCCCATGCATATGAGCCTATCACTGGTAGAGAATTGGCCTTTAGTTCCGGTTGGTAGGGTGCATATCTTCCGAAAATCCATCCGGGATAAACCAACCGGGACAAAAGGGGGGGTCTTTAGTCCCGGGTCTTTTAACTGGGAGTAATGGTCCCCCTTTAGTCCCGGTTGGTGTCACCAACCGGGACTAAAGGGCCTGCCACGTCAGGCGCGGGACAGGCCCTTTAGTCCCGGTTGGTAAAAGCAACCGGGACTAAAGTGTGCCCACCCTTTAGTCCCAGCTGGATTCCAACCGGGACTAAATGGCACCCTGCATGGCACTGCCTAGCGCCTGAATTTTTCATGCATGCATCACGTACGTAGTACCGCGGCCCTTTTGTTAACCTTTAGTAGTTGAGATTTTTTTAGAATGAAATCAACTAGTATTTAAACGAATGGGATTTGTAATTATACAATTACTATATATATACACAATTCTTATACACAATTCAACTAGTACAAATCGATTATAATTAGCGCGTATTATATATATAAATAAATCAAAGTATCTATCTACAATCTTCCCGTCTAGGTGTTGCTGATCGGAGTGTCTAATTGTCGTCCATCGTAATAAAATTCTCCTTTTGGATCTACCACCTCGTCCATTAGGAATCCAATGAGACCTTCACATATTGCCGCTACTCTTTCTTCCTTCAAAGAGTCCTTGTTGAATATTTAACATCTATAATTTGGAAATTTGTGAATGTTACACGAACAAATACATATAAGGAGCTAGAAAATAATTAACTAGTAATAGTTTTATTTTACGTACTTTAAAGTTGTGCGGCGTCATCTTTAGTCCCTTGGGTCCCATAAAACTGTGCATGTGCTCACAGATGTAGTAGCCACATAGATTATTCCCGGGTTCCTGTCTTAAGCACTTCAGTGCGGAAAAAAATAAGTTATGAAATATTCTTATTATACAATGTAATAAATGTGCAGACTTCATACGTACCGGGAAGTCTGTGTTCTATGTAAGTTTTTCTTTGAATGGACCTTTGTGTGTCCTTATGAATTGTTTCCATGCGCTGCGGATTAGAATAATGAATGATATAGTGTAACAGGGATAAAATTTAGGAAACAAACTTTTGCATAGAGATAAAGGTCCAGAATTATTACAAGCCTAGCATGTCTTGCATTTCTTGGTACTCCACCGGATCTTTCCTCAACGAATCGAAGACAGTGACGTGACTTCTTTCAGGCTCAATTATAATAAGGATCCAGTGGAAGCTGCGTGCGTAAAATGTTCATGCATATTAGAGCTAACTAACATGTAGAGATAAGGAAAAAGACATCGAAAGTAGACGGTATACACACACTTACTTGAAGTTGTATGGAAGTAGTATGAAATCCTTGAATGTTTGTTTGTCTAGGAAATTGTATACTTCCACCAAGGTTTTTTCCGGCACTAATTGTATCTGTTGTTGGTTAACTACAGATGGATCCATGAAGCCTATATGTAGGTACGCCTCTCGACGGCATGTCTGAATTAGCATCCTACATGAAATGGAAGACGAAGTTAGTACGGTGACGCACGCCAAAATTTACATGTAGAGATAAACGGACACTTACAGAACCCAAGCGCTGATCAGAGAGACGTCCAGGGCATCATGATGGTACACTTCGTATATATCCTTGAAGTCTAGCCACAACACTTTCTCGCCTTCGCCGTGAAAATCTATCGGTTTTACCTTCAGGCCGAGCATCTCCCTCGAGTCGGCGGATGCCATCATGTACCATTGATGGAATGCGTACATTTTTGTTGATAGCTTCCGTACCAATGAAGGCTTTACTAGAGGTTTGCCTAGCTCATAAGGCCATCTCGGCTCAGGGGGCAGTGCAGTTGGCGTCTCAACTTGCCCTAGGCATTCATCAAGTCCCAGACCTATTTCTTGCATAAACTTCAATACATCTGCTTGTTGATCCAAGGGCATTGCTTTTACCCGTTGAGCGTCTTTTTTTGATAAATGGCTGAGGTCGGGGACAGCACCGCTGGAAGATGACTTTCCTTTCCTTTTATCCTTTTCATCAGCCTTTACTAAAGCCCGTTCATAGTTTGATAAGAGTGGTATCCTTTTCTTAGCTCCTTCTTCCATCCTGATAAAAAAGTTTAAATCTCTTTGATTTACTGGTGGTGGCTCCATCTTCCTTGCTTTTTTTTCTTCAGCTTGTTTCTTGAACCACTCACTGGCCTCTCATTGGATTTCTGCCCACTGTTCCGCATGAGACATTGTCTCCCAGCGTTCCTTACATGTCACTTCAGGCTCCTTTGTTTTCTTCTTTCTCTGTCTTTGCTTGGGAGGCGGTGCTCGTGACTTCTTTAGTGGTGGTGCAGGTTCCTTCATGGGGGGCGCTCTTGGTGCCGGCGACGGTGATCGGGGAGGGGTGTTGTTATTGTCGTCGTCGCTCCCACCACCAGGATGTGGTGGAGATGGAGACCTTGATATAGATGGAAGGGACGGTCCTAGAGCAGGAGATGACGGTCTCGAGGTATGAGGAGAAGGTCACTGTAGGGGATCTACGGGGAGCGGTCTTGAGCTCTGAGGAGATGGCTCCGTGCTGGGAATAATGATGTAGTGTTTTCGCCATAGAATGATCCCATGAAGCGCATCTGCCAATGTCTTTTCCCCGTCACCTCCCGGGACGTCGAGCTCTAGACCTTCATATTGGCTATCAACAATTTGCTCTACACGGACGCTGGCGTAGCCAGGTGGAATCTCCATGCCATGACTGCTCTGCCCCGCCAGGGTTGCTAACGCACTCCCGTACGCTACCTGTACATATAGCAGAAGTAAACAAGTTGAACTCCGATCTCGAGGCGTGGATCAATTGACAAGATTGCATAAATATTATGTATAAGTATACCTTAATAGTGAGGTTGCCGACCGGTGCATGCAGCGCACATGAGGTCCGTTGCGTGATGGCATCCACGGGGAACCGTTGCTCCTCCACGGGTAACTTGGGCGTCTGCGCATCGGGGACCCCTGTAGAAGCACAACTGCTCAAGAGGCGTTGAGAAGGGCTGGCGGTGTTAGGATTCGGCAATGCTCCAGATTGGGCCAACTCCGCAACTGCGTGGGCCACTCGACGATTGATTTCCTCCATCATTCTTTATTCTTGTGCCTGCACTTTAGATTCTAGCATCTGCCGCCAACTCTCCTCGATCTGTTCCTTTCTTCGCTTCCGGCTTCTGTACGAGGCGCTGTCGCCTCGGAAAGCAAACTTCCACGGAACGACCCTGAACCCTCGGCAACGTCTTGGGTGCTCTGGATTACCGAGGGCCAATGTGAGCTCATCATTTTCTCGGTCCACCTTCAACCTCCCAGCCTTAGAATCTTCAATGTTCTTCACAAGATGTTCGGCCTTCTCACGTATTGTGTCATTGAAAATCAACATCCCATCCTCTTGGCTCAAGGAGCCTCCATGAGCGTAGTACCAATTTTTTGATCGTTCGGGCCATTCAATAGTTGCAGGTACGATTCCCCATTCGATCAGATCTTGTTCCATCTTTCTCCACTTGGGAATTGCTGAGCCATACCCACCTCGCCCCAGATGATGATGGTAGCCCTTCTGACTAGCATTTGTTGTGTTGGTCATGATCTTTTTCACACCGTCTTCACTTCTCTTATATTCAACAAATGCATCCCAGTGGTCCCTCAACTTTGGCCACGCGTTGAAGTCTGGAGTTCGGCCCTTCTTAATGTAGTGGATATCCAGCATCTTCTTGAATGTCTGGAATTGTGTAGCCATCTTCTTAAGCGTCCACACTTTCACATCCTTCTCAATATATCCTTCGGGGAATGTGAAATGTCTCGTGACGTCTTCCCACAGCATATTCTTTTCTGTCTCCGGGAGGGCGTACGGATTAGTGCTTCTGCCCTTCCATTCTCTGATGCTGATAGGCATGTTGTCCCGGACGATTGCCCCGATCTGACTCACGTACTTCTTTGCTACTTTCTCGGGAGCAACCGGCCTGCCCTCTTCTGTCACTTCCGTGATGACAAGCCTCCCTTCCATCACCTTTGTACGACCTCGGGTCTTCTGCCCTTGCGTCGATTCGGAGGGCTAACAGTTCAAGATTCGTTAATTAGTACGTAGTAGTAATGGTGGCGTGAAACAATACAAGAATCATTATATATACCTCGTCGGAACCTTCCACCACGGCAAGGTGTTGCTGGGGCTGTTGCTCTTCATTTCCAACATGTCCGCCTGGGTGTCCTCTTCATCCGTGTACGATAGTGGAAGGTTGTCGCCACTACCATCACCAGCGATTATCTGCTCCATGATATACCTTGCGGTCTCATCATCTGCCATTTCAACTATTGATTGAAACATACATGGAATCATACATGACAGTCATAGAAATCGCCTTACTTATATGGACATAAGGGTATATAATGAAATCATAAAATAACATGAATCCCACAAAGTCCGGAATATTTATACAAATTTCTAAAAATTAGTAGTACTTTGTGACGAATTTCTAGCAATAACATGAATTTGTACAAATTTCTAGCAATAACATGAATTTTTACGAATTTCTAGCAATAACATGAATTTTTATGATTTTTTAGCAATAACATGAATTTTGTACGAGTTTCTAGCAATAACATGAATTTTTACGAATTTCTAGCAATAACATGAATTTGTACGAATTTCTAGCAATAACATGAATTTTTACGATTTTCTATCAATAACATGAATTTTTACGATTTTCTAGCAATAACATGAATTTGCGGAGGCCGGGGCGGTGGAACAAATTTCTACCAAATTTCTACTAATTTGTCCATATTTATTGGAATTTCTAGCAATAACATGAATTTGCGACGGAGGCTGAAGGGCGGAGGCGGGGACGGAACCACGGACGGTGCCTAGGTTGTGACGGCGGCGGTCAGGGCGGCGGGACGGCTGTAATAAGTGCCATTTGAAGTAATATAGTGACCATGAAAAATTCAGAAAGAAATCCAAAATAAAAAGAAAGAAAAATGGCAAAAAGATCAAATTCGGCCAAATTTTGACCGAAATTTGAATTTCAAATTTGAAATTCAGAAAAATTTGTCCAACATGGGGAATGCAATTATGAGATTATTTGGAATTGAGGGATCAAAAATTTGGAGCTAAATTGGTGCCAAATATTATAAAAGAATCAGAGAAAGAAAAAGAAAAAGAGAAACTGCCGTTTACTGTTCACCATCCGAAAAACAGCAGTCCAGAAAACAGCAGCAGAGTCTGTTTTCAAAATTCATTTCTGGAAAAATTTTGCAACTAAGTGCACCAGAACAACTATACCATGTTGAAATATAGACTTTGGACTACCATAATCATGTGTTGTTGGCCAGGAACAGTAAAAGGAAGGGAGTCAAATTCCAGCTCAAAGTCAGCACAAATTCACAATTTGACTGAAACTCTGAATTTTTCTAAGTCTGGACAGCAGCAAGGCAATAACTTGGAGCTTGAATTCAGGGCTATGTAAATCAAAAGAGGTACTCATTCATGAGCAAAATGGAACAATGGGACAATATAGAGCATGTTTGAGGTGAAGTTGGACTGAGGGCAGAAGGATTTGATCATGAAATCGAGTCATTAAGTGAGCTCCATGACACTGACGACGACTGACGAAACTGAATGAAGGTTTCAGTTGCAATTCAGAAGAACTTGAGAAAACAAATCCAAATTCCATCAAATTCGGTGTTTATCTCAAGCCAACGCCAAAATAAAAGATGGAGGCCTTGAGTTTATCTCCAAGTTCTGTTAAAGCACGAGAGGCCGTCGGATCAAGGATCAACCGTTAGTCGCTTCTGAAGATCACAGGTGCCAGATGAACGATGACAGAGCTGCAAGACGTGTCGCCGCCGCCGTCGTCCGTCGCTCGCCAGCGCGTCTAGCTAGGCCACCTCCTCACCACATAAGCCTACGGGTAGGCCACGGTGTCGCCCATGCGCGCGGTGAAACACTTGAATATCTACCGCTTCCGCGCCGCCGTTTCACCGTCGTCCTTTTTACCGCCGCCCGCTCTCCTCTGCCCGAGCACCGCCGCCAAGCAAAATTCCACCGCCACACCGCAGCTCCCGTCGATTCCTTCCGTTCACACCTCCGCCTACACCCCACCAGCAACCTTACCAACTTGTTGCCCAGCTTCTTCGCCGTCACGCCTTGAACCACCGCCGCTTCTGTCCGCCGTCGTCGCGCCGCCCGCTCACGGTGAGAACCCCCTCACGCTGTCGCTCTTCCTTCTTGAGTAGTCGTAGCCGAGTCCTTAGGGTCCTAGGATGGTGTCGGGGTAGTCGTTTGAGTCGGTTAAGCGGTTGTCGCAAGTAACCACGGCCGGCCGAGGGAGTTGCCGCCCGTCACCGTGGAGGGGATGGCTCCGGCCATCTCCGGGGAAGCTGTTGCCGCGCACGGGGTCATGTAGGTCTAGAGTTGGGGTAGCAACCTAGTCCCGCCGCCGGGAGGGCGCCGGCCGGCGAGCCGCGCCGCCCCTTGTCTCGGTCACGCTTTTGGCGGGAGGAGGAAGAAGAGTCTGGGCGCCTGGGCCCGCACGTCAGTGAAGAAAACGGGGGGGGAAGCGGAAGCAGGCCGGCCGGACGCGGTCGGTTGCTGGGCCGCGGTTCGGAGGCCCAATGGTGGCACGCGCGTGTATAAGTGGAAAAAGAAAAGGGCCGGCGCGTCGCGTAGGCCCAGTAGCCGGTGCGGAGTCATCGGCCTGGTTTGGTAGGCCGGGGGCCCGTGAGGTCCCGCAGGCCGGTAGGCCAGTGGGGCAGGCTGAAAGCTGCGCGAAAAGAAGAAAAGGGACAGCAGGCCGTTTGGGCTGGAACCGGGTTAAAGGGGGATAAGAAAGAAGGAATCGGCCCAGTAGGCCCAGCAGTGGAGTTTAAGGCCGGCGGGTAGAAGTGAATAGGAAGAGTGGGGTCCGCGCTGTGGGGTCCGGTGTTTCGTGAGAGAGGGTAGAGCGTGGGTAAGTAAGAAAAGTTTTTCCGGGGGAATTTCGGGGAAAAGTTAGATTTCTTTAGCAAAATAATCCGTTTAAATTTGTTTTACACCATTTTAATCACCGAAATTTGTAGGAGTGTCCAAAACTAGTGAAACCAATTTTTTTAGGCTTGTTTTATTTTCCTTTATGCATTAAAATTTTTACACCCTAGGAAAATAATAAAAATTTGGGTATTTATTTAATGCCTTCCTTTTAAGGTAATTAAATAAATACTTAATATTTATAAAATGTATAAAATATGAATAATGCTTTATCAATCACAAATAATCCTTAACCCATAAGAAATTAGATTTTCAAGTTAGAAAATAATTACCACTTTTTCAAAAATTAAAAGAAAAGCTATAGGAAGGGTTAAATAAGGAAAATAAAAAGTATAGGTTAATCTTTTTAGATTTTTGTGTGTTGGCTTACAACTTTATCATGATAAGTCGTATAGTCCTTGTTGGCTTGCAACTTTATCATGAAGGAAAGTTGTATAGTCTGTTATTTAAAAAAGTTTGCATTCTAACCCCTGCATATATATATGCCGTAGATTCAGAAGCACCGGAAGAAGATTACTGGGAATTTTCAGAAGGACCCTTGGAGTCCGACGAGGTGTTTGAATTTGTTCCCTGTGAAGCAAATCCGTCGGCTTCTACTAATCTTTTTAACGATCAAGGCAAGCCCCGGTGCATTTATACCTATCTATTTTAGAGTCGTTATTTCATGTGACTAGTTATAGGTTATTTGTTTATTGTATGCACTAAGTCTAGGAGTTGAATGAAACCTATTCTTGTGTATGATCATGCCTTGATTTAAGGACATCTTTGCCACTTGTTCAAATCTTAGAAACTACCCAAGTCTAGAATTGCTTACTTGCTTACATGTTTGGTTTACCAACCTTAAGGCAAACACTTAAGTCATACATGTTGCTTATGAAAGATAGTTTGGAACATGGAACCAGACAGAAGCTAGAGATGTAGTCCTGTCTGCTAGATTAATCTAGTTAAGGACCGATTCGTGTCTTAACCATTGATCAAGTGATAACATCTGATCACTTACTGGGTATGGGACCAGTAAAGCCCAGTAAATTAGTAAATTCTATGATCAGGAATGCTTCGTACCCGCATTTGACGTGCTGGAGATTGGCAGGGGTGTAGCCTGAAACTCACATGGAGATCAGGCCAGACGTGGGGTCCCATGTGGGGGTGCATCCCTGGGTCCGGGTAGTTGTATTCCTAATCATTGACTTTACTAATCGAGAGGTTGCTAGTACGACCTGGACAGTCGTATAATGCTGGTGATCAGGGTACTCTCCTGCAGGATGTAATTAGATCCGGATCACCGCAATTCTCGATTATGAATGCACTTGATCGCTGTTAAGCTTCGTAGCATGAACTCATGTGATATAAAATCTTCTGTTGCCAAGTACTGTATGAATCAACAGCTGTGATTGTTTTACTTCTGTCATCATCTAGAATGGTTAGGTAATGACTTAACTAAAATAAAAGATAAAACTAAGGCCTCACTCGTAGTAAGCTTTTTCGGCAAAAAAAACCGTGTCAACCAAGCACACCCAAAGGCTGTCATGCATTCCAAAGAAAAGCTATTATATTGGTTAGTCGGGTAAGACTTGCTGAGTACCCCGTACTCAGGGTTTTCCCCTTGTGGTTATCTTTCAGAAGCTCCGCAGGAAGCTACCGAGGAGGAAACCCCGAAGATCTAGAGTGTTGACCTGAGTCTCTCAATACTCTAGAAAACTGTTTACCGACGCGTCTTCTCCTGAACTATTTATGTTTAATCTTAGAGCTTGTCTAACTCTGCATCACTAAGTTTGTCTCAACTTAAGTCTTGTAATAACTCGTACCTCTTAATTATGTATGTAAAAATATAATGTTTGTTGATATTATCCCATCACGGATATTATCCTGATGTATGGTTATGAGACACGCCGTGGATCCTTCGAGGAGTCCTAGGGACACTCGACGGACTACCGAACTTACGCTGTTTTAGGTGCGTTTCGGATAATTGCTGTTCCGACAGCAATTAGGCGCACTTAAACCAGCTTAAGTTGGGCGGTTCCGCCACAGCTGGTATCAGAGCCGTAGGTTGGGATAATCAACAAATATTATCTTTTAAAATGCTGAGACTCTATTTTAAAATAATAAGAACAAGAGTCATAGGTGGCAGTAGTATTAACTGGTTGATTGTTTTGCAGATGCTAACTGTTTGCTGCATGTCGCTAGTATTCAGTAGTTCATTATTAGAGAGAGATTACGATGCCACCAATTTTTCTACGAGTGTGTATATGAGTCTGAAAGTACGTAGGAATCGTTGCATCATAATTGCATTGCATGTTTAAAACTTTTGGGTTTGGTGAGTGCCGCTAGACCTGATCTCGTTTCTTTTTATATAGGATGTTTGAAGAAGGTTATACGGATAGGGATGGGTGGACCCGTGGTCGTTATCTGGATAAACCAGGGTTCGTGCAGTTACTCTGGAAGACACTGCAAGAGTTGGGTTTTCATAGTCCCCCAGAGTACTATTGGAGAAAGGAAAATACCGGCCATAAGCAGCATTGCACGGTGTATGTGCATATCCCAGATGATGATACCCGCCCTAATTGGCGATTGGAGGAAGTAATGGAATCGGGTTTCGAATTCAATGATACTATAGAAAGGGCAGCCATGACGGCTCTTACTGAGCTGTGTGAGAATCATAAGGTGGAAATAGGGTCGAGCTCTGCTCGATTCTATCCAATTAAGCATCAAGATGACGGGATATGGAAGCGGAGGATTAAAGCCTTAAAGAACACATCTCGTGTGGAGCACGATGTGTTGGTGGCTGCTGCTTCTGATTACATGACCGCTATGTACAACTTACATCAAGCTTGTATCCGAGAGTATTATAATCAGAGACAGAAGAACGAAGATACTAGAATGGAAGCGATGGGTGCCCGGTATGACAAGGAAATGTACAAGAAGGCGGCAATGGCAAGGGAGCACGAGATGGAGAAGGCAATGCGAGAGCAGTCCAGGCGGATTGAAGATTATGAAGAGAAACTTCGGGCGCTGCAAGGGTTCATCGAAGCAAGTCGAAGCATGGCGGATAGAGCAAGAGAAGAAGCTGAATCCAATGTCCATAGGCTGGAGGCGGAGAGATTTCAGCAGCTAGACGAGATTTTATCACTTCGTCTAGCTCTAGAAGAAATGCAAGCTCAAGCACCTGCGCAAAATATTGTTAATGTTCCACCACCTCCCCCACCAGAAGAGCCTCAACCACAGAACCCGGAGGAAGCAGATCAACTAGTACCTGTGATAGAAATGGAAGAAAATCCAGTGCCACCGCCAGAACCTGAAATAGATTTATATGCTCATGAGAATCTGGAAGGCTTTGATGTAGACATGGAAGATGATCAGGGCGAAGTCCCTGCGGGTAATCAGCAGTTTGCATGGGCCAATGCCAACGCCGATGGGCTAGATCCTCAGGGCTATGGTCCCATGCAGCAGTGGGGAGAAGAAGAACAGGAAGGCGAAGAAGAAGAGGAGCCAGAAGAGATGGAAGGAAATTCTGGAATTAGCACCTCTGACACTTCTCGCACTTGGAGTGACTACGGACCAGAGTCCGGGAGTGAAAATTCTGTCAATCAAGCTCCACCTAATGCTCCCCCAGGGCAAACTCTGATGACCGTGGACCAAGACGTTCTGCAAGAAGCCATGGCACGACTGGGATTAAATGCCGAAGAACTGGGCATTTTCCCTTATGACGGTTGACATGAACTTGGTTTGAGCATGTTGTAATATATTCTTGTAAGCTATAGGTGATGGACAAGGGGCACCAAGGGGTTTTGTAAATATTAACTCCTAGGCATGTAATATAAATAAGTATGTACATAAGTATGGTTTGTGTGTGAGCATGCTGTGATGTGTGATATGTTAGTATGCAGAGAGTTGTTGATAAAAATGCACCGTAGATATTAATATTTTGTTAACTCTTGGCAGCATGATGGATCCCAGGGAACCCCGAGCTTCAGGTTCCAGAGGACAGGAAGAGGATTTACCTAGAGCACCTACATTGGCTGACGCAATAGCCAGTTTAATGAATTCTGGGGCAGAGCAAGCCCGCTTACTCCAGATGATAGTACAGAACACCGGCAACGGTGGACGTAGGAGAGAACCGGAGCAGGGGGTGTCCTACACCCAATTTCTGGAAACACGTCCCCCAGTCTTCTTAAAAGCTGAGCATCCTTTGGAGGCTAATGAGTGGCTTCAGGCCATGGAGCAGAAATTTCGAGTAATTCCCCAATGTACTACCGTTCAGAAGGCCGAATTTGCGGGGCTTCAGCTTCAAGGTCCCGCCGCAACTTGGTGGACCAGTTATTTGGCCAGGCAGCCAGTAGGAAGGGAAGTCACATGGGAAGATTTTAAGGAAACCTTTCGGACACAGTTTATACCCGAGGGCGTCATGAGAATGAAGCTGGAACAGTTCTTGGGACTACAACAAGGAACTCGCAGTATTCTAGCATATACCAATGAGATCGATCACTTAGCTCAATATGCTCCAGAGCATGTTAATACTGAAACCAGAAAGAGGGATTGTTATCTCCGGGGGCTTAATACAAGAATGCAGGAAAAGCTATCCACCTGCACGTTCGCTGATTACAGTTCCGCGGTAAGTACAGCCATTACCGCAGAAGAAAAGATGAAAGCATTGGATGAAACATTGAAGAAAGAAGAAGCATTAAAGAGGAAGGCTGTTCCTTCTGGAAATTTTGGAAATGCTTCTCAGAGGATGAGGATGGTATATAGAGGTCCTCCTCGACCCATGTATCGTCCTTCATTCCAGCAACGGCCTTTCCAGTCCTGGAATAACAGAGCTCCCAGTACTGCCCCTCGTCCTGGAACTGCACCATCTTTCGGGTTTCGTAACCCTACTCCTTCGGGAACCCCACAGGTTTGTTTCAACTGTGGGAAGCCAGGACATTTCGCCCGAGACTGTCGTTTTCCCAAAATTGGGGGAAACGCGAACTTAAAGGCTCAGACCTCGGGCCAAGGCTCTGGACAAAAGTTCGTCCGTCGCAAGTTTGTCAACACCAAGACGGGCCAAGCTCACTATATGACTATAGAAGAAATTCCAGAAGGGGAGCCAATACTAGCAGGTATGTATCTTGTTAATAACTATCCTGCTATGGTTTTGTTTGATTCCGGTGCATCGCATACTTTTATAAGTAAAGAGTTTGTGACACAACATCAACTAGAAGTTCATACCTTAGATGTCAAATATGCTATTCAAGCTACTGGTGCCACACAGAATACTAATCAAGTAGCTCGCAATGTGATTCTAAACCTAGAAGGAAATAAAGTGGGAGCTTATCCTTTAAGTTTGGAAGATCAAGGAATAGATATTATTTTGGGGGTAAATTGGATGAAAGCACATGAAGTTCAAATTAATGTGGTTACACGAGTTGTTAGCCTGAAGGATGACCAAGGCCACTCTTTCGAACTCCAATTACCCGTTCAACCTTGTTTGGACCAAATGGTCAAAAAGACTAGAGCAGTGACTCTAGAATCTATTCCTGTCGTTAATGAATTCCTAGATGTATTTCCAGAAGATTTGCCTGGGCTACCGCCTGACAGAGCGGTAGAATTCACTATTGAATTAGAACCCGGCACCGCTCCTATCTCTAGAAGACCATATCGAATGCCACCTAAAGAGCTAGCAGAATTAAAAACACAACTCCAAGAATTGTTGGATAAGGGTTTCGTCCGACCCAGTACTTCACCATGGGGCTGCCCAGCCCTGTTTGTTAAGAAGAAGGATGGTACCTTAAGGCTATGTGTGGATTACCGTCCCTTGAATGCGGTAACCATCAAAAACAAGTATCCGCTGCCACGGATTGACTTGTTGTTCGACCAGTTGTCCGGAGCTAAGGTCTTTTCAAAAATCGACCTTCAGTCAGGGTACCACCAGATTAAGATAAAACCCGAGGACATACCAAAAACAACTTTTTCAACCCGATATGGACTATATGAGTATTTGGTTATGTCTTTCGGATTGACAAATGCCCCAGCGCATTTTATGTATCTCATGAATTCAGTATTCATGCCAGAACTGGATAAATTTGTAGTTGTCTTTATAGACGATATCCTTGTCTTTTCTAAAAATGAAGAGGAACATGCGCAACACTTGCGCATTGTCCTAAATAGACTCCGGGAACACCAGTTATATGCCAAATTCAGTAAGTGTGAATTTTGGTTAAAGAAAGTTCCATTCCTTGGGCACATATTGTCCGAAAAAGGAATTGAAGTAGATCCCGGAAAAGTCAAGGATATACTGAATTGGAAATCACCAACTTCTGTTCATGAAGTAAGGAGTTTCTTGGGAATGGCTGGCTATTACCGTAGATTCATTCCCAATTTCTCAAAGGTTTCTAAGCCAATCACAGAGTTATTAAAGAAGGACACGAAATTTGAATGGAAACCTGAGTGTGAGGAATCCTTCCAAGCCTTGAAGAAATTATTAACTACAGCCCCAGTACTAGCTCAACCTGACATAGAAAAACCCTTTGATGTATACTGCGATGCCTCAGGAACAGGCATCGGGTGTGTTTTAATGCAAGAAGGCAGGGTTATTGCTTATGCTTCTCGTCAGTTAAAGCGTCATGAAGAGCATTACCCTACTCATGACTTGGAGCTTGCTGCCGTAGTGCATGCACTAAAGATATGGCGACACTATCTTTTAGGTAGTGAATGTCGTATCTTTACCGACCACAAGAGTTTGAAGTATATCTTCACTCAGATGGATTTAAACATGAGGCAAAGGCGGTGGCTAGAACTAATTAAAGACTATAAACTAGAGATTCATTACCATCCTGGTAAAGCTAATGTGGTGGCCGACGCCTTGAGCAGAAAGGCCCAATGCCACTGCACTACCATCCAGTCTAACTTGAAGACCCTGTGCGAAGAAATGGGAGAATTAAGTTTGGAAATAGTAAAACAAGGTACCCTCCAGAATGTTATGGTTCAAGATACCCTAAAAGAAAGAATCATAACAGCCCAAAAAGAAGACCCATGGATTAAAACACTTTATCAGCAAAAAGCCGAGGGAAAGATTCCTGAACTTAATCAAGAAGAAGATGGAGGATTATATTTCAAGAACAGGATAGTAGTTCCGGAAGATGAGAACCTGAGAAGATTAATCCTAGAAGAAGCACATTCATCCAAGTTCTCCATTCATCCCGGAACAAATAAAATGTACCAAGATTTAAAGCAAAGATTTTGGTGGGCCAGAATGAAACCTGAACTTGCACGATATGTGTCAGAATGTGACACTTGTCAAAGAGTTAAACCCATACTACAGAAGTCAGCAGGATTGTTACAACCCTCAGAAATTCCTGTCTGGAAGTGGGAAGATATTTCTATGGATTTCATAATTGGATTACCTACCACTTCAAAGGGGTATGACTCCATTTGGGTTATTGTCGACCGCCTTACTAAGTCGACTCACTTGATTCCAATCAAAACGATTTACCAGGTGTCGACATATGCCAAACTCTATATAGCCCGAATTGTATCCTTGCACGGAGTGCCAAAAACCATAATCTCCGATCAAGGTTCCCAGTTTGTTTCCAGATTCTGGGAGCAACTGCAAAAGGATATGGGTACTACCCTCATTAGAAGTTCTGCTTATCATCCTCAAACTGGAGGACAGACAGAGAGGGTCAATCAAATTTTAGAAGACATGTTAAGAGCATGTGTCCTTACCTTCTCTAAGCTATGGGATGAATGTTTACCCCTAGCCGAGTTCTCCTATAATAATAGCTATCAAGCTAGCATTAAAATGGCACCTTTCGAAGCCTTGTACGGTCGAAGATGCCGAACTCCTCTAAATTGGTCAGGAATAGGGGAAAGGACACATCTGGGATCGGACTTGGTTATGGAAACCGAGGAAAAGATCCAGAAAATTCGCAAACACTTGGAAATAGCTCAATCCCGGCAAAAGAGTTATTCCGACAAAAGAAGACGGTTCTTGGAATTTTCTGTCGGAGATTTTGTATACTTAAAGGTATCCCCAATGAAAGGCGTACATCGCTTTGGAGTAAAAGGTAAGCTAGCCCCGAGATATATTGGTCCCTATGAAATTCTGGAACGAAAGGGTCCAGTAGCATATAAGCTGTCATTGCCTGATCAACTTACCTCTATACATGATGTATTTCATGTATCCCAGCTCAAGAAGTGCTTAAGAGTCCCAGAAGAAATTTTAGAGGATCCAGAAATTGAGCTCGAACCGGATTTAACATATGAAGAGAAACCTATTAAAATTTTAGATCAAAAGACGCGCGATACCCGAACTCGGAGTATCACGTTTTATAAGGGGCAATGGAAAAATCATACTCCGAACGAAGCTACTTGGGAAAAAGCGGAAGACCTAGAGTCTAAATATCCGGAGTTATTTGAAACCGTCAGGGACAGATGAACAAGGACCACCACCCCACTATCCTTGTACAGAAAAAGAAAAAGTAAATGACCTGACGCAGTTTCCTTTCCATTCCAAAAACCAAGAATTTAACCCCGGGAATCTCGGGACGAGATTCTGTTAAGGGGGAGAGGCTGTAATAAGTGCCATTTGAAGTAATATAGTGACCATGAAAAATTCAGAAAGAAATCCAAAATAAAAAGAAAGAAAAATGGCAAAAAGATCAAATTCGGCCAAATTTTTACCGAAATTTGAATTTCAAATTTGAAATTCAGAAAAATTTGTCCAACATGGGGAATGCAAGTATGAGATTATTTGGAATTGAGGGATCAAAAATTTGGAGCTAAATTGGTGCCAAATATTATAAAAGAATCAGAGAAAGAAAAAGAAAAAGAGAAACTGCCGTTTACTGTTCACCGTCCGAAAAACAGCAGTCCAGAAAACAGCAGCAGAGTCTGTTTTCAAAATTCATTTCTGGAAAAATTTTGCAACTAAGTGCACCAGAACAACTATACCATGTTGAAATATAGACTTTGGACTACCATAATCATGTGTTGTTGGCCAGGAACAGTAAAAGGAAGGGAGTCAAATTCCAGCTCAAAGTCAGCACAAATTCACAATTTGACTGAAACTCTGAATTTTTCTAAGTCTGGACAGCAGCAAGGCAATAACTTGGAGCTTGAATTCAGGGCTATCTAAATCAAAAGAGGTACTCGTTCATGAGCAAAATGGAACAATGGGACAATATAGAGCATGTTTGAGGTGAAGTTGGACTGAGAGCAGAAGGATTTGATCATGAAATCGAGTCATTAAGTGAGCTCCATGACACTGACGACGACTGACGAAACTGAATGAAGGTTTCAGTTGCAATTCAGAAGAACTTGAGAAAACAAATCCAAATTCCATCAAATTCGGTGTTTATCTCAAGCCAACGCAAAAATAAAAGATGGAGGCCTTGAGTTTATCTCCAAGTTCTGTTAAAGCACGAGAGGCCGTCGGATCAAGGATCAACCATTAGTCGCTTCTGAAGATCACGGGTGCCAGATGAACGATGACAGAGCTGCAAGACGTGTCGCCGCCGCCGTCGTCGGTCGCTCGCCAGCGCGTCTAGCTAGGCCACCTCCTCACCACATAAGCCTACGGGTAGGCCACGGTGTCGCCCATGCGCGCGGTGAAACACTTGAATATCTACCGCTCCCGCGCCGCCGTTTCACCGTCGTCCTTTTTACCGCCGCCCGCTCTCCTCTGCCCGAGCACCGCCGCCAAGCAAAATTCCACCGCCACACCGCAGCTCCCGTCGATTCCTTCCGTTCACACCTCCGCCTACACCCCACCAGCAACCTTACCAACTTGTTGCCCAGCTTCTTCGCCGTCACGCCTTGAACCACCGCCGCTTCTGTCCGCCGTCGTCGCGCCGCCCGCTCACGGTGAGAACCCCCTCACACTGTCTCTCTTCCTTCTTGAGTAGTCGTAGCCGAGTCCTTAGGGTCCTAGGATGGTGTCGGGGTAGTCGTTTGAGTCAGTTAAGCGGTTGTCGCGAGTAACCACGGCCGGCCGAGGGAGTTGCCGCCCGTCGCCATGGAGGGGATGGCTCCGGCCATCTCCGGGGAAGCTGTTGCCGCGCACGGGGTCGTGTAGGTCTAGGGTTGGGGTAGCAACCTAGTCCCGCCGCCGGGAGGGCGCCGGCCGGCGAGCCGCGCCGCCCCCTGTCTCGGTCACGCTTTTGGCGGGAGGAGGAAGAAGAGTCTGGGCTCCTGGGCCCGCACGTCAGTGAAGAAAAAGGGGGGGAAGCGGAAGCAGGCCGGCCGGACGCGGTCGGTTGCTGGGCCGCGGTTCGGAGGCCCAATGGTGGCGCGCGCGTGTATAAGTGGAAAAAGAAAAGGGCTGGCGCGTCGCGTAGGCCCAGTAGCCGGTGCGGAGTCATCGGCCTGGTTTGGTAGGCCGGGGGCCCGTGAGGTCCCGCAGGCCGGTAGGCCAGTGGGGCAGGCTGAAAGCTGCGCGAAAAGAAGAAAAGGGACAGCAAGCTGTTTGGGCTGGAACCGGGTTAAAGGGGGATAAGAAAGAAGGAATCGGCCCAGTAGGCCCAGCAGTGGAGTTTAAGGCCGGCGGGTAGAAGTGAATAGGAAGAGTGGGGTCCGCGCTGTGGGGTCTGGTGTTTCGTGAGAGAGGGTAGAGCGTGGGTAAGTAAGAAAAGTTTTTCCGGGGGAATTTCGGGAAAAGTTAGATTTCTTTAGCAAAATAATCCGTTTAAATTTGTTTTACACCATTTTAATCACCGAAATTTGTAGGAGTGTCCAAAACTAGTGAAACCAATTTTGTTAGGCTTGTTTTATTTTCCTTTATGCATTAAAATTTTTACACCCTAGGAAAATAATAAAAATTTGGGTATTTATTTAATGCCTTCCTTTTAAGGTAATTAAATAAATACTTAATATTTATAAAATGTATAAAATATGAATAATGCTTTATCAATCACAAATAATCCTTAACCCATAAGAAATTAGATTTTCAAGTTAGAAAATAATTACCACTTTTTCAAAAATTAAAAGAAAAGCTATAGGAAGGGTTAAATAAGGATAATAAAAAGTATAGGTTAATCTTTTTAGAATTTTGTGTGTTGGCTTACAACTTTATCATGATAAGTCGTATAGTCCTTGTTGGCTTGCAACTTTATCATGAAGGAAAGTTGTATAGTCTGTTATTTAAAAAAGTTTGCATTCTAACCCCTGCATGTATATATGCCGTAGATTCAGAAGCACCGGAAGAAGATTACTGGGAATTTTCAGAAGGACCCTTGGAGTCCGACGAGGTGTTTGAATTTGTTCCCTGCGAAGCAAATCCGTCGGCTTCTACTAATCTTTTTAACGATCAAGGCAAGCCCCGGTGCATTTATACCTATCTATTTTAGAGTCGTTATTTCATGTGACTAGTTATAGGTTATTTGTTTATTGTATGCACTAAGTCTAGGAGTTGAATGAAACCTATTCTTGTGTATGATCATGCCTTGATTTAAGGACATCTTTGCCACTTGTTCAAATCTTAGAAACTACTAAAGTCTAGAATTGCTTACTTGCTTACATGTTTGGTTTACCAACCTTAAGGCAAACACTTAAGTCATACATGTTGCTTATGAAAGATAGTTTGGAACATGGAACCAGACAGAAGCTAGAGATGTAGTCCTGTCTGCTAGATTAATCTAGTTAAGGACCGATTCGTGTCTTAACCATTGATCAAGTGATAACATCTGATCACTTACTGGGTATGGGACCAGTAAAGCCCAGTAAATTAGTAAATTCTATGATCAGGAATGCTTCGTACCCACATTTGACGTGCTGGAGATTGGCAGGGGTGTAGCCTGAAACTCACATGGAGATCAGGCCAGACGTGGGGTCCCATGTGGGGGTGCATCCCTGGGTCCGGGTAGTTGTATTCCTAATCATTGACTTTACTAATCGAGAGGTTGCTAGTACGACCTGGACAGTCGTATAATGCTGGTGATCAGGGTACTCTCCTGCAGGATGTAATTAGATCCGGATCACCGCAATTCTCGGTTATGAATGCACTTGATCGCTGTTAAGCTTCGTAGCATGAACTCATGTGATATAAAATCTTCTGTTGCCAAGTACTGTATGAATCAACAGCTGTGATTGTTTTACTTCTGTCATCATCTAGAATGGTTAGGTAATGACTTAACTAAAATAAAAGATAAAACTAAGGCCTCACTCGTAGTAAGCTTTTTCGGCAAAAAAAACCGTGTCAACCAAGCACACCCAAAGGCTGTCATGCATTCCAAAGAAAAGCTATTATATTGGTTAGTCGGGTAAGACTTGCTGAGTACCCCGTACTCAGGGTTTTCCCCTTGTGGTTATCTTTCAGAAGCTCCGCAGGAAGCTACCGAGGAGGAAACCCCGAAGATCTAGAGTGTTGACCTGAGTCTCTCAATACTCTAGAAAACTGTTTACCGACGCGTCTTCTCCTGAACTGTTTATGTTTAATCTTAGAGCTTGTCTAACTCTGCATCACTAAGTTTGTCTCAACTTAAGTCTTGTAATAACTCGTACCTCTTAATTATGTATGTAAAAATATAATGTTTGTTGATATTATCCCATCGCGGATATTATCCTGATGTATGGTTATGAGACACGCCGTGGATCCTTCGAGGAGTCCTAGGGACACTCGACGGACTACCGAACTTACGCTGTTTTAGGTGCGTTTCGGATAATTGCTGTTCCGACAGCAATTAGGCGCACTTAAACCAGCTTAAGTTGGGCGGTTCCGCCACAACGGCGGAGGCGGGGACGGAACCACGACGAAACACGATTCATTTCTAACCTAGGTGGAGCGACGAACCTAATTACTACTAATTTACACTAATTTGATTTTCTAACACATATACAAAAATCTATTGAATTTCTACCTAATTACTACCTATTTATTTTCTAACTTAAAAAAAAAGGCCCTTGCTGACGCAAGCCGGTGGGCTTGCATCAGCAAGGCAGTACTCCCGGCGCTAGTGGTCGATGGTGGCCGGGGCGACGAGGTGGCCGGGGCGACGGGACGGCGGCGGCCGGGGCAGCGGGATGGCGGCGGCCGGGGGGCGGCGGGACGGCGGAGGCGACGACGGAGCGAAGGCGCGCGGGATGGCGGGACGGTGGAGGCGGGACGGTGACGAGGGGCGACGAGGCGGCGATGAGGATGGAGGTGGCGACGATGCCCGCGATGGAGCTGGTGGCCGGCGGCGACGAGGTAGGGGCCGGGCGCGACGGAGGAGGATCGAGGCGGGCTGGCCGGGGCGATGGAGGAGGAGGATGTCTGGGCGCGGTCGGCGGCGGGACGATGACAACCGAGGCAAGGGGGGACGACGACGGCGGCGGCCGGCGAGGGAGGCGGACGGGCGGCGACGGAGCAGAGCATGCGTGGGACTTGGCGAAAATTTTGCTAAGTGTAACTGGCGTGGGCGGTAGAAGGGGCTACAATGCCTTTTAACCCCCCCTTTTATCCCGGTTCGTAATGGCACCCGGGACTAAAGGGCCTTTTGTCCAGGGTCCCATCACCAACCGGGATAAAAGGCCCCCCTTTTATCCCGGTTGGTGACAGGACCCGGGACAAAAGGGTGTGTCCGCCAGGTGGGGCTGGGAGCCTACCCTTTTATCCCGGGTGCCAGCACCAACCGGGATAAAAGGGGGGGGCTTTTATCCCGGTTGCAGTTGGCAACCGGGATAAAAGGGTACGTCCAGGCGGGAGTCGAAAAGTACCCTTTTATCCCGGTTGCAGTTTGCAGCCAGGCCGATTGCAGTTTGCAGCCGGGATAAAAGGGGGCCTTTTGTCCCGGTTGCTGTTCGCACCCGGGACAAAAGGTCTTTTTCCTAGTTTTCTTCTCCCGCATGTTTTTTGGAAATGGATTTTATTTATCTTTTCACTACATTTCAGGATGAAAAACAAAAACCTTCACATATTTTGTACATGCAAAAATATATTTAATTAGCGAGTAAATTAACAATAAGTGTGATTTAGTCATTAATTCTATACCAGTTCATTTAGCCTCTAAAATATTTATTTTACTGCATCGCTGTGATCAAGAAATTATTCAATTAAATAATTTCAATGCGCAGAAAAATCCATGTATGTATGTGGTTAACATTGTTCATGTTTATCTAAAAAATCTTCACCTAACAAATTTAAGAACACATGAAATCATACATAGGGTAAATTAAAAATTGTATCAATTAATACACAAAGGTCATGTAAATTTAGCGCATTACAATACAACGTTGTAAAATTTCTTCTTCACGAAAGTTCCTTGATCATGATCGCGGTGTAAGTACGGAGCCTCTTCTTTGGATAGCAGGATGCTTGGATCAACTTCAACGACGAATGGAGGCATGCCATCAAACTGATCATAATCATCTGATTGGTCTGTTTTATCCTCGACTCCCACGATTTTTCTTTTACCTGGAAGAACTATGTGGCACTTTGGCTCCCATGTCTCTTCTGGATTTCTCTTGGGTTTGCTACACATGTTCTTCACATAGAACACCTGATGCACATCATTGGCAAGTACGAATGGGTCATCACTGTATCCAGTCTTGCTCAGATCTACTATTGTCATTCCGTACTGATCTTTGGTTATGGTAGTTAGCTTCACCCAATTGCAAAGAAATAGAGGGATGTACAGCAGTCTGTATTCGAGTTCCCATATCTCCTGTATGAAACCATAATACAACTCCTTGCTATTATTTCTGTCCATGGCATCTATGCGGACACCACTATTCTGGTTCGTGCTTTTCTGGTCCTGGGCTCTCGTGTAAAATGTATAACCATTTATCTCATAGCCTTGGAATTTGACGATTGTGCTAGCAGGTCCCGTGGCTAACCAGCCAAGCTGTGGGTGAATCTCAGAGTTACCCATAAGTTGTTGGCGCAACCAGGAGGGAAAAGTTTCCATGTGATGATGGGTAAGCCAAGCATCGGGTTTGGTCGGGTTTTGGAAACTACCATCTGCCTGTGCTGCTCGATATACGGAGACACAAAGGATGACTGTTGTAGAACAGTGTAGTGTGCCTTGTCGAACAAATCAGTATCATTGCTCAAACTTGATTTCCTTCCAAGGGTGCCCATTCCTCGGAGCCTCCCCTCCTGGCGTGAAGTTGGAACCCCAATCGAGTCAATTGAATCAATAAAATCAACACAAAACTCGATCACCTCCTCTGTTCCATATCCCTTGGCGATGCTTCCTTCTGGACGGGCACGATTAAGAACATAATTTTTTAGGACTACCATGAACCTCTCGAAAGGCCACATATTGTGCAGGTATACATGTCCGAGAATAACAATATCTTTTACTAGGTGAACCATTAAGTGCGTCATAATATTGAAGAAGGATGGTGGAAATAACAACTCAAAACTGACAAGACATTGCACCACATCGTTCTGTAGCTTTGATAGGTTGGATGGATCGATTGCCTTCTGCGAAATCGCATTGAGAAACGCGCATAGCTTTACGAGTGGCAACCGGACATTTTCTGGTAGAACACCCCTCAGTGCAACCAGAAGCAACTGGGTCATCAACATGTGGTAGTCATGAGCCTTGAGATTTGTAAACTTCTTTTGTTTCATATTTATTATTCCCTTTATATTCGAGGAGTACCCAGACGGGACCTTCATACTATTCAAGCATTCAAACATGCTATCCTTCTCTTCCTTGCTGAGAGTGTAACTGGCAAGACGTAAGTAGTGTTGTCCATTATCTCTCTTTTTCGGATGTAGGTCATCTCGTTGCCCTATGGCTTTCAGGTCCTATCGTGCTTCCAATGTATCTTTTGAGGTCCCATAAACACCCATGAAGCCTAGCACGTTCACGCAAAGATTCTTCGTCAGGTGCATCACGTCTATTGCGTTGCGAACCTCTAGGATTTCCCAATAAGGTAGCTCTCAAAATATTGACTTTTTCTTCCACATGGGTGCATGCCCGTTATCGTCGTTCAGAACAGGTTGGCTACCAAGACCCTTTCCAAAGACTACATTTACATCCTTCATCATCTCGAAGACACGCTTTCCATTACGGTGTGCAGGTTTTTTACGATGGTCTGGCGCCCCTTTGAAATGCATCCTGCTCTTTCTCAGCTGGTGGTGAGCAGGGAGAAATCGACGATGACCCATATAGACGACCTTCTTACAATGCTTCAAATATATGCTATCTGTGTCGTCTAAACAGTGGGTGCATGCCCGATATCCCTTATTTGTCTGTCCTGAAAGGTTACTCAATGCAGGCCAATCATTGATGGTTACGAACAACAATGCTCATAGATTAAAGATCTCTTGTTTATCCTCATCCCACACACGTACACCTTCTTCCTTCCAGAGCTGTAAAAGGTCATCAACCAACAGTCTTAGGTACACGTCAATGTCGTTGCCGGGTTGTTTTGGGCCTTGGATAAGCGCCGGCATCATAATGAACTTCCGCTTCATGCACAACCAAGAAGTAAGGTTGAACATACAAAGGGTCACAGGCCAAGTACTATGGCTACTACTCAACTCACCGAATGGATTGAATCCATCAGTACTTAAACCAAACCTTATGTTCCTTGCTTCACTTTCAAAGTCCGGGAATGTTCTATCAATTGATCACCACTGTACCCCATCTGCGGGGTGTCTCAGCATCTCATCTTCCTTACGGTCTTCTTTGTGCCATCGCATCAACTTAGCATTCGCCTTGTTCCTGAACAAGCGCTTCAAGCGTGGTATTATAGGGAAATACCACATCACCTTCGCGGGAACTCTCTTCTTGGGAGACTGCCCCTCGACATCACCAGGATCATCTCGCCTGATCTTATACCGCAGGGCTTCGCAGACGGGACAAGCATCCAATTTCTCGTATTCATCACCACGATAGAGGATACAGTCATTACGGCATGCGTGTATCTTCTGAACATCCAATCCGAGAGGGCAAATAATCTGTTTAGCTTCATATGTTGTGGACGGTAATTTATTATTCTCGGGGAGAATCTTCTTGATAATGTTCAACATCCCCTGAAATGCCTTATCGAACACACCATTTTTTGCCTTCCATTGCACAAATTCTAGTGTCGTACCTAGTTTTTTATGGCCCTACTGGCAACCTGGGTACAACAATTTTTGGTGATCATCTATCATGCGCTGCAACTTTACTGCTTCCTTCTCAGTTTCGCAATCTCTATATGCATCTCGTATCACCTGACCAAGGTCATCAGTAGGGCCATTTTCTGCAAACTCATCTTTATCAGCCTCGCCCATTGTAGTACCTGCAAAAGCTTGGCCTGCAACCCAGTCCGGAATGGTGTCATCTTCTTCCTCCTCCTCGCCATCTTCCATTACGACCCCTAGTTCACCATGCTTGGTCCAAACCAAGAGTTAGGCATGAAACCGTGTTTAAACAAGTGGCTGTGAATAGTCCCCCAGGAATCCTTTGAATATTCCTTCTTGTTATTGCATTGGAAGCATGGACAACATACGAACCCATTCTCTGGCTTGTTCGCTTTGGCCACTTCGAGAAAATAATGCAAGCCATCAATAAATACCTTGCTTCACCTGTCTGCATTATACATCCATTGCCGGTCCATCTGCATCGTATTACGCATGAAAATGGATTACACTTGATAATGGATTACGCGTGAAAATTGATTAAAGATCCAAACAACATGGTACAATACAACAACATGAAGATCCAAATAAATATATTTAAATTAAAGATCCAAACAACATGATACAATACAACAAGCCATCCACTGGTTATTATCTAGGAGGACTTTAAACATCCTTGGACGGTGAAGACGAAGGTTCCGCTGACCTAGCCTCATCCTTAGGTTTATTTGTGCCGCCTGAAACGGTAGTAATAAGTGGACGTGAAATACCCGGGACTGAGGGTGGAGCATAACGACCACCAAAAGGAGGTTTCTGACCCGCGGCAACAGCTCTTCATGACGTTGCTGCAATTAACGAAGCATTGCTTTTTCCAACGCGCTCTTTTTATTCGGCTTATGCTGAGGGCCAACTATGATTTTTCCCTTGCCGAAATAGGAACCACGATCGCCCCCACCATCGCCACTTCCTCCAGTAGCAGAAGCCATCTATGTACAAAAATTATTACCTTAACACTGCATAAGTTATTGAACTTGAAGACCGTGATCATCTCGCGAGCATGTCCTCAACTGGGCAGCACCGCACTTCGTCATGAAAGAGGTTCAATTCTACGGAAAAGGGGACACGGTCACGATGTCCGTATCCACTCTTTCTCGTAGAATCGAACCTCCTTCTTGACATACGTTGCTGCTCGGTGGAGAACATCCTCGGAGAGATGAACACAGTATGCAAGTTCAATAAGTATGGATTTGAAAAACCTTATTGAATTTGATAAGTTCAACAAGTAGCAGAAGTCATCTATGTACAAAAATTCTTTCCTTACCACTGCAGAAGTTGTTGAACTTGAAGACCGTGATCATCTCGCGAGCATGTTCTCAACTGGGCAGCACCGCACTTCGTCATGAAAGAGGTTAGATGCTATGGAAAAGGGGACACGGTCACGATGTCCGTATCCACTCTTTCTCGTAAAATCAAACCTCCTTCTTGACATACGTTGCTGCTCGGCAGAGAACATCCTCGCAGATATGACCACAGTATGCAAGTTCAACAAGTATGGATTTGAAAAATCATATTGAATTTGATAAGATAAACCGTCTAGACAAGGTAGCATCATTCTTAAACCACTGCAAGAATGCATACTATATATGACACATCAATCTCCCTCACATTCTACCTCAAAATACCTCTCCATTTTCTACTTCATCACATTCTAGCAAATAATCTTTCCATCTCCAAAGCATAAATCAAAGCATAACACGAGGATGAAGTAGCAAACCTTCACAACACTTGTGTTGGCTGAGTCAAATTCCCACGAAAATGAGGGAAAAAACTTCGGGCAGCACCTCCCTTGCTTCGGCACCACCGGAGAGTAGGTGAAGCTCAGCTCTCTGTCAATGTGCTGGACTGGCTCGGGCTGGAGGAGGAAGAAAGTCCTCTGTCTCGGGATATAATGGGGGATGAGTGTTTATCCCGGTTAAAAACTCCAACCAAGACAAAAGGGAACACCTTTTGTCCCGGTTGAGAGTTTAGTCCTGGTTGGAGGCTCCAACCGGGACAAAAGGAACACCCTTTTATCCTGGTTGGAGGCTCCAACCGGGACTAAACTTTGTATCCCGGTTGGAGGCTCCAACCGAGATAAAATGGTACCGCCACCGGCGCGCCCCAGCTAGCCGTTGCAAACGGGACTTAAGGCCCCCCCTTTAGTCCCGGTTGCAATTACCAACCGGGACTAACTCCCCCCTCCATTTTTGCCTACCATGACGCACCCCCTTTTATCCTGGGCCAACTTTAAACCGGGACAAAAGGGGGCACATCGAAAGCCAATTCTCTACTAGTGTATACTAATGACTCTGTAGTAGTGCATGATGGCTGCAGATACATTAAACCTGCATGTTTGCAAAAATATAATCCCTTGTGATATCCTTGGAATCCAAGTAACGGTTTTCGTCACAAATACAGTGATATCTTTAATGACAAATCTCACTAGATTCTTCCACAACTATAAATTTCAACTAGAATCCAAAGCAGGTTTGCTACTCCCTCTGTTCCAAAATGCAGGTCGTTTTGATTTGTCTAGGTTTATAGATATTATTATGCACCTAGACTACATTATATCTAGTTTAAAAAAGTTAAAACGACCTACAATTTGGAACAGAGGGAATAAAATGTAATCTTTTCTGATATCCTGGGAATTCCACTAGCCATTTTCTTCAGAAATACAGTGCTATCTTTAATGACAAATCAGACAAGATTCTTCACAACTAGAAATTCCAACTGGAACCCAAGGAGGATTTCTATACCCTGACAATAGGCCAACACAAAATTAATAAATTTTCTATCTGTAAAAAGGCTGTAAACGGCTTGCTCATCGTCCAGAAGGATACAATGGTAGATTCACATGCAATGGCCAAGACTGAACTCATAAATAACTTAACGCCATCCATACACGTGTCAGAGCCCAAGATATGTGAGATCTCATTTTGATCTGGAACAAGAATTGAATTAATTGACCATATCAAATTTTGGATTCGCATTTATTTTCAAGCACACAGAGGAAAATCTCTCAGATTCGGCGAGGCAAAGCTTTTGCCCTTGGCTTCGGCTATAAAATGGCCTGTTGGGCAGATCTCCAAGAGGCAGTGGAGTGGCAAGAAAGATACGCACATCATCTCATGTAAAGGTCGGTATGGACTTCCTTCCCTCTATGTTTATCCTTTTTTGCATCATAAACTAGTTTTTCAGAAGTGTGTCATTATATTGTGAACTAGTTGATTGATATATACATTTCTCGTGATATTACGGTTTTGCTTAATCTTCATGATATTACCAGACGAAATCTCCTTGAAATTGTTTGGTGCATCTAAAAAATTATTGATATCTTTATTTTGGTTGCAGCAGTTTCCTCATGGCATCCAAGAACCAAGGGTCTGCTCCAAGGGCACTAGTCGTTGAGGATATCAAAGTTGACTGTGTAATTCTCTTGCGTATGCTGCACAAACTGAACTGTGAAGCTACAGTTGCTCATAATGGCAAAGAGGCTATTGACCTTTTCCTTGAAGGGAAAACATTTGACATAGTTTTCTTTGACAAGGATATGCCTGTAATGACTGGTTCTGAGGTACTTCAATTCCTTATTAGATTTGTATATAATTATTTCCTTTAATGTTTCTCTGCACATCCACACATTTGTCCAGAAGTTGCAGAAAAAATTTCTGTTGTAGTATTTCAAATTACAAACAATACTTATTGATCATTTCATTTGTGGAGTTACCTAAAATACTTACAGATTATACGAAGCTAGCGAACTGGTTCTGTTTATTCTTACAATAGACTTTTTCCAGCTCCAGTTACACTTCCACTGACGAAAATTTCCCTGGTCATTTTCTAGGCTGTGACCAAGATTCGTGCCATGGGAGGTACTGAGGTGAAGATCGTTGGAGTCTCAGCAGATTTTGGTGGCATGGAGGCATTCATCGGAGCTGGTGCTAATGTGTTTGTGCCCAAACCCATGAAGCTTGAAACCCTCGATTCTATGCTCCAGGAGGTCCTTGGCAAGAAGAACATTAGTGGCTAGCTTGTAGCAGCAACAGATGAAATGCAGCTCATAATATATATGGAGTTCTCATTTGATGTTTTGTTATGTGGGGTCGTATAACTAGATAAGAAGTTTCCTATATGCTTCGTTAGGGGCGAGAACTCAAGTTATAATGTTTTAATTTAAATTTGGATTTTTTCAATGATAATTTGTGTTTGAGTCAAGCTGATCTATTGTTCTTATCTTTCTCACTTCATATGCTAAACAGCATTATCTTTTTTTATTCAATGCGTTACGCCTCTAGTATATAACTCGTCAATATCAGTTTTGCATACACCCACCCATGCGTTACAGGATCACAGCAAAATTGATAAACAATAACCCCTATTCCCTATACACGCAACATCACCTATAGGTCCGACTATGCCCTATGCGGAATTATTTTTACTACTAACTAGAAAAAAAATATGCCCGTGCGTTGACGGACGAAACTCTCGTTGATATTGAGATTATTAGTTGTTTTTTTTTTTTTGCAAAAAAAACGGATCAGCGCCCGCGTCACCTCTCGGGATGACATGGGCGGACCACCGGCGACGCCTCGCACAACCTCCGTCCTCCTGCACACATCGTGCTGCTACCGGAGAATCTTGTCGGAAGGCTGCGCAGTTTGAGGAAGGTGGCGGCAGCACGGCTACTCCATCTCTCCCCTTCCCGTTGATGTATTTACGGGTCATCGCGGGCCTTCGGCGATCTATTCGTCTACCCACGGAGCTTTTTTTTACACAATACCATCCTGTACCATGTACCAGTGTTCGAAAAGAACTAGTATGGAAGGATCCGACGGTTGAAATACTATTAAAACCTTTCCATGTAGTATAGGTAGTATATATGAGCAGTATAGATGGTATAGGGGTACGATTGTAAATATGGCCAGTGACATTATTGAAATATATCATTTCTTAATTTCATTTTTCATTTCATTTCTTATTCCCTCTATTCGTTTCATCTCCCTCTTCATTTCTTCCTCATCCACTCTCGTCTGGCATCGTGGTGGCGGTGGCGGCGGTGCGGCAGAGGGCTCCTCGCGCCACCCGCGGCCAACTGCAGGACGGCGATGCGCGGCCCCCACGCGACGATATGGCCCAGCCTCCACCCGAGCAGGAGCGAGCGCTGGGGGAGGGCGGCGAGCGGCACGTCCCAGGTCGGTATGGTCGGATTGGGGCAGGGCTTTCGCGTGCGGGCCGCGGCCAACTGCGTGACGGCGGCACGCAGCCCCGCGCAAGATCGAGGCACCGATTTCCTGATAAGACTCTGCATCTCGCCACCATCTTCATGGTTGCCGTCGACAGATATCCACCGCGGGAATCCTAGCCGAGCGCGATGTGAGAACGTGACCAGCTCAGCGCTGACACTAACAGAGGCAACGCATGCTTCCATGTGTTCATCGTGATGCAGGCGAGGTACATCCTGTGGGCCATCCTCACGGAGCAGCGTCCCCGCGCCGCCGTCGCCGTGCTCATGATGTTCACCAGCCGTGGCGTGCTCGGCTGCGCCATGCAGCTCCCGCTGCCGACGGAGTTCCTAGGCTCCGGGATGGACTTCTCCTTCTTCCTTTTCTTCTCGGGCCACGTCGCCGGTGCGGTGATCGTGGCGGCCAACATGCGCCGCAAGAGCCGGGTCGCGCTGGCGTGGCTCTACGACGCGCTCAACCTGCTCCAGGGGGCGTGCAGGGGACACTACAACATCGACCTAGCCGTCGGTGTCGGGGCAGGGATCCTCTTCGACACGATCGCCAGGTGCTACTTCGACACCAAAAATGGCGGCGGCAAGAACGCGCACTGCCGCAGCTGCCAGTGCCACAAGGCTCTCCTCTCGCACTAGCTATCACTGATATGATTAGGTTTTGGCACTTCTCCAAGTGCCAACCATCGACGGCCAATTGAGGATTAGTTCATGTCAAATCCTTTTTCAGTTTTTCTTTTCCTTTTGGGAATCATTTTGATGTAAGAGAACTTAAGTGCTACTTACCGATATGTACAATTGTACAAATTGTTCACCCCATGTGAGCGGTAACTTCTGTAAATGCAAGCATCAGAAGTTTCAAGCAGAGGACGAATCAGCACAAAGAACTGAACTCTCAGCAGATGGCAAAGGCAAAACGCGTCATTAAATTCTGACCGAACACTACATGAGTAGTACTCGAGTTCTTATGAGCTAATTTGGTTCTCTTAAACATCATATATTTAAGCACAAGGCAATACAATTTCTGAAGCTGATCTCCAAGTGCAGGTACTAGGTTGATTTTATTGATTTCATCTTCGAAGTTCAGCATACATGTGGACAAACATGCAGGTTTACAACAGGTGACAGCACTAATGGAAACCTTGAATTTGCCGAGTGTTTTATATTTGCCGAGTGCATTCCTTCGGGCACTCGGCAAACAACACCCTTTGCCGAGTGCTGAGCTAAAAACACTCGGCATATAAATTACACTCGGCAAAAGATTTGCCGAGTGTCGGAAATAAAACACTCGGCAAAGAATGGACACTCGGCAAAACACCACCACGTGACCACCACGTGCGATAGCCGTTAGATAGCGTGTCGACCGTTAGCACTTTGCCGAGTGTCTGTTAGTGACACTCGGTAAAGACACTTGTTTGCCGAGTGTCTTATAGAAACACTCGGCAAAGTCATATGTTTACCGAGTGTTCCTACAAGGCACTCGGCAAAATAATAAGTTTTTTTCACCTCCTGCGGTCCAAACTTTTCCTACTCTCCTCATACAATATGTGTTACTATATTTTAAAATTTGGTATATTTTTCAATCTATTTGCTATATTTAATTAATTTATTGCATTTAGAGGAATTTTTTGGTATAAGTTAAATTTGAACTGCAAGTGATTGAAATAATGGAATAAAATGAGTGGGAAAATGATATTCATGTTCTTGAGTCCAATGTGAGGCCTTACCCGGGAAATGAAAGGAAATTTCGAACATCTTGTTCAGGAAACACGATCACGAATGTGTGGCCGAATGGTTTTTAAATTCTATAAAAAGCAAACAAAGTCTGAAAATCATGAGATTTGTCAAGACCTGATGATATCATATGTGGAGGCTGTGGTAAAAAATTGAGAAAATTTTGCATATTTTGCCACACACAATGCTTACAAACGGAAGTATCTGCGAAGAAGAATCGTAGCGTTGAGAAGGATCCGGTAAGATTTGGAGTCACCGGTCGAATTAGGGTTTGACTTCAAAACTTTCTGTATAAGCAATATACAACATAGATTGGTTCATGTCAAATTTTGGTAATTTTTTGGATCCATTTGATCATTTTAATTTATTAACTGCAATTATAGAATTATAATTGATATAAATTGAATTTGAGCTATAACTTCATGAAATAATGGAATAATAATCGTAGAAAAATAAAATATGCATTGCAGAGTGAACTTGTAAGGTATTTTTAAAGTACATCGGAATAAATTTAGTAAAATACATTAAGGAAAAGAAGAAAAAAGTATGCATGAAATATAAACTGGGTTTGCCGAGTGTCCCCTATACGACACTCGGCAAAGTCCCTCTTAACCGTTTGAAAAAAATGGCAAAAAAACAAAAGGGGTTTGCCGAGTGCTAGATCTAGGGCGCTCGGCAAACTTTCAGCACAACCACCACGCCGCCCATGCACTCACACAC
>NC_028456.1:5435979-5439408 GCF_000263155.2 Setaria italica | reverse complement strand
GCTCGCACCCCGCCTCCGGCCTCCATTGCCCCCGCCGCCGCCGGTTGCCCGCGGCCGCCGCCGGCCCTGCGAGTGCCCTCACCAACCCCCCAATGCCCCACCCCCGCCGTCGACTCGCCTTACCCCACTCCTGCCCGCGCCCCCTCGGGACCTGCCGCCGGCTCTCCCTACGCCACCCCTGCTCCCCGACAGCCCGCGCCTTGCCCCCTGTGCCGCCCCTGCCCTCCTGCTGGTAAACATTCTTCAAACAAATTTCTTATAACTAGTAACTAGAACATGTACTTCAATTAAATCATTTTGTTCACTTTGTACATCATTTATGCTTGTACCGATTAACTAATTTCTTATGTTCGTATATGTTGCATGTGTACCACATGATCATGTTAGCACCATTCATTTATAAAAATAGTTCCCACTTTCCATTTCCATAAGTAATTAGTAATTGGTCTGGTTCTATTGCTAATTGATGTGTTAAAACAGGCTCCACCTCTCGCTGCCCCGTCCTGCCGCCGTCGTCCGCCTTGCCCTCCTGCTGCCCCACATCTTTGACTTGCCATGGTTTTGCAAGGTATAAGATGTGTATGTGGTTATCGGTCATCACGCCATTTGTTTGGTGTGTATGTGGTTGTCAGCCATCGTGCCATTTTATTTGTTGCAGGTTTTGGAAACCTCACCGTGCAGGGGAGGTGCTGTCGAAATTTAGATTTGACACTATTATGTTCCTTGGTTTGCAGGAGAGGCTATTGCACCGTCCTCAACTCGTCACTTTGCAGGACAGCAAGGTGAGGCATAAAAGACCCCTCTTGCCGTATCATGTTCGTATATCACGTACCCTAGGCATCTCCCGTTCGAAAGAGATACGGTTGGCAATATGCAAATCCTTGCATATCTATAACCGTATCTATTTCGAATTATCTACATTTTTTGGACAACCCGAGGATGTGTAGATGGGCTTAATTTCCATGCTCTACTCCGATCCGAGACATAGTTTCGACAGCATCACCCTATTTTTCTTCGGATACACAATCTCCCTGCCAGGAAATGTATTTGAAGAACAGCGGGGAGGTGCTGCCAAAATTCTATCTCAGATACGAGTAGAGCATGAAAACTAATCCCATCTATACATCCTCGGGTGGGATTAGGACCTATCTTCACCTATTAGATAGTATATGAAACTGTAGATGCAATTGATTTTTATTTTACTCGCTAATATGTTAGAGGATGGATGACCGTGAGTGGATGTACATGGGCCACTCTAGTCAAAGTTCGTTGATCGATGAATGAATTGACAAGATCGATGCTTTCTTGGAACTAGCATTTGGCAAGGTTAAAGGAGCGAGTCTCACTTGGTGTCCCTGCAGCATTTGTGCAAACATGGGTTGACAAACAAAGGAGGTCATGGGTAAACATCATTGCAAGAATTGATTTATGGCACATTATACCCGGTGGATCTAGCATGGTGAAGCTGATCGTGTGAGAGAGGAGGTCGTGAGACAACGCATCGAGGATTATGATGATGATGCCACGGTAGGAGACATGTTAAATGATTATCATAAAGCACACTTCGATGAAGGACGTAGGGAGAAGGAGCCAGAGGCAGCCGCAAAGACATATTACCGCATGTTGTCTACGGCACAGCAACCCCTTCACGGGCATACCAAAGTTTCTCAACTGGATGCCATTGCACGCCTAATGGCCGTAAAGTCCAAGTTTAGCTGGAGTCGAGAAGCCTTCGATGTTATTCTGACAGTTTTTGGGAGCCTGCTCCCAGATGATCACATTATGCTAAAAAGCATTTATGAGGTATAGAAACTCCTTCGTGCACTTAAGATGCCATACGAGCAGATACATGCTTGTCCGAAGGGATGCATCTTATTTAGGAAAGAACATGCGGAAGCAAAGTGATGTGTGAAGTGTGAATCCTCTAGGTTCTTGGAGAAACACTCGGCAAAGAGACAATACAATCTTTCCTATACATAGTACTTTGCTGAGTGTATTGGAGTTGACACTCGACAAAGATTTAAATATTGACGAGTGCTGTTTGGCTTAACACTCGGCGACATTTTAAATATTGCTGAGTGCTTTCTTCGTAACACTCGGCAAAGTTTAGATTTTTGCCGAGTGTTTTCCAGTTATGACACTCAGCAAAGCTTAGATTTTTGCTGCTGTGTTTTTCCATTGTGGCACTCGACGAAGCCTCCATCACCGTCTTCTCGCCGTCCCCATCACTTTTTTTTTGCCGAGTGTCAACCTAGCACTTGGCAAAGCTTTAGCCGAGTGCCCGACAAAAAACACTCGGTAAAGAAACTTTGCCGTTAAAATCGATGCTGAGTGTTACACTCAGAAAAGCTTTTGCCGAGTGTTTTTGGGGCTTTGCCGAGTGTCAACCTAGTACTTGGCAAAGCTTTAGCCGAGTGCCCGACAAAAAACACTCGGTAAAGAAACTTTGCCGTTAAAATCGATGCTAAGTGTGGCACTCGATAAACATCCTGTTTCCTGTAGTGCAGGTGATTATGTCTAACTAGTAGTGGCATAAAGTATCGGTCCTCTTGCCTCAGTCC
The DNA here is from genome assembly GCF_000263155.2 of Setaria italica. Classification (NCBI taxonomy): domain Eukaryota; kingdom Viridiplantae; phylum Streptophyta; class Magnoliopsida; order Poales; family Poaceae; genus Setaria; species Setaria italica. The sequence goes on along the minus strand of NC_028456.1, from coordinate 5,436,847 downwards.
TGCATCATGGATGGAACCGCATAAGATTTTGCTATATATCACCTATAACAACCCCAGGAAAGAGCCAGCAATGGCCAATGGGGTGGCAAAGCAAAAATATAGGATCAGTTGGATAAGAAGCGGACAGCGAAGTCTAGGGAAATCAAGCTAGCCTTATTTAGGCCAGCACTGTTCTTTGTCAGCGCCATTGGCGGACCTGTTCTGCACACCGAACTTGTGGAGGAGGTAGCGGTGGCGGCAGCCTCGAAAGGGAGGAGGTGGCGGCGGCAGCCTGGAAGACCCTCGAGGTGGCAGTGGCAGTGCCCTGGAATGAGTGCTGGGAGATCGACGAAAAATATGGGGAGGAGGGGCGCGGCATGCGGGAAAAAACAACATGATATCCAAATAATATAATTTGCGCTAATTACATATTTACCCATACCAAAAAATGGCTTGTACTCTATACCACCACCTGGTGATATTATGTACAGTAAAAAGCTCATACCCACTGTGCGTGCATTACCTAGCAACGGTGGATTATTTCTGGGAAGGCAGCGCACGATCTAGCGATGCCGTGAGCCCGTGGCCTGATTCTGCCTGGAACTCTAGATCCTGGAGGCAACGTTGGAGATGGCCTTTGCAGCAGTCGTCGTGTTCATCCCACGCCGCCAGTGAGGGATGGTTTGTTGCATCAATCCGATTGGCATGCTAGCACTAGTAGAGAACTGACTTTCGATCCGCCCCCTTTTATCCCGGTTTAAAGTTGGCCCGGGACAAAAGGGGGTGCGCCGGGGTGCGGAAATTTGGAGGGGAGCATTAGTCCCGGTTGTATGCAACCGGGACTAACGCCCCCTTTAGTCCCAGTGCAACGGCTAGCTGGGGGGCGTCG
>NC_028456.1:5430518-5435879 GCF_000263155.2 Setaria italica | reverse complement strand
TATGGCCCGATCCATTCCACCGAGGCCCCCCACCTAGTGATGATGAAGTAGAAAAATGGAGAGGTATTTTGAGCTAGAATGTGAGGGAGATTGATGTGTCATATATAGTATGCATTATTTCAGTGGTTTAAAAATGATGCCGTGTTCATTTCTGCGACGATTAAAAAGATTAAAAAGAATTTTTGTACATAGATGACTTCTGCTACTTGTTGAACTTGCATACCGTGTTCATTTCTGCGACGATGTTCTTCGCTGAGTAGCAACGTATGTCAAGAAGGAGGTTCGATTCTACGAGAAAGAGTGGATACGGACATCGTGACCGTGTCCCCTTTTCCGTAGCATCTAACCTCTTTCATGACGAAGTGCGGTGCCGCCCAGCTGAGGACATCCTCGCGAAATGAACACGGTCTTCAAGTTCAACAACTTCTGTAGTGGTAAGGAAAGAATTTTTGTACATAGATGACTTCTGCTACTTGTTGAACTTGCATACCGTGTTCATCTCGCCGAGGATGTTCTCCGCCGAGCAGCAACGTATGTCAAGAAGGAGGTTCGATTCTACGAGAAAGAGTGGATACGAACATCGTGACCGTGTCCCCTTTTCCGTAGCATCTAACCTCTTTAATGATGAAGTGCGGTGCCGCCCAGTTGAGGACATCCTCGCGAGATGATCACGGTCTTCAAGTTGAACAACTTATGCAGTGTTAAGATAATAATTTTTGTACATAGATGACTTCTGCTACTGGAGGAAGTGGCGATGGTGGGGGCGATCGTGGTTCCTATTATGGCAAGGTTCCAATCATAGTTGGCCCTCAGCATAAGCCGAAGAAAAAGAGCGCGCTGGAAAAAGCAATGCTTCGTTATTTGCAGCAATGTCATGAAGAAGCTGTTGCCGCGGGTCAGGAACCTCCTTTTGGTGGTCGTTATGCTCCACCCTCAGTCCCGGGTGTTTCACGTCCACTTAGTACTACCGTTTCAGGTGGCACAAATAAACCTAAGGATGAGGTTGGGTCAGCGGAACCTTCGTCTTCACCATCCAAGGATGCTTAAAGTCCTCTCCTTGATAATAACCAGTGGATGGCTTGTTGTATTGTATAATGTTGTTTGGGACTTTAATTTAAATATGTGTATTTGGATCTTCATGTTGTTGTATTGTACCATGTTGTTTGGATCTTTAATCGATTTTCACGCGTAATCCATTGTCAAGTGTAATCCATTTTCATGCGTAATACGATGCAGATGGACCGGCAATGGATGTATAATGCAGATAGGCGGAGCAAGGTGTTTATTGATGGCTTGCATTATTTTCTCGAAGTGGCAAAAGCGAACAAGCCAGAGAATGGGTTCGTATGTTGTCCATGCTTCCAATGCAATAACTGGAAGGAGTATTCAAAGGATTCCTGGGGGACTATTCACAGCCACTTGTTTAAATACGGTTTCATGCCTAACTCTTGGTTTGGACCAAGCATGGTGAACTAGGGGTCGTAATGGAAGATGGCGAGGAGGAGGAAGAAGATGACACCATTCCGGACTGGGTTGCAGGCCAAGCTTTTGCAGGTACTACAATGGGCGAGGCTGATGAAGATGAGTTTGCAGAAAATGGCCCTACTGATGACCTTGGTCAGGTGATACGAGATGCATACAGAGATTGCGAAACTGAGAAGGAAGCAGCAAAGTTGCAGCGCATGATAGATGATCACCAAAAATTGTTGTACCCAGGTTGCCAGCAGGGCCATAAAAAACTAGGTACGACACTAGAATTTGTGCAATGGAAGGCAAAAAATGGTGTGTCCGATAAGGCATTTCAGGGGATGTTGAACATTGTCAAGAAGATTCTCCCCGAGAATAATGAATTACCGTCCACAACATATGAAGCTAAACAGATTATTTGCCCTCTCGGATTGGATGTTCAGAAGATACACGCATGCCCTAAAGACTGTATCCTCTATCGTGGTGATGAATATGAGAAATTGGATGCTTGTCCCGTCTGCGAAGCCCTGCGGTATAAGATCAGGCGAGATGATCCTGGTGATGTCGAGGGGCAGTCTCCCAAGAAGAGAGTTCTCGCGAAGGTGATGTGATATTTCCCTATAATACCACGCTTGAAACGCTTGTTCAGGAACAAGGCGAATGCTAAGTTGATGCGATGGCACAAAGAAGACCGTAAGGAAGATGAGGTGCTCAGACACCCCGCAGATGGGGCACAGTGGAGATCAATTGATAGAACATTCCTAGACTTTAAAAGTGAAGCAAGGAACATAAGGTTTGGTTTAAGCAGTGATGGATTCAATCCATTCGGTGAGTTGAGTAGTGGTCATAGTACTTGGCCTGTGACCCTTTGTATGTTCAACCTTCCTCCTTGGCTGTGCATGAAGCGGAAGTTCATTATGATGCCGACGCTTATCCAAGGCCCAAAACAACCCGGCAACAACATTGACGTGTACCTAAGGCCGTTGGTTGATGACCTTTTACAGCTCTGGAAGGAAGAAGGTGTACGTGTGTGGGATGAGGATAGACAAGAGATCTTTAATCTACGAGCACTGTTGTTCGTAACCATCAACGATTGGCCTGCATTGAGTAACCTTTCAGGACAGACAAATAAGGGATATCGGGCATGCACCCACTGTTTAGACGACACAGACAGCATGTACTTGAAGCACTATAAGAAGGTCGTCTATATGGGTCATCGTCGATTTCTCCCTGCTCACCACCAGCTGAGAAAGAGCGGGATGCATTTCAAGGGACGCCAGACCATCGTAAAAAACCTGCACACCGTAATGGAAAGCGTGTGTTCGAGATGATGAAGGATGTATATGTAGTCTTCGGAATGGGACTTGGTAGCCAACCTGTTCCGAACGACGATAACGGACATGCACCCATGTGGAAGAAAAAGTCAATATTTTGGGAGCTACATTATTGGGAAATCCTAGAGGTTCGCAACACAATAGACGTGATGCACCTGACGAAGAATCTTTGCGTGAACGTGCTAGGCTTCATGGGTGTTTATGGAACCTCAAAAGATACATTGGAAGCACGACAGGACCTGAAAGCCATGGGGCAACGAGATGACCTACATCCGGAAAAGAGAGATAATGGACAGCACTACTTACGTCCTGCCAGTTACACTCTCAGCAAGGAGGAGAAGGATAGCATGTTTGAATGCTTGAATAGTATGAAGGTCCCGTCTGGGTACTCCTCAAATATAAAGGGAATAATAAATATGAAACAAAAGAAGTTTACAAATCTCAAGGCTCATGACTGCCACATGTTGATGACCCAGTTGCTTCCGGTTGCACTGAGGGGTGTTCTACCAGAAAATGTCCGGTTGCCGCTCGTAAAGCTATGCGCGTTTCTCAATGCGATTTCGCAGAAGGCAATCGATCCATCCAAGCTATCAAAGCTACAGAACGATGTGGTGCAATGTCTTGTCAGTTTTGAGTTGTTATTTCCACCATCCTTCTTCAATATTATGACGCACTTATTGGTTCACCTAGTAAAAGAGATTGGTATTCTCGGACCTGTATACCTGCACAATATGTGGCCTTTCGAGAGGTTCATGGCAGTCCTAAAAAACTATGTTCGTAATCGTGCCCGTCCAGAAGGAAGCATCGCCAGGGGATATGGAACAGAGGAGGTGATCGAGTTTTGTGTTGATTTTATTGATTCAATTGACTCGATTGGGGTTCCAACTTCACGCCACGAGGGGAGGCTCCGAGGAATGGGCACCCTTGGAAGGAAATCAAGTTTGAGCAATGATACTGATTTGTTCGACAAGGCACACTACACTGTTCTACAACAGTCATCCTTTGTGTCTCCGTATATCGAGCAGCACAGGCAGATGGTAGCTTCCAAAAACCCGACCAAATCCGATGCTTGGCTTACCCGTCATCACATGGAAACTTTTCCCTCCTGGTTGCGCCAACAACTTATGGGTAACTGTGAATCGCCAACAACTTATGGGTAACTCTGAGATTCACCCACAGCTTGCCTGGTTAGCCAGGGGATCTGCTACCACAATCGTCAAATTCCAAGGCTATGAGATAAATGGTTACACATTTTACACGAGAGCCCAGGACCAGAAAAGCATGAACCAGAATAGTGGTGTCCGCATAGATGCCATGGACAGAAATAATAGCAAGGAGTCGTATTATGGTTTCATACAGGAGATATGGGAACTCGAATACGGACCGCTGTACATCCCTCTATTTCTTTGCAATTGGGTGAAGCTAACTGCCGTCTCCAAAGATCAGTACGGAATGACAATAGTAGATCTGAGCAAGACTGGATACAGTGATGACCCATTCGTACTTGCCAATGATGTGCATCAGGTGTTCTATGTGAAGGACATGTGCAGCAAACCCAAGAGGAATCCAGAAGAGACATGGGAGCCAAAGTGCCACATAGTTCTTCCAGGTAAAAGAAAAATCGTGGGAGTCGAGGATAAAACAGACCAATCAGATGATTATGATCAGTTTGATGGCATGCCTCCATTCGCCGGTTAAGTTGATCCAAGCATCCTGCTATCCAAAGAAGAGGCTCCGTACTTACGCCGCGATCATGATCAAGGAACTTTCGTGAAGAAGAAATTTTACAACGTTGTATTGTAATGCGTTAAATGTACATGACCTTTGTGTATTAATTGATACAATTTGTAATTTACCCTATGTATGATTTCATGTGTTATTAAATTTGTTAGGTGAAGATTTTTTAGATATACATGAACATTGTTAACCACATACTAACATGGATTTTTCTGCGCATTCAAATAATTTAATTGAATAATTTCTTGATCACAGCAATGCAGTAAAATAAATATTTTACAGGCTACATGAGTTGGTATAGAATTAATGATTACTTCATACTTATTGTCAATTTACTAGTTAATTAAATATATTTTTGCATGTACAAAATCTGTGAAGGTTTTGTTTTTCATTCTGAAATGCAGTGAAAAGGTAAAATAAAATCCATTTCCAAAAAACAGGCGGGAAAGAAAAATAGGAAAAAAGACCTTTTGTCCCGGGTGCTAACAGCAACCGGGACAAAAGGCCCCCCTTTTATCCCGGTTGCAAACGGCAACCGGGATAAAAGGGCACCCCTTTTATCCCGGCTGAAGTTAGCCTCCGGGACCGAAGGCGGGCTGCAACCGGCAGAAAATGCCCGCACTTGGAACAAAGGGTCTTTTTTCCTATTTTACTTTCGCGCCTGTTTTTGCGGAATGGATTTCGTTTTACCTTTTCACTGCATTTGAGAATGAAAAACATAACCTTCACGGATTTTGTACATGTAGAAGTATATTTCATTAACTAGTGGACTGACGTGCAGTATGACGTAATCGTTAGTTCTATACCAACTCATGTAGCCTGT
>NC_028456.1:5302542-5429542 GCF_000263155.2 Setaria italica | reverse complement strand
AGTCGACATAAATAGTCACAATGTAGATCATGTCGCAGACAATATAAGCTTATGTATTAACTCGAGAGAAGAACAAAAACAGTCAAGTAGTCAGCTTAGAGTCAGAGTTCAGAGGTATACCACATTGTGATCAGGTTATACTTGTAGTCAGGGCGGCCTCAGTTGCATATATTGTTGTCTTTCCCCAAATCAGTGAAGGTTTTTTTTTCATTGTACATTGCGTGGGTAAGGGACCATTAGATCCATAGCTCCAACCAAGGCGGGATTGAAAAATAGGAAATTATACGTATTGTCCCGGGTGGTGACTGCAACCGGGACAAAAGGCCCCCCTTCTGTCCCGGGTGCCAACGGCAACCGGGATAAAAGGGTTCGTTTCATCTCCCTCCCGAACGTACCCTTTTATCCCGGTTGCCATCTCCAACCGGGATAAAAGGGGGAGGGTTAAAAGGCACTGTACTCCCTTCTACCCCCCTCCAGTTACACACTTAGCCAAAATTTCGCAAGTCCCGCGCGTTCTCCGCCGTCGCCGCCCGTCCGCCTCCCTCGCCGGCCGCCGCCGTCGTCGTCCCCCATTGCGCCGTCGACGACCCCCATTGCGCCGTCGTCGTCCCCCGGCCGGCCCTCCTCGATCCCCTCCTCGTCCGTCGACGCGCCCGGCCCCCGGCCACCTCGTCGCCTCCGGCCACCGGCTCCACATCCTCGTCGCCGGCTCCATCCTCGTCGCCCCTCATTGCCCCTCGTCGCTGTCTCGTCGCCGTCCCGCCTACGCCGCCGTCGTCGTCTTCGCCTTGGCCGCCGTCGTCCCGCCGTCGTTGTCTTCGTCCTCGTCGCCGCCCCGGCTGTGGCGGAACCGCCCAACTTAAGCTGGCTTAAGTGCGTCTAATCGCTGTCGGAACAGCAATTATCCGAAACGCACCTAAAACAGCATAAGTCCGGTAGTCCGTCGAGTGTCCCTAGGACTCCTCGAAGGATCCACGATGTGTCTCATAGCCATACATCAGGATAATATCCGCGATGGGATAATATCAACAAATATTACATTTTTAAAGACAAAACCTAGGTACGATATATTACAACCATAGTTTGAAATAAACTTAATAGTGCAGGTCAGCGTGGTTCTAAGAATTTAAAACCAGTCCGGAAGAAAAATAAACCTTTAAGTTTTATTCTAGAGTATCATGAGACTCATAAGATACCCTAGGTCTTCGGGGCTTCCTCTTCGGTGAGTCTCTGCTGGCTTTCTGAAAACAACAACAAGGGATCCCCTGAGTACGAAGTACTCAGCAAGTCTTACCCGACTAACCAATATAATAGTTTTTCTTTGGAATGCATGACAGCCTTTGGGTGTGCTTGGTTGACACAATTTTGACGAAAAAGCTTACTATGAGTGAGGCCTTAGTTTTATCTTTTATGTTAGTTAAGTTATTACCTAACCATTCTAGATGATAACAGAAGTAAAACAATCACAGCTGTTAAATCATACAGTACTTGGCAACAGAAGATTTTATATCGCATGAGTTCATGCTACGAAGCTTAACAACGATCAAGTGCATTCATAACCGAGAATTGCGGCGATCCGGATCTAATTACATCCTGCAGGAGAGTACCCTGATCACCAGCTATATACGACTGTACAGGTCGTACTAACAACCTCTCGATTAGCAAAGTCAATGATTAGGAATACAACTACCCGGACCCAGGGATGCACCCCTACATGGGACCCCACGTCTGGCCTGATCTCCATGTGAGTTTCAGGCTACACCCCTGCCAATCTCCAGCACGTCAAATGCGGGTACGAAGCATTCCTGATCATAGAATTTACTAATCTACTGGGCTTTACTGGTCCCATACCCAGTAAGTGATCAGATGTTTATCACTTGATCAATGGTTAAGACACGGATCAGTCCTTAACCAGATTAATCTAGCAGACAGAACTACATCTCTAGCTTCTTTCTGGTTCCATATTCGAAACTATCCTTTATAAGCAACATGTATGACTTAAGAGTTTTCCTTAAGGTTGGTAAACCAAGCATGTGAGCAAGTAAGCAATTCTAGACTTGGGTAGTTTCTAGGATTTGAACAAGTGGCAAAGATGTCCTTAATTCAAGGCATGATTATACACAAGAATAGGTTTCATCCAACTCCTAGACTTAGTGCATACAATAAACAAATAACCTATAACTAGTCACATGAAATAACGACTCCAAAATAGATAGGTATAAATGCATCGGGGCTTGCCTGGGATCAACAAAGGTTAGTTCTTCAGAAAACTTCTTTATTAAAAGAGGCACTCCACAATTCGCGAATGATGTCCATCTCCAGCTGAAATCCATGAATTCCCACTCCAGGAGTTGTGACGTCTACGATTCAGTATGCAAGAGTTAGAGATGCAAACTTTTGAATACAAGATTATACAACTTTCCTTCATGATAAAGTTGCAAGCCAACAAGGACTATACAATTTATCATGATAAAGTTGCAAGCCAACACTCAAAAACCCTAAAGATTAACCCACCATTTTTATTTCCTTTACTAATCCTATCTTAGACCTTTTTATTTATTTTTAAAAGCATTATAATAATTTTCTAATCTCAAAAACTTACTTCCTATGAATTAATAATGATTTGTGGATAATAAAGCATTACTCAAGTTTTATACATTTAATAAAGCTTAAGCATTTATTTAAATACCTTAAACAAAAAGGCATTAAATAAATACCTAAATTTTTATTATTTTTCCTAGGGTTTAAGAATTTTAATGCATAAAGGAAAATAAAACAATCCTAATAAAATTGGTTTTACTAATTTTGGATACTTCTAGAATTTCCTGTGAATTAAATGGTGAAAACAGCATTTAATCTATTTATCTAATAAAAGAAAACCTAAGGTTTAATAAAAACCCCCGGCCCAAACTTTTCTCACCCAACTTGCTTCTACCCACTATCACTTCCACCTAGGGCCCATCCGGTTTTCTATTCTCCTTCTTCTTTTCTTCCTTGACAAGTGGGGCCCACGGCCGAAACTTTTCCTTGGGCCGAAAGGTGGCCCGCCAATTTTTAACCCGTGACGCATGGGCCTCTATACGGCAGCTCCTTGCTTGGGCCGGCTTCCCCCTTCTTTTCTCTTTCTCATCCCTGGACGGCCCACCTTTTATTTCCTTTCTCCCTTCGATACCTGGCCTACTAATCCGGCCCAGGGTCTCCTTTTCACCCGCCGGCCCATCTTCATTTCTACCTGAGCCGCACGGCCCATAATCCCTTTAGATCAACGGACAGCCCACCGGCTCCCTCTTCTTCCTTTACCCGCGCGGCTAGCTGGGCCGATACCTCCCCTTGGCCCACGACGGATGGCGGCCCCTCCTTTCTTTTTCTTCTTCCCTATTCTCACTTGGGCCTCTCCTACCGCACATTGGCATCACGGCCCAGTATACCGACCGGCCTGTTTCTTCCTCCCCTTTCTCCTTCCGAACTCCTGGCGCATGTCTTCTTCCCTGCGCCAAAACAGGGGTGCACGCCGGCGGGGCAAAACAGGACGGGGTCCTGGCCACGGCGGCTCACCGGCGGCCGAGAGGGACGGGGTGGCGGCGCCCCAGGTCAGGCGCACCCGCGCCCGCCGCTCGCTCGCCGGGAGGCGGCCCGAGCCGACCCCTCCACGGGCGGCCGCGGCTTGGCCATCGGCCGGCCATGGCGGCGCATGGAGACGGCGTGAGGACGACCGGCGGCGCACTCTACGGCATCCACATGACCCAAGCACTCTCTAAACTCGACCAAATGAGAGAAAGAAGGGGCGGCGTGGAGGGCTCACCGGTGGACAGTAGCAGCGGCGGTAAACAGGAGATGCGGCCGAAACTTGAGCTCGACGATGGGAAACTGAGCAACGGAGCGGCGTGGGGCGTTGAGGAGGAGCTGAAGGAACCTTGGGCGGGTGGAATTGCAACGAGGGGCGGCGACGTGGGTGAATTGGCCGGCGACGGCACTGATTTGCGCGAGTCGGGTTCCTAGTGATGTAAAGCGGCGGGGTGACGGATAAGCGCGGGAAGCAACGTCGTAATCTTCCACCCATCGTGCATGCGTGCCACCACAACAACTTGAACGAGCACGGACGTGGCCGTTGTACTGGCCGGTCGTGCGCGAGAGCCGGCGGCAGCACGGCACTGCCGCTCTGCTCTGTTCCTTTTATTCTTTTTCTTTCCTTCCAAACCGATATGTTTACGCCTCAATTATTCAAACCTTTTGATCCCAACTCGCAAAACTCCTTTAAGAAAACTTGCAGATTAATCTGAGCACTTTAATTGATAGATGGGCCTTTACCCGAGATGAGCATCCTATGGTCGAGATTTCGGAGCTCCAAGTTCCTGTCACGTTTTCTGTTAACTGAACATTTACGATTCAGTTCGACAGTCTGCAATTGTGGTTATTTACCCTTCTTTGGCACAAATTTCAGTAGTCCAATTGTATTCCATATAGGACAACTACTCCCTATTTGTGTTATACAACTAATAACCTTTGCACTGGATTTTTCTGAAATTCGCTCCAAACATCGCTAGTTAACACTGTTTTCAGACTTAGATTTTATGCAGCTTCGAGAGTTGGCCGAAATAGCTAGAGTGCTGACTTTGAGCTTTGATTTAAATTTTATTCTTTTGCTATCTCTGAGCAACAACACCTTATTAAACATGTCCAAGGATCATACTTCACCGCTGTCTAGTTGCCTTTGCTCACTTACTTGAAAAATTGGGCAGAATTCGGTTTCAAAAATAGATACTCATCCTGTTTTCCAGACTTAGAATTAATTCGGCAAGGAGCTCGAAATCTGCTTAATTGCTGACTTTTGGCTCCAATTTGAATTCAAACCTTCCACTTTCTCTGGACAACAACTATTCATTTACTTTCTCCATAGTCCATATTACACGAATGTCCAAAAACATCTGCTCACTTTTAAGGAAATTTCTCCAGAAATTGGTTCTAAAGTCATGTACTCAATGTCATTTTCAGACTTAACCAAATTCCAGCAAAGCTGCCGATTGTGACAAAGTGCCAACTTTAGGCCTCCATTTGAAATGGTTCCCTCTGCTATTCTTGATCAACAACACCCAAACTTTGGAGTCCAAAGTTCATACTTTAACATGGTATAGTTGTCCTGATTTACTTATTTGAGAAATTCACCAGAATTCACTTTCCAAAATGGACTCTGAGCTGTTTTTCTGATTTCTTGTTTTCGGACGGTGAATAGTAAACGTAGCTTTTCATTTCCTTCTCTGATTTCTTTTGAGTGTTTAGGATCAAATATTATTCCAAATTTTTGACCCTTAAGTTCTAATCATCTTTACACTTCCACTTTATATTTTCGCCGAATTTTTCTGAATTTCAACTTCAAAATTCAAATTTCGGCCAAATTTGACCCGAATTTGATTTTCGGTCAATCTCTTTCTCCTTTCTTCTTGAATTGCTTCCAATTCATCTAATTCACTTAAATGATTAAAATGGCAGCTGTTACACCGGCCGCCGCCGTCCCGCCGCCCCGGCCACCGCCGTCCCGCCGACCCGGCCGCCGCCGTCCCGCCGCCCCGCGCGCGCGAGGTCCGCTGCCGCGCCGGCCGGCAGCGCCGGGAGGGTTTTCTTTTTAAGTTAATTAGAAAATTAAGTTTTATTTTTAGATAGATTTGTAATTTTGTTAAGTTAGATTTTTAGATTTCTAATTTTGTTAAGTTAGATTTTTAGATTTCTAATTTTGTTAAGTTAGATTTTTAGATTTCTAGTTAGTTTCTTAAGTTAGACAGAGATCGCCGAGTAGCCGCCGTGATCGTCGCCGTCCCGCCGAGTAGCCGCCGTGATCGCCGCCTTGTAGCCGCCGTGATCGCCGCCGAGCCCGTGGTTCCGGTGAACTGTCTTCGCCTCCGCCGTACCGCCGCCCTGACCGCCGCCGTCTCGCCTCCGCCGCCGTACCGCCGCCCTGACCGCCGCCGTCTCGCCTCCGCCGCCCTGATCGCCGCACGTGGATATTGTTACAAATTCGTAGAAATTCGTAGAAATTCGTAGAAATTTTTAGAAATTTGTAGAAATTCGTCAAAATTCGTAGAAATTTGTATAAATATTCCGAACTTTGTACGATTCGTAGAAATTTGTATAAATATTCCGAACTTTGTACGATTCATGTTATTTTATGATTTCATTATATACATGTATGATTCCAGACTTTGTAGGACTTTGTACAAATTTGTATTAAGACGATTTCTATGACTGTCATGTATGATTCCATGTATGTTTCCATCAATAGTTGAAATGGCAGACGATGAGACCGCAAGGTATATCATGGAGCAGATAATCGCTGGTGATGGTAGTGGCGACAACGTTCCACTATCATACACGGATGAAGAGGGCACCCAGGCGGACATGTTCCTCAACATGTCCGCCGATGGGAATGAAGAGCAACAGCCGCAGCAACAACTTGCCGTGGCGGAAGGTTCCGGCGAGGTATATACAACCATTCTTGTATTGTTTCATGCCACCGCTACTACTACGTACTAATTAACGAATCTTGAACTGTTAGCCCTCCGGATCGACACAAGGGCAGAAGACCCGAGGTCGTACAAAGGTGATGGAAGGGAGGCTTGTCATCACCGAAGTTACAGAAGAGGGCAGGCCGGTTGCTCCCGAGAAAGTAGCAAAGAAGTACGTGAGTCAAATCGGGGCAATCGTCCGGGACAACGTGCCTATCAGCATCAGAGAATGGAAGGGCAGAAGCGATAATCCGTACGCCCTTCCAGAGACAGAAAAGAATATGCTGTGGGAAGACGTGAAGAGACATTTCACATTCCCCGAAGGATATAGCGAGAAGGATGTCAAAGCGTGGACGCTTAAGAAGATGGCTACTCAATTCCAGACATTCAAGAAGATGCTGGACACCCACTACATCAAGAAGGGCAAAACTCCAGACTTCAACGCGTGGCCAAAGTTGAGGGACCACTGGGATGCATTTGTTGAATACAAGAGGAGTGAAGAAGGTGTGAAAAAGATCACGACCAACACAGCAAATGCTAGTCAGAAGGGCTACCACCATCATTTGGGGCGAGGTGGGTATGGCTCAGCAATTCCCAAGTGGAGGAAGATGGAAGAAGATCTGATCGAACGGGGAATCGTACCTGCAACTATTGAATGGCCCGAACGATCAAAGAACTGGTACTACGCTCATGGAGGCTCCCTAAGCCAAGAGGATGGGACGCTGATTTTCAATGACACAATACGTGAGAAGGCCGAACATCTCATGAAGAACATTGAAGATTCCAAGGCTGGGAGGTTGAGGGTGGACCGAGAAAATGATGAGCTCACATTGGCCCTCGGTAATCCAGAGCACCCAGGACGTTGCCAGGGGTTCGGGGTGGTTCCGTGGAAGTTCGCTTTCCGAGGCGACAGCGCCTCTTACAGAAGTCAGAAGTGAAGAAAGGAACAGATGGAGGAGAGCTGGCGGCAGATGCTAGAACAAAGAATGATGGATGAAATCAATCGGCGGGTGGCCGAAGCAGTTGCGGAGTTGGCGCAATCTGGAGCAATGCCGAATCCTCACACCGCAAGCCCTTCTCAACGCCTCGGGAGGAGTTGTGCTTCTACAGGGGTCCCCGATGCGCAGACGCCCAGGTTACCCGTGGAGGAGTAACGGTTCCCCGTGGATGCCATCACGCAATGGACCTCATGTGAGCTGCATGCACCGGTCGGCAACCTCACTATTAAGGTATACTTATACATAATATTTATGCAATCTTGTCAATTGATCCAGGCCTCGAGATCAGAGTTCAACTTGTTTACTTCTGCTATATGTACAAGTAGCGTACGGGAGTGCGTTACCAACCCTGGCACGGCAGAGCAGTCATGGCATGGACATTCCAACAAGCTACGCCAGCGTCTCCGTCGAGCAAATAGTTGATCCCCAGTATGAAGGTCTAGAGCTCGATTTCCCGGGAGGCGACGAGGAAAAGACATTGGCAGATGCGCTTCATGGGATCATTCTATGGAAGAAACGCTACATCATTATTCCCCGCACGGAGCCATCTCCTCAGACCTCAAGACCGCTCCCCGTAGATCCCCAGCAGCGACCTTCTCCTCATACCTCGAGACCGGCATCTCCTACTCCAGGACCGTCTCTTCCATCTATATCAAGGTCTCCATCTCCACCACATCCTGGTGCTGGGAGCGACGACGACAATAACAACACCCCTCCCCGATCACCGTCGCCGGCACCAAGAGCGGCCCCCTCGAAGGAACCTGCAGCACCACTCAAGAAGTCACGAGCACCGCCTCCCAAGCAAAGACAGAGAAAGAAGAAAACAAAGGTCGACCCTGAAGTGGCTCGCAAGGAATGCTTTGAGGCAATGTCTCATGAAGAACAGTGGGCAGAAATCCAACGAGAGGCCAGTGAGTGGTTCAAGAAACAAGCCGAATTAAAAAAGGCAAGGGAGATGGAGCCACCGCCAGTAAGTCGGCGAGATTTAAACTTTTTTATCAGGATGGAGGAAGGAGCCAAGAAAAGGATACCACTCTTGTCAAACTATGAACGGGCTCTAGTAAAGGCTGATGAAAAGGATAAAAGGAAAGGAAAATCATCCTCCAGCGGTCCAGTCCCCGACCTCAGCCATTTATCAAAAAAAGATGCTCAACGGGTAAAAGCAATGCCCTTGGATCAACAAGCAAATATATTGAAGTTCATGGAAGAAACAGGTCTGGGACTTGATGAATGCATAGGGCAAGTCGAGACGCCAACTGCACCGCCCCCTGAGCCGAAGTGGACTTATGAGCTAGGCAAATCTCTAGTAAAGCCTTCAATGGTACGGAAGCTATCAACAAAGATGTACGAATTCCATCAATGGTACATGATGGCATCCGCCAACTCGAGGGAGATGATCGGCATGAAGGTAAAACCGATAGATTTTCACGGTGAAGGGGAGAAAGTGCTGTGGCTAACTTCAAGGATATATACGAAGTGTACCATCATGATGCCCTGGACGTCTCTCTGATCAGCGCTTGGATTCTGTAAGTGTCCGTTTATTATCTCTACATGTAAATTTTGGCGTGCGTCACCGTACTAACTTCATCTTCCATTTCATGTAGGATGCTAATTCAGACATGCCGCCGAGAGGCGTACCTACATGTAGGCTTCATGGATCCATCTGTAGTTAACCAACAACAGATACAATTAGCGCCGGAAAAAACCTTTGCGGAAATATACAATTTCCTACACAAACAAACATTCAAGGATTTCATACTACTTCCATACAACTTCAAGTAAGTGTGTGTATACCGTCTACTTTCGATGTCTTTTTTCTTATCTCTACATGTTAGTTAGCTCTAATATGCATGAACATTTTACGCACGCAGCTTCCACTGGATCCTTATTATAATTGAGCCTGAAAGAAGCCACGTCACTGTCTTTGATTCGTTAAGGAAAGATCCGGTGGACTACCAAGAATTGCAAGACATGCTAGGCTTGTAATAATTCTGGACCTTTATCTCTATGCAAAAATTTATTTCCTAAATTTTATCCCTGTTACACTATGTCATTCATTATTCTAATCCGTAGCGCATGGAAACAATTCATAAGGACACACAAAGGTCCATTCAAAGAAAATCTTACATGGAACACAGACTTCCCGGTACGTATGAAGTCTGCACATTTATTACATTGTATAACACGAATATTTCATAACGTATTTTTTTCCGCACTGAAGTGCTTAAGACAGGAACCCGGGAATAATCTATGTGGCTACTACATCTGTGAGCACATGCACAGTTTTTTGGGACCCAAGGGACCGAAGATGACGCCGCACAACTTTAAAGTACGTAAAATAAATATATTACTAGTTAATTATTTTCTAGCTCCTTATATGTATTTGTTCATGTAACATTCACAAATTATAGATGTTAAATATTCAACAAGGACTCTTGAAGGAAGAAAGAGTAGCGACAATATGTGAAGGTCTCATTGGATTCATAATGGACGAGGTGGTAAATCCAAGAGGAGAATTTTATTACGATGGATGACAATTAGACACTCCGATCAGCAACACCATGACGGGAAGATCGTAGGAAGATACTTTGATTTATTTGTATATATAATACGCGCTAATTATGATCGATTTGTACTAAGCTAGTTGAATTGTGTATATGAATTGTGTATAAGGATTGTGTATATATATAGTAATTGTATAATTACAAATCCCATTCGTTTAAATACTAGTTGATTTCGTTCTAAAAAAATCTCAACTACAAGGTTAACAAATTAAAAGGGCCGCGGTACTACTATACGTATACGTGATGCATGCATGAAAAATTCAGGCGTCACGGCAGTGCCATGCAAGCGCCATTTAGTCCCGGTTGGAATCAAGCCGGGACTAAAGGGGGTCCTTTACTCCCGGTTAAAAGACCCGGGACTAAAGACCCCCCCCTTTTGTCCCGGTTGGTTTATCCCGGATGGATATCCGAGAGATATGCACCCTACCAACCGGGACTAAAGGCTAATTCTCTACCAGTGTAGGGACGGATATGCGCGTCTCCGGCTGCATCCTGGTGACACTGTGCCATCACTGGAGATGGTTGTCCTTATCGAATTCATATTCCTGGTGTGGTTTCCTAATGGGTGCCGGTCGATGAGCAGCGCTTACCACATATTGGCTGGCGCTGGATATTGGTACGAAGACAGCCGCACTGGGGCAGGCCGGCCATAAGAAGTTTCTCTGTGAAGGCCAGCAGATGTTGGCTGGGAGGTTACCTCCCAATCTATGGCTGGGTGCGTCGATTCCCGATGCAGGATGTGCGGCTGCATCTGTCTTTTGGTGGCTGATCACAGCCATTGATGAGTGTGCATTGTGTGGTTGGTGCAGGGAGAGCTTGGCCAAAGCCATGGCTGACTTGGTCTGGCGACGGTGGCATCTTTGGATGCCGCAAACTTTCTTGGGGGCATCGTTGTGGAGCTTTCCTTTCTCACAACCATTTATACCTTCGAGTCAGAACTTGGCCTCGGTTCTACCAGATGGCAGCAGCGGTGACATTTTCAACGTCATATCCCTACATGGTGGTGTCACTTTGGAGGCTATCTTAAGGAAATATATTGGTTGCGATTTATTACAGCATGAGGACACAAGATGAACTGTCCATATGACGAGAAAAGCATTGGGTCATCACTTTAGATCATTTCGTGAAGAATGGATAGATAAGCAATAATATGCATGGCTTATGATAGCTTTTTTCATTCTTTTCCCTATTTTTTTTTGTTATTATTAGCTATTGAGCTGAATTTATTGGTGATGCTCATTGGACAGTTGTTAAGAACATCCCCTGTTACACTGATGCTAGCTTCCAAACACACAAGGATGATTCCATATCGCAGTCCAGTTTTGTATTCAGCCTTAATGGAGGGGCAGTGAGCTAGAAGAGTTCTAAGCAAGAAATGGTAGCTGCTTCGATGACGAGAGCTGAGTATATTGCAGCTTCTGAAGCTACAAAGGAAGCTATTTGGATCAGAAAATTTGTTTCAGAGTTAAGTGTTGTCCCTAGTGTGTTCAGTCCAATGGATCTCTATTGCACAAGCGAACGAGCCTAGGTCACACCAAAAATTCAAATATATACTACAACGCTATCACCTTATATGTGAGATCATTGATCGAGGTGATGTGAAGATTTGCAAGGTGCACATGGATTTAAATGTTGTTGATCTGTTGACGTTGGCGAGGCCTCTTCCATTACTAAAGCATGAGAGCACACCAGATCTATGGGTATGAGATACTTACATCAGTGATTATAGTGTGTGTGGGAAACTTTCCATGTCATGGCTATATTTATGTACTATTGAATAAAGTGTTATTTGTTTCTTGAATAAACTATCAATTACATTGATTATCAAAATGTGACTTGTTCGTGAAACTCTTTGTTGATTATGATGTTATTCTAAATGATCTCTAGTCTATATAATTATGTGGGACAATAATAACACACAGACTAGCACATAATCACGTTTTACGATCTCGAGCTCAAGTGCAAAAGGCAGCAAAAATTATCCTCCACTTTAGTAGCACGCACTCAGCCCTCGTGGACTTTAAGCTCCCCTCCACGAAGGCGTGTCTCTTGAAGCTCCCCTCCACGAAGGCGCTTAGCTTCGCTGTACACGGACAGAGTGTCATAAGCACGATACTGTTGTAACAGTGCTAAGCATTTCACCTCCTAATCTCTCACGTAGAAGATACTTATTTGGGAACAAGTTACTAATGTGGAATAATATCCTTCCACGTATTGCTAATTTAGTTTTGAGCCAAGATGGAGATGAGTTTCGCTAGAACTTACATCCAGATGGGGGAGTTTTTGGTTAAATCTCACTATGCAGCTGTGATCCACAATGATGTACCAAATATAAATAAATGTCTCGAGAAACTAAAAACTTTGCTAAAAATAAATATCTTTTTTATCTACGGAGGTGTTGTTTTAACAAAATATAATCTTGCTAAGCGCTCTACAATTATGCACTTGTTTTTTGAATGTTGTTTTGCCATGCGGTCTGGTCTATCGTTCACGAGGCTTTGAGTTTATCACAACCTCAAAGTGTGGCTAATATGTCTGGATCTTGGCTTTAGGGTCTTAGTAAGGGCAACTTGCTAGTTCTGATGGTTATGCATGAATGAGTTTTTGGAAAAAGACAGTCTTCTTCTTATCTACTCAGTTATACATTATCTTAGTACTTGGGCTATCCTTTAGGCACCAGGATCGCATAGATTCGGTTGTGGTGGCATCTCAATGCTTGGTGGGTGGCAAGGACATCTTTACTCGGACACATGAATGGTAGTCTTGTCTATGAATTACGAGTTATTAGTGTGTCAGTTTTTTTCCAGCATTTTGCAAGGCTGTTTATGTAGTGGTCGAGAGTTTCACAGTTTTTGTATCACCTCGATATAGAAATTAATAAAACTTCCTATTTTAAAAAATTAGATGGGACAAATTTAGTACATTTGCTTCTATAATAAGAATAAAGTTATTGTAAGGGCAATTGGAAATTTTTTTCCTTATTTTCCCCATGCAATCTTGGCGGGTTGTATTCCTTTTAATTGGGCAATAAACCCTCTTCCTATTCTAATTCTAATGCTATTGCTTACGAAATCTGAAAATGATGGAGTATGTCGTTTTTTTAGGGGTAATGGAGTATGTAATTCGTTGTGTATCCTTCATCGATTTTCCCCCTCACACCCCTAGTTGTCCCTGGCAGGGGCGAACCGGGGGCTCCTATACAGCTTGCGGAAGCTGGTTTAAAAACACAACTTAAAAGCCCATCGGGCCCATTTAGAATAAAGTTAACATTTTAACAAATCAGGTTCAACATTCTGTAAAAGTTAAATCAACATCAAAAATATCAGATTCAACATTTCTCTAAGATACAGATACACATTTTGCACATTCAACAATTTTTATTGCCTACTTCAACATTTTGACAAATTGAATTCAACATCTTGACAAACAACATTCGACATTTGAAAAAAAATTGGAGCTTCTTCTTCAAGCTCAGCGGCCAGCGGCAGCGCTCAGGGGCCGCACTCGGCGGTGGCAGGATGGCCAGCGGTGCGTGGGCCGCTCGCACCGCAGCCACGGCGAGCCCCGCACGAGCACGGGAGGTGGCAACACGGCTGGCGCACGCGCCCACGATGAACGAGGTGAAGTGGCGGCCGGTATGCCCGCGAGACTCCGGTGGGCGGGGCAGGCGGCGCCGGCACTAACGCGGGGTGGCCTGAAGGTTGGCGTTGAGCAGAGGCGCAAGCCGCAACGGCGGCGGCAGGCACAAGGGCGGCTCTAGGGTTGAGACGGTGAAGTGCATCCAACGGAAGAAATTGTTCGCACGAATCTCAAATAATGAAAGTTGGATAGGAAAAAAACTTCCGAAAGCCATATAGGTTTCCTGGGGGCGGACCTGCGTCTAGGGCCACCGGGGCCATGGTCCAAAACTCTTTACAATCCCCATTTAGTTTTTGCCCACAAACTGATGCCCACAGTCCCACCGATAGGGCAAAACAAACCCAATCGTTCTCATCTTGCCTTGTCTATCTCGCGTATGCTCGACACGCCGTGATGCCGCCACCGTTGCTTGGAACACTCGGTGTCATCGCTGCTTCCGCCTGGTGCGTCGGATGCTGGCTGCCGAAGCTCTTGAGGGTCGCGAACTCACCCCTTAGCTCGGCTCCTCCTCGTTCCTTGCCTCCTCTCGAACAAGGAACAGTAGGAATTGATGTTGCCAATACTCTATGTGTGGATGAGTGGGTCGTTGAATGGTAGTTTTGATCACTGAATTTTGGCCCTATTCGTTATCAAAAGCTGGGTCCACCATTGGTCCCTGGTATGAACAGACCACATATGAAAAAGCTGGACAGGGCCTTAATGACTACCGAATGGGAATTTAAATACCCGTTGGTGACGGCACATGCTCTAGATAGAGGTGTATCCGACCACACACCATTTCTTTGAGATACTGGGACACCTGCTTATACAGGGAACAGAAAGCAGTTCAAATTAGAACTCAGCTGGTTCTCCCGTGAGGATTTCTACGACCGTGATGTAGAGGTTTGGAATAAGCATGTTCCTGGGAAAAATTCAGTACAACGATGGAATAAGAAGATGAGTGCTTTGCGACAACATCTTCGCGGATGGGCTTCTCATACAAATGAAATTTATAAACAACGGAAATTAGACCTACAATATACTATCAATGAACTAGACATTGCTGCGGAAACTTGTACTTTGACAGAATCAGAACACGATCAACTCCTTCAGGCTCGAGAAAATTTGACTAAACTTCTTTGAGAGGAGGAAATCAAATATTATCAGCGTGTGAAAGCAACAGACATTCTGCTTGGGGATAACAATACTAGATACTTCCAAATGGTTGCCAATGGCAAACATATGAAAAAAAGATTTTTTTCCCTAAATCATGAGAATGGGAAAATTGAGGGCCAAGCCAATTTGAAAAACTACATTACTCGGTTCTACAAAAACCTCTTTGGTGCACCTGAAGAAAATTCCTTCACTTTGGATGAGTCGAGGAAAGATAACATATCTCAGGTCACTCAGGAAGAAAATAACTTCCTCACATCGCCCTCCATGGACAAAGAGGTACGGGATGCGGTTTTTGACATGGAACGCAATAAAGCACGAGGTCCTGATGGTTTTCCAGCAGAGTTTTATCAAAAATTTTGGGACGTCATCAAGGAGGACTTAATGCAAATGTTCCATAAACTTCATGCTGGTACGTTACCACTATTTAGCCTCAATTTTGGAGTCATAACACTGATACCTAAAGTTCAAGAAGCAAATCGAATACAACAGGACAGGCCGATCTATTTGCTAAATGTGACTTTTAAGATTTTTACGAAAGCGACCATTGTAAGAGTTAATTCAGTTGCGGATCACATAGTCAGCCTGACTCAAATGGCTTTCATGCAAGGACGTAACATCCTTGAGGGTGTAGCCATCTTACATGAAACCATACACGAGTTACATAGGAAAAAACAGAGTAGGTTATTTTTAAAATTGACTTCGAGAAAGCATATGACACAGTGCGATGGCCATTCTTAATGCAAACCCTAAGAATGAAAGGCTTCTCACCCAAGTGGATCTCCTAGGTAGAATCTTTCATTTCTGGGGGTAGTGTAGCGATCAATGTTAATGAGGATGTCGGGTCATATTTCCAAACTAGGAAAGGCCTTCGACAGGGGGACCTCTATCACCCTTACTTTTTAATATTGTGGCTGACATGCTAACAATCCTAATAAATAGAGCCAAAGCAGATGGTCAAATTAGTGGATTGGTTCCGTATCTAGTTGATGAGGGATTATCTATCTTGTAATATGCTGATGATACAGTTCTATTTATGGAACATGACCTGGAGAAAGCACATAGCATGAAGCTATTGCTTTGTGCTTTCGAGCAACTATCATGACTTAAAATCAATTTTCATAAAAGTGAAATATTCTACTTTGGTGAAGCACAAGAATCAATGGATCAGTACACTGAATTATTTGGCTGTAATCTGGGACATTTACCACTGAAGTATTTGGGTATTCCGATACACTATAGGAAGCTGTCAAATGCAGATTGGAAAAGGGTAATGCTTCGAGAAAAGACTCAGTAGCTCGAAAGGTAAGCATCTTTCCAAAGGGGGTGACTAACACTGATAAATTTAGTTCTTAGTAGTTTACCCATGTATATGATGTCTTTCTTCGCGATCCCTAGAGGAGTACTTAAAAAACTGGACTACTTTCGATCAAGATTTTTTAGCAAAGTGATAACCAGAAACGAAAGTACCGCCTGGCCAAATGGAGCATTCTGTGCCAACCCAAGGATAAGGGAGCCTGAGAATTCAGGATTTATTGCTCTGTAAATGACTTTACAAGCTTCTCGCTACAGATGGGACTTGGCAACAATTACTGTGTAACAAATATCTTCACTCTAAGCCACTTTCATAGGTCCAATGGAAAAATTGGAACTCACATATTTGGGCTAGTTTGATGAAGGTGAAAAGGGAGTTCCTACGTTGTGGTACATTTATAATCAAATATGGAACACATGTTAGTTTTTGGAAAGACACATAGTTGGGAAACTCAACCCTGCGAGAACAATATCCATGTATGTGCAACATAGCCCGCCACAAACAAGATAATATGGCAGAAGTCTTCAGTGCCTCACCACTGAACATAACATGGAGGAGGGATCTCATTAGTCACAAGTTAACAACCTGAACAATTTAGTTTCACGTCTTGCTAACATTGTGCTAAGCTAAGAACCAGACGAGTTTCGATGGAATTTACATCCAAGCGGTCGGTTCTCGGTGAAATCTCACTATCTGGCAATGATCCATAGTGATGTCCCGAACTTCAATAAGGACCTGTGGAAATTAAAAGCTCCTTTAAAAATTAAGATATTTATGTGGTATTTGCGAGGAGTAGTGTTAATAAAAGATAACTTAGCAAAGCGTAATTGGCATGGAAGCAAAAATTGTTGCTTTTGTCACGAGGATGAAACGATTAAACATCTTTTCTTTGAATGTCGTTTTGCTTGTGCTGCGTGGTCTATTATATATGCGGCGTCAGGTTTATCTTAGCCTTGTAGTGTTTCTAACATGTTTGGAAGTTGGCTATGGGGTATTGAAAAAGATCTAAAGCTGCTAGTTCTGCTAGGAGCAGCTGCTACATGTTGGTCGTTATGGCTATGCAAAAATGGTATAATCTTTGGGAAAAAATATAACTCTTCTCCCTTGCAGATTGTTTTCTTGATTATACATTTGCTCCGCACATGGGTTATATTACAGAAGCTGGCTTCACAGGACTTGGTTGTTGCAGCATTACTACAATTGGCGCAGGTGGCCAAGGAGCTTTTTACTAGGCACATGGGTGGTGGTCTAGTTTGAGGATTGACTATCAATAGAGTGTTTAGGTTATGTCCTGCATTTTCTTTTTTAGGTTGTGTGCATCCCGCTATGCAGAGATCGGAGTGTTTTAAGGCATTGTATCCACTCGATGTAATGTTCTTGAAATTAATAAAACTTCCATTATAAAAAAAATGGACAGACCACACATGAAGCCGCCAAAAAGAATAGACATGTATTACCAAGTTCTGTCCCTGTTGTACAGACGACACATAAAGCCACCAAAGAGAACAGACATATAAATGCCTATTTCTTATGATAATATCAACATCTTAAGTTAAACATGTATAAAACACACCTTGAACTCTTTATTCAAAGAGAATCAACTGCAACTGCAACTAATGTGATCCTATCAGCCATCAGGCTGCCAACCCAAGCCTGGCCGAATGAAAGGACAGAAGCTCAGTTTTCTTTGTATGTTCCTCAATGAGAACCAATGCCCTGTATTCGTGGATTTTGTTGGTGCGGTTCCATGCGTTGATGGTAAGATTGTAGTATGACCCCTTGTGATCTCTTTGTTTTCGGGCACTCACTAGCTTGTCGAACGCGAGAAGGCCATTTTTCTGGCTGGTGTGTAGACTCACTGCCCACCTGCCAAGATCTTCAAGAAACGGGACATTGACATGACGGATTCTTTGCCAGACATCATGGCGGATTGCCACGGTGTGAGTGGCCAAGGCGTGGAGCCGTGGACGATGACAATAAGGAGCAGGAGCCTACAGGAGGAACTCATGGCTGCTGGTACAAGTTTGTAGCTTAATCAAAAACAAGGTCAACACCTTGTTTCTCTGTTGCAATCTAGCTTATGATCACAAGTGAGAGGCTCCATCGATGGCATTTAAAATAGTGGGTCGAGCAGGGGAGGGTCACACTGTCAAGAAGGAATTAATTAGATGCATATCCATAGTAGTGTATGATTTAGTATATACTAATGAGATGCTTATCTCTAAAAACTAATTAATGAGATGCTTAACCACATAGAGAATTTTTTAGAAAATTCTAAATTAGCCATTAGGTGAATAAGTAATCTCTTTATTTCCTTCTTATCTTCTGCACTAAGAACAAGGGCATTGATTAAGACTTAAGAGCAAAATATTACATTCCCATATCCCTTTTATCCCTTTTGCCCTAAGGCCACTCCCAATAGAAGTTTTATTCTCATATAATTGCATAACACATAGGGTTCGTTTAATGATGTGACAAAAAAAGTAAAGAAGCAAAAAGAAACTAGTTTCATCTAGATGAAAACCATATGGACATGGTTTCCAACTCTAAATGAGTCTTAGAATTAAATTCCAAGTAAGTCTATGAAATAGCAAAAATTAAGTCATGCATTTACAGGAAGTTTCATCTATGACTTCATTTCTATTATCTTGATGTGGCACTTTTGGGAACAATAAAATGAAATTTACAGCCACTGTATTCTAACGCAAATCTATTCTAATGGCGGCTTCACCCAAGATGCCACAATTGTGCCACGGCATCAACAATTGTAGTACTACTAGACTGCAACCAAAGGGAGGCCCACCTTCACACGGACACAAAAGGAGGGTGAGGTGGAAGAATGGGGGCACTGCCATGGGGACACCAGGTCCATTCCTGGAGGTGGTGGTTAGGCCTGGTCCTGAGGGGAGGAGGGGTGAGAGTGGCAGCCATCCCGAGCCCCAAATTCCTAAGGGCCACCAGTCAGGTATGTGTCGAGTATAGGACTCGTATGTTGCTTTAAAAACTATCACTACTGGAGAACTGACCTTCCATCCAGATGCTTTTATCCCGGTTAATTTTGGACCTAGAACTAAAGTGCCTTTAGTCCCTAGTCAAAAATGAGCCACCGAAGGCCACCGACGGGGGGAGCTTTAGTCTTGGTTGTAAAGACCAACTAGGACTAAAGCCCCCCCCCTTTTAGTCCTGGTTGTAAGTGCTAGTGGGACAAGGGGCTGTTTTGTCCCAGTTGCAGCCACCAACCGGGACTAAAGAGGGGGGGGCTTTAGTCCCGGTTGGTAATTCCAATCGGGACTCAGGGGGGGACGTTTTAGTCCCGGTTGGTGGCTCCAACCAGGATAAAACACCCTTCCCCTGCGCCCCCCCCTCTTCACATTAATTATCCTCGCAGGCACTCCTCTCCTTCCTTATCCTCGCAGACCTCCACTGGCACCTCCTATCCTCCTCTCTCCTCTCTTCACTGCCACCACCCCCTCCCCCTCTGCTGCCCTTCCCCTTCCCCCTTTGCTCACCCCTCATTGGCTGTGAAGAGCAGTAGCGGGGTGAGGGTAGGGTAGTGGCGTGTGGGGAAGCAGCGCTAGCGAGTCAGAGGTGGCCCCGCGAGCTGGCATGGCCGGGCGGCAGCGGGCGCGAGCGGATACGGGCGGAGGCAAAGCCAAGGCGGGCAGTGGCGGGTGGAGACGAGTGGTGGCGGAGATGAGGCGAGTGGTGGTGGAGCCGTGGCAGCAGGCCGGCGTGGGCGGTCGGGCGGCCGGGTGGCGGCGGAGCCAAGGTGGGAGGCAGGCGGGCGGCCGAGCGGCGGAGGGCGCGGGCGGGCGAGCGGCGGCCGCCGCGTGCAGTCGAACGACGCTCTTTTTTTTATTTTTTTGAACCTTTTAGTCCCTGAAGAGTATCTTGACCCCCTAAGTGGATTTTGGTAATTTCATTACAAAAGCTTAAGTAACTAACAAAGTTTCAAGTGCATAAGCAGGTTTAAATGGACTATTGGTCATGGAGCACTTGTGATGGATCCCTCAAAAGGAAATGAAATATTGAGCGGCTTCTTATATAGTTTTAATTTATTTTCGATTTGAATTTGAGTTTAGGAATGCCGCACTATTAAGAGATCTCTGGTCTTGATGATGACAAAAGGTGCTCAAGATGACCTAACAAAACCTATGAGAGACACCATTTGCACTTACACATCACAGGAGGATTTT
Organism: Setaria italica; assembly: GCF_000263155.2. Taxonomy (NCBI): domain Eukaryota; kingdom Viridiplantae; phylum Streptophyta; class Magnoliopsida; order Poales; family Poaceae; genus Setaria; species Setaria italica. The sequence goes on along the minus strand of NC_028456.1, from coordinate 5,409,181 downwards.
TAGAAGTGTAACCAGAGAAATCCGAAATATTCCAGAAGTTTTCATTGAATATTCTGGACTAGGAGAGTTTCCAGACAGTATCCAATAGTCCGTATTTTTTTGGAAGTTTTTCTGGAAAATTGCGGAGGTTCCGAAAATCTCCGAAGAAAGTTCCAAAAATTTCCGGAATCTTTGTTATAACGGCTAGTTTTGGAGTGAAGGGGTATAAATACCCCCTCACCCCCTCCCTTTCATCCTGTCTTGCCTCTCTATTGTTCTGACTTGCAGAAACACTCTAAAGCTCCCTCCTTGCTCCCCTTTGACTTCCTTGTAAGATTTGGTGGGGATTTGAGGAGAGATTGGTGAGTGGGCAAGGGATTGTGCTAGTAAGCTGCAACTCCATCTCCTAAGCACCTTCGTTCTTCGTCAAGCTGGTGGTTCGTGTTTGTTACTCTTGGAGCTTAAAGCTTCTAGCCGGCTAGGCATCACCCGGACGAGCATCCAAGCTTTGTGGGTGTCCCGGGAAGTTTGTATTACCTCAGTGAAGCTTGATCTTTATGGTCGCTAGAGGGAGAAAAATAGCTTGGTGATATAAGCCCAGCCTTTGTGGGTCCTCAATGGAGACGTAGGCTTTGCGGTGTGAAGCTAAACTCCGAGAACATATCCTTGTGTCTATCTTGCTTGTTGTTCTTGCTATCATACATATTCTTGCATAGAACACATATCTAGGGTTTGTGCTCGCTCTCCTTTTTCAGTGTGTTTGAAGTTGTTATATCTTGCTGAAAAGACTTAGAACAACCTGTAGAACAATCTATTTTCATTGATCTAATTTCTAACAGCTCTATCTTAAGGTTGTAGTTGTTTTCGTAGGAATTTGGAAAAATTTGAAGATTTCTCCAGAAATTTCTGAAATTTTTGGAAATTTCCGGAACAATCTCCGAAAATTTCTGGAATTGTTTGATAAGCTTGTGCTAAGTGATAAAATTTTCAGATTCAACTATTCACCTCCCTCTAGTCGACATTCTAGATCCTTTCAATTGGTATCAGAGCTTTGATCTCCAGATTAAAGCCTAACCGCTTGGAGTATCAAGATGTCGACCTTGGGGAATCAAGATGTGGCTATTGGAGGTGACGTATCCAACTCAACCGCCACCCAACCTCCGATGGTACCACAAGGAGCACCAACAAGTGCTCAAGGCGGAGGTGTTGGTGGAGCAAGCACAAGTGAGAGGAGGCGTCATGAGTGCGACTAATCCCCCGATGACGACTCCGAGTATGATGATGCAAGGTCTATTCAATCCGGATGTCGTGGTTCACGAAGGGTGTTGGGCATGCACCCCAGGCCCACAAGTAGGCCCTGAACGGCCCACTAAGGGACGTACTCGGACACGATCAAGACAAGGGGGCTATGCAGCAATAGGCGTATCCCACTCGGACTAGTTAAGTATGCATATAGAAACTACTCGGACCACACCGAGTAGAACTCTGTAATTGTACTTGACTAGGATTCAGACTTGTAACCCTGCCCTCCCGAGTATATAAGGGTGGGTAGGGACCCCCTCAAAGACAACAACTCAGTTCATCTAAGATCAATACAACCAACACACAGGACGTAGGGTATTAGGTGATCTAGCAGCCCGAACCTGTCTATATCGTGTTCCTTGCGTCACCATCGACTCCTTAATTCTCGATGGCCCTTACCGCATAAAAGACCACCTAAGGGTACCCCCTAAGCGGGTTGCCGATCTAAAACACCGACAGCTGGCGTGCCAGGTAGGGGAGCTCGTCGAGTTTCTCCGCGCGAGCTTGATGGCACGTGTTGTTTTCAAGCCTGTTTTCACCTTCGAGGCAGGCACAACCTTTATTTTGGATCCTGGCTCTGCATCACCGACAGCACCGGTTTGTTTCAGCGCCAAATCATCAACATCCAGCAGAAGAAATAAGAGGATTCGACCAGAAAAAACCAAAATTTCAAAGTCAACAACCCCGAGTTCAACTATGCGTCGGACTCGACCCCAGTTCGGACTAGTCGGTTCCAGTCACTTCCCAAATCGACTTCGACTCTAAAATGGTTCCCATACGGACTCCGCAATGCAGCCGAAGTCTAGTAAAGTTTCATCACCCGAACACAACTCGAACACGGGAAGGATGAAGACGACGATTCCGACTCAGATTACATTCCTGAGATCCCGCTGTCAGGACCAGCCCAAGGTCTAGTAATAACCTCAACATCGCAAGGCAGATTCGTTCACTGGCCAGGAATGAGACCATCCCTCCTCACCCGCGACTACGAGTCACATCTTGTCGCTCATATAGACAATGTCCCGTACTAGGAAGGCGTCCCTCTTACCTCAAGCCGCGAGGAAAGTTCCACAGAAATTGTAACATCAAGCTCTGGAAGGTACTACCCAGATAGAGAAGTCTTTGTTATTACCCAAAATAACAACGCGGGTACTAGCCAACAGAGAACCCCCCAGCGACTAGCACAACTCGACAACGTCTCAGAGGACGAGTCAACGGCTAACGCTCCACAAGATGAAACTTCCGACCAAAGGAACCGAAGAAGGATGCGCAATAATACTCGGGCTGAACGATGACAAATGCTGGCTACAAACATTCCCATCACAAACCTTGAAAGAGCATTTGATGCAGTACAGGCTCAAGAACACAACACTCCGCTTGCGGTAATCGCCTCGATCAACCTTATATCCATGCTCATACCTCGAGACAGAGACAACAAAGTCACAGCTCAACTCGCGCAGCGAGGCAACAGACTAATTGCACAACTCGCAGAACAAGCTTACAAGCTACTCGAGAAGGAATCACCAATCCCATCTATTCCCCGCATAACAGCTCATCAAGAAGGCAGTAGAGGTGTTGCAGCTAACAACAACTTCAACGAAGTACAAAGGAACGACAATGAAGTAGTCAATCAACCAAGGCAACACAGCCAAGGTCCGAGTAAACACAACGCTCCAGTACGCCAAAAGGACGTTGGAGAAGTCAGCTGCACCAATTCCGCAAAAAGTCCTCGCCATACTCGGAAAAATCATGAAGTATCAAATTTCAAAGATCTACGAGAAATAATCAACAGTCGGCGTGAGCGAGAAGTCGACAATTACAACCACTTTCCTACTTTCACAAATCGGGTAATGAGGACAAGATTACCCGAAAAGTTCAAACCAACAGGAATCACCAAGTATGACGGCAAGCAAGACCCAATTCAGTGGCTACGATGCTACTCGTTGGCGGTCTAGGCAGCTGGGGGCAATAACGACACCAAGGTCATCCATTTTCCCATATGCATGGAACCCGCACCACTGACATGGCTTGAGTCACTCAAGCCCAGATCAATCGACTCTTGGGCAGACTTGACAAAAGCTTTCACCAACAACTATGTCGGCTCCATGGCTAGACCGGGTAATAAAATCGACCTGAGTCAAGTAAAACAGAAAGAGGGCGAAACACTACACGACTACTTGCGACGATTCTTCGAAAAGAAGGCTACCGTAGTTGACATTTCAGAAACAGACGTCATCGAGTTCTTCCAGAATGGACTCTACGATCGACGAACATACCAAGACTTCGGCAGACGACGACCAGCTAATGTCAAAGACCTCAAAGTCATGGTGCAACAGTGGGCAGATGAAGAAGACAAAGAGCGAGAACGGTCCGGCTCTCATCGCAACCGTGGATGTGACACCAACAACAATGACTAGGATAGAACTCAACACAATGATACTCGAAACAACTTTTCAAGTAATCAAAATCGCAAACGGAAACCCGACAACACCATTGCTTCCATGACTAACTCAGGGAAGAAGTCGATCAGCGTAGTCGTACATAGTCGATCACGTCGACGTCCAGCAGCTCGTCCACGTGCAGCCAGATCGCCTCGTGCCGCGGCTCGTCGTCGGCTCGTCGTAGCTCGTCGGTGGCTCATCCAAGTCTTGCAGGCGCAACACCTCCAAGGTATCCACACGTGCAGGGAGGAAGCGTCGCAAGCCAGACTGCTAGATCCGCAAATTGCAATAGGCGAGGGCGTGGGAGGCGCGGCATATGTGTTTTGCCAAAAAGGTGTAAACCCTAGGGCGCCCCCACCCCTGTATTTATAGAGGTTCCTGACGGGGCTCTGGGTCCGAGGCCCACTAGTACTTCTAAACCTAATCCAACTTGGATCACATCCGAATTGGGCTTCCAGCCCCTTAAGTGTTTCACCCTATGGTTTCGGATACGTATAGACATAGCCTGAGTACTCCTACTCGGCCCAATAGTTGGTAGCGGCCTCTAGCAAGACGTGCCAACTCCTATACGCACACGAAGATCATATCAGACGAACCGTCACAACATTATGTACATGCTATTCCTTTTGCCTCACGATATTTGGTCTAGCTCCAAGCCTACCGCTCTTTCTCGATCGTGTGATTCGGAATCCCTTTGTAGGTTAACTCTTAACCGTACGTAGCATGGCCATGCATTTTCGGATCCGATCACTCGAGGGGCCCAGAGATATCACTCTCAATTAGAGAGGGGCAAATCCCATCTTGATTGACCATGTCTCACACCATGCTTCCTGACAAACCCGAAAGCTACCTTTATAACTACCCTGTTACGGTGTAGCGTTTGATAGCCCCTACGTGAGTTGATTCACATCTCGAGTACATGCGACAATCTCAGGTCTAAGGATAAAGCGTACTTGTTGTGTAAAGCGAGAACTACTCTCGTGTTGGGTCAGTCCTAGCACATGTCTCCACATGTGCCCACATTATTAGTTTAACATCTCCATGTCCATGACTTGTGAAACATAATCATCAACTAATACATGTGCTAATCTAATATCCAAGTGTGTCCTCACATGAACTCCGACTAGGGACAACTTTAGAATAACCACACAAGTAAAGAGTTTCACATACAATTCACATAATTGCAAATCAATTCAAGTAGCCTTTAATGGATATTCAATGAACACAATATATAAATTATGGATACAAATGTAATATCATCATCTCTATGATTGCCTCTAGGGCATACCTCCACACTCTCCCACTTGCACTAGAGTCAATCTAGAAGGTATCTAATACCCATAGCTCTTACATGCGCATCATGCTTAGCCTGCGGGTTTGGTTTTGTTAACGGATCAGAAATGTTCAGATCCGTGTGTATTTTGCATATCTTGATCTCACCCTGGTTAACGAAGTCTCGAATGAGATGAAATTGCCGCATTACATGTTTGTTCTTCTAGTGATTCCTTGGCTCCTTTGCTTGCGCAATTGCCCTATTGTTATCGCAGTAGAGATTCAATGGGCTGGATGCATTCGGGAACACACGAAGCTCAATAAGGAAATTCCTTATCCAAACACCCTCCTTCGCGGCTTTCGAAGCCGCGATGTACTCAGCTTCTGTCGTAGAATCGGCCACCGTCTCCTGCTTGGAACTCTTCCAACTAAGAGTACCACCATTTAGCGTGAACACAAATCCTAATTGTGACTTTGAATCATCTCTGTCGGTTTGGAAGCTAGTATCGGTGTAACCTCTTACAACGAGCTCCTCCTCACCTCCATAGACAAGGAACATATCTTTAATCCTTCTCAAGTACTTAAGAATGTTTTTCACCGTTGTCCAGTGACTCTCACCCGGATCAGACTGGTGTCTGCTTGTCATACTTAGCGCATATAAAAAACATCTGGGTGAGTACTTATCATTGCATACATGATAGATCCAATAGCCGAGTTATATGGCACTCTACTCATGCGATCCCACTCATCAGCAGTCGAAGGACACTGAGTCTTGCTGAGATGTATGCCATGTGACATAGACAAGAACCCTTTCTTTGCCTCTTCCTTGCTGAACCACTTCAACACTTTGTCAATGTAAGTATCTTAGCTTAATCCTATAAGCCTTCTCGATCTATCTCTATAGATCTTAATGCCCAGAATATATGCCGCTTCCCCTAAGTCCTTCATCAAAAAACTATTTTTCAGTGAAGTCTTTACGGACTCAAGCATAGGAATGTTATTTCCAATCGGCAATATGTCATCCACATATAAGATTAGAAATACTACAGAGCTCCCACTAACCTTCTTGTAAACACAAGACTCTTCTTCGTTCTTGGTGAAGTCAAACTCTTTGACCACTTCATCAAAACGAATGTTCCAACTCCTAGATGCTTGCTTCAATCCATAAATGGATCTTTGAAGCTTGCATACCTTTCCAGCATTTTTCAGATCAACAAAACCCTCGGGCTGTATCATATACACATCCTTAGCTCGGTTTCCATTCAGGAAAGCTGTCTTGACATCCATCTGCCATATCTCATAATCGAAATATGCAGCTATAGCTAGAATAATCCGAATGGACTTAAGCATCACTACGGGCGAGAAGGTCTGATCGTAGTCAACTCCTTGAACTTGTCGAAAACTTTTTGCGACAAGTCATGCTTTATAGATGTGAACATTTCCATTCATGTCCTTTTTCTTCTTATAGATCCACTTGCACTCTATGGCTTTAACACCATCAGGCGGGTCAACCAAGTTTCCAAACTTGATTGTCTCCCATGGACTATATTTTGGATTGCATGGCACTCTGCCATTTTTCGTAGTCTAGGTCCATCATTGCTTCTGCATATGTCACAGGCTCATCATTGTCCAACAATAATATTTCCCGCATTTCGCGGAGCCTTGCCGACCTTCGTGGTTGTGGCGGTGCCATGGGTATGTCAACTTGTTCTGCTACGTTAGCATCACTCATTGATTCTTGCCCGATCAGCTCATCTTGAACTTCTTCAAGATGCACTGTCTTTCCACTCTTTTCTCCTTTGAGAAACTCTTGCTCTAGGAAAAAACCCCGTTCCGAGCGACAAACACTTTGCCCTCTGACCGGTTGTAGAAATAATATCCCAAAGTTTCTTTTGGATATCCCACAAAAATACACTTATCCGACTTGGGTGTGATCTTGTCTGACTGAAGTCGCTTGACAAACACTTCACATCCCCAACAGACAAACTGGGAACTTTTTCAGTCCACATCTCATATGGTGTCTTAACTACGGATTTAGATGGTACCCTATTAAGTGTGAAAGCTGCTGTTTCTAGAGCGTATCCCCAAAATGACAACAGTAGGTCCGACTGGCTCATCATTGATCGAACCATGTCCAACAAAGTTCGATTACGTCGCTCGGATACACCGTTTTTCAGTTCCAGGCGGCGTAAGTTGTGGAACAATTCCACAACTCTTTAGATGATTGCTAAACAAGTGGCTTAAATACTCGCCTCCACGATCAGATCGTAAGGCCTTAATTTTCTTGCCACGCTGATGTGGCAGAACACCTCAGATTAACTTAATTAAAGCACAGTTAAGTCGCTTGACACGCGATACTCATGCCTTAATCAAGTTAACGTGGAATCAGCGCACGTATAAGAGACGTGGGCGAACAACCGTGATGATAGGCTCGTTGGAATCGAACCATACCACCCTTCATATGAATTAACATACGGAACCTGCGCACGTATGATAGACGTGGGCGAAACAACCGCGATGATAGGGTCTTTTGAATAGAACTCTCTATCAACCCTCGCATACTCGTGATGCGGAACTCGGCACACGTATGATACACGTGGCGAAGTGCTGGGGTTAGGAAAATAACCAATAAGTAATAGCAACCTAAAATAACCCTAAAATCCCCTAGGGTCTCTTGTACTAAAGTCATCCTTAACGATCGTACGAGATTTTTCAACATTTTTCTTGCAAATTTTATTCAAAAAGATGTGTTTTTGGGACCCATTGTTTTCTCTGTCCTGCTAAACCTGCTCTGGTACCAGCTGTGGCGGAACACCTCGGATTAACTTAACTAAAGCACGGTTAAGTCACTTGACATGTGATACTCATGCCTTAATCAAGTTAAGTCGATGTGCCGTCGGATTTCATCCGATTTAACCACTTAACAGGACCGAGTTAGCATAGCTCACACGCAGGTGAGTGGTTCCAGAGAATACAACAGATCCACAAGTAGCTTAATTAATTCATTATGCACTGGTTGAAATCAGAGTTTTACAAGATTTGAAAGAAACCACAGAAGACAAAAAAAACATCGTGGAAGCTAATCGTCGGGGTCGGATGTCCCTGGTGAGGCCAGACAGGACATGAGTGATCCCATTCCCCACCATCCGAGGGAGGATCCCACTCGACCGTCCACCCAGGACGAAGATGGGGCGGCCAAGCGCCAGCAGCAAGCTCTGAAGGTTCAACTTCTCCTGAAAGAGATGCCACAAACAAGGCTGAGCTTCTAAGCTCAACAAGACTTAACCGACCTGTGAAGAACTACTTCACCACTCCTATACATGCAAGGCTCTTTAGCTGAGGGGTTTGTGTGCCAAAATCAACTATGTTCGGTCCTTACTTTTAAGGTTTTAGCTCAGATTCTACGTTCATTAACCAGTCTACATTGGCAACTTACACTAAGCAAGCATAGATTCCTACATTATGTATATAAGCTTATCATCAAGACCATGTCATCATCAGACTCCTTTATTACTCAGTGTAGCATAGCGATCAAGCAGTCTCAAACTGTGAGAGGCAGACGAATCGATTCGAGTTCTTTAACCATGCATGGTGAACCTAACCTCAAGACATCCGCACACCACCGAAGGTCGCTTCATGTGTCGGCCTTCCCCATCAATTCCCTAACCCATGTCGGGCCCACTTCCCTTGGTGCAAGGTTCCACAGACCCGGCCTCTGCCGTTCTGTGACCACACTAGCCACCACGTGCGGCCGCAGGGGAACTTCGTTCCAGAGACAGTGGATCGAACCGCTCACATTTAGGTTTAATCAGGTACTAGGCTTCCCCATCCCATAATGGGTATGAGATTAGTACTTTCAAATACTTGATCATGAACACCACCACTGTCGGGCCTTAACAGATTGAGTAAACAGACGGGGCGATCAGCCGAGCACCAAAAGAGTTCACCAAAACCCTGCCCGTCCATTGTTCTTATGGTTGTAAAAAAAAGAGAACATCCAACTCCTATAACTCGCGAGTGATAGGAAATCACTCGACTTTTACCGAGTCCTATTAAGCATTGCCACTACTCGAACCCATCAGACTAGTGTTCAGATCAAAGGAACTATGTCATGCATCTAGGGTTGCAAACAACTCCTATACGTAAATGCACATTCAAGAGAAGGAAGGCATGTGCAAGTTTAGAAAGTTGGGTGCATGCTCCAGGGCTTGCCTTCAAGTGGAGTGGAGGGGAACTGGTCCTCCGCTGGTGCTGCTTTGACTTCTGGGATTAGCGGCTCTGCTACAACTCCGTCTTCAGGCACCGGATGTAGCTCGTAGGTGCTGTCAGCGAGTGTAACTCTACACGAATGCAAATGCAGGAGTTAGCGTATAGACGGTTATTTCAGCAACACTTGCAAGTTGAAACTCGGACACTTGTAGCAAAGCTACAAAAAAGGTGGGGGAGTTCAACTTTAGTTGGTGGAGAATAGGATAAAAGGGTCGGATGGGGATAAACTTATGATCTGACCCTTAAACTTAAGGAATAATTGTGCCGGGGTCCTCAGACTTAACACATAGAAGTCCCCGATATTTTACACAGATACCCTCGGGTCAAGGAAAAGGTACATCCGAGCCCTCAGGCAAGGAGGATAAGGGTCGGTGGAACAGACAGGGTCGGGTGAGACGGAAAGGGGTCGGGCAAACCGGAAAGGGGTCGGCAGCTTACCTTCAGGTCTACTGGTGAAGGTTTTGGGGTCGGGAAGGAACAGACTTGGGCGGAAAGACGAAAGCGCTAAGGCTTGAGCGGCGGTGAGGTTCGACGGTGCTCCGGCGACGGCGATGCTTCTTGTGGGCAACAAGAAAGCTCTAGCACAGCGCGGAGGAGCAGACGGCTGGTGGGTTGGGGAGAAGCGAGTTCGAGCGGAGAGAGGAACTTCTCAAGAGCTCAGCGGGAGTGCTCAAGTGCGCTCAGAGTATGAGCGGTGAAACAGTGATCGCGAAGGAAACTCCGGTAGGTCTCTGGTATGCCTTTTTATAGCTGCGCGGAAGAGAGAGATTTTTGAGCAGCACGGAGACCGGGAAGAAAAGGATGAAGTGCGCTGCCATGGCGGCGATTGAGCGGCGGAACAGGACCTTGGAGACAGAGTCTTCGGCTATTGGGCACTGGAGACAAGGCCGGCGCAGGCGCGGCTTTGCCGGGATTTAGATTTGGTGAAGGCGGGCGTGGGCCGGTCGCGTCGAGCGGCGGATTTGACTGGCGGGTGACAGGAAGGAAGGCGTTGCAAGCGAGGTTGCAGCCGGCGAAGTGACAGGGCGAGCGGTGGTGCGAGCGATCGCAAAACAGCGCCTTGCCGCGGCACATCACTGGCGAGGCGGGAAAGGAGTTGTCCCTGCCGAAGTCGTGGTTGGCGAGGGAGGTATCGTCATGGAGTGAGCTCGTGGGTGGTGCAACTGTGGAGACGCGGAAAAACTGGAAAGCATTGATGCTTGCACCTGGGGATCTGGGCGAGATGATGGGCGCGGGTCGTGAGGCGGTCTGACGCAGCAGCGGCAAAACTCTACCACGGCGGCGACGGGGCACCTTGGCGCGGCCGGCGAGGGCGCGAGCGAGATGAGGCGAGGCAGAAGGGGTTGCAGGGGGCTTCTGCTGCGATTGGGGAGGAGGGCGTGCTGATCCATCCTGTCGCGGCCGGCGACTGGGCGAGGCGGCGGGCGTCGGAGAGATCAAGCCACGCGGCGGGGGAGTTCTGAAGCGGGCACATGCTGCTCAGGTGCGTCTTTCTCGAGAGAACCAGGGAAAAGATTGTGGGTCCACCAGTCGGTCTCGGTTTCTCCACTGCTCCAAGATTGGAAGGAACACTGCCTTGGGACTTAGAAAGAACCGGCGGTTTTGGGTTGGGTTTTCAGGGGTCGGGACTGAGAAATGGGACCTTGAGCGCTTAAGCTCCGGAAAGCTGAGTCAGCGGGATTAGGGACTTCGGTCAAAGATTAACTCGGCTGATTATCCAAGGTCGTTACAGCCTACCCCCTTAAAATGAATCTCCTCCCGAGATTTGGGTGTGAGGGTGACCAGTGGGGTGTACGGTCCTTACCTCCTTGGTTGGAAAGAAAACCTCAGAAGTGTTTGTTCAGATACTCTTCTGTTTCCCAAGTTGCTTCTTCCTCTGTGTGGTTGTTCCATAGTATCTTGTACATTTTCACTTTTCGCCGTCGGGTATGTCTCTCCTTCCGGTCGAGGACCTTGGTCGGATACTTGGTGTAAGTGAGGTCGGGCTCAATTTGAAGTTGCTCCTATTCCAAGACCTCAGTTGGAACTTGGACACACTTCTTCAGTTGGGATACATGGAAAACATCATGAATGGCTGAAAGCTGTTCTGGTAGTTGGATCCGGTAAGCAACGGGTCCACAAATTTCCACAATCTCATAAGGACCAATGTAACGGGGAGCCAATTTTCCCTTTATTCCAAACCATTGCACTCCTTTGGTCGGGGAGACTCGAAGATATACGTGATCACCAATGTCAAACTGCAAGGGTCTCCTCCTCCTATCGGAGTAACTCTTCTGTCGAGATTGGGCGGCCTTGAGATTGGCTTGGATTATCCTTACTTGCTTTTCTGCTTCTACTACTAAATCAGGGCCATAGGTCTATCTTTCGCCAACTTGTGACCAATTCAACAGTGTCCGACATTTCTGACCATATAGGGCTTCAAACGGTGCCATCTTCAAGCTAGTCTAGTAGCTATTGTTATAGGAGAACTCTGCCAAGGGTAAGCACTTATCCCAGTTCTTGTCATAATGGATGACACAGGCTCGTAGCATGTCTTCAAGGATCTGATTCACTCTTTCGGTCTGACCAACGGTTTGAGGATGATAGGTAGAGCTACGAATGAGCTTGGTGCCAAGCGATGCTTGTAGCTGTTCCCAAAAACGCGCTACAAACTGAACACCTCAATCAGATATGATCGTTCTAGGCACACCGTGCAGGGAAACAATGCGGTCAAGATACAACTTCGCATACTTCTTGGCCAGGTAGGTGGTGTGAACAGGAAGAAAGTGGGCAGACTTGGTAAGACGATCCACAATAACCCAGATGGAGTCATGTCGCTGCGATGTAAGGGGCAGTCCAACAATGAAATCCATGCTGATGTCTTCCCATTTCCAAGAGCGAATAGGTAGTGGCTACAGGGTACCTGCTATCTTTAAATGGCTGGCCTTGACACGTTGGCAAGTGTCACATTCCGAAACATAGCGTGCAATCTCTGGCTTCATTCCACTCCACCAGAAAGTTTGACGGAGATCATGATACATCTTATTGCTGCCAGGATGGATTGAGAATTTGGAGAGATGAGCTTCATCTAGGATTTGCTTTTTCAGATTGGGGTCGGATGGTACAACAAGTCGATTTCCATAATACACTCTCCCATTCTCATCCTGTCGGAATTGCTTGTACCCTTCATCCTTCCATGAAATCTTCCTTTTGATTCGCCTTACTTCCTCATCCTCTAACTGTGCTGACCCAATTTGGTCCTCTAGAACAGACTCAAGGGATATATGGCTGAGGGTTCCATGGGAAATGATTTCCAAACTGAGCTTTCCCATTTCCTGGCACAGGGTCTCTATGAAGTTGGTTGCCGTCAAGCAATGGCAATGAGTCTTGCGGCTAAGAGCATCGGCCACCACGTTGGCCTTGCCGGGGTGATAATGCACTTCCAAATCATAATCCTTTCTTAACTCCAACTATCTTCTTTGGCGCATGTTGAGGTCGGCCTAAGTGAAGATGTACTTGAGGCTCTTGTGATCGGTGTAGATGTTGCAGTGGGTGCCTATCAGATAGTGTCTCCATATCTTTAAGGCATGAATCACTGCTGCCAACTCAAGATCATGGGTCGGATAGTTCAGCTCATGAGGTCGTAACGCCCGCGAGGCATAGGCAATGACTCGGTGGTCTTGCATAAGAACACACCCAAGTCCAGTACCAGAGGCGTCGCAATATACGTCAAACGGCCTGGAAGGGTCGGGTTGAGCTAGAACGGGGGCTGAAGTCAGCAAGTGTTTCAAGGTGTGGAAGGCTTCTTCACACTTGTTGCTCCACACAATTTTGACCTCCTTCTTCAGCAGCTCAGTCATCGACTTAGCTATCTTGGAGAAATCCGGGATGAAACGCCGATAGTAGCCTGCTAGTCCAAGAAAACTTCGGACCTGGTGAACTGAAGTGGGCGGCTTCCAGTCCATGACTTCCTACACCTTGCTGGGGTCAACTGCTATGCCATTCCGAGAGATGGTGTGTCCCAAGAACTTGACACTCTCCAACCAGAATTCACACTTGGAGAACTTGGCATAAAGCTCATGATCTCTCAACCGTTGAAGAGTCACATGAAGATGCTCGGCATGTTCTTCTTCACTCTTTGAGTACACCAGAATATCATCAATGAACACCACCATGAACTTGTCCAGTTCGGGTATGAACACCGAATTCATGAGATACATGAAATAGACGGGTGCATTGGTGAGTCCAAAAGACATAACCAGGTACTCGTAGAGTCCATATCTTGTGGAGAAAGCAGTTTTGGAAATGTCACAGGATCTGATCTTGATTTGGTGGTAACCGGAACGAAGATAAATCTTGGAGAACACTCTGGCCCCAGCTAATTGATCAAATAGAACATCAATGCGGGGAAGTGGATACTTGTTCTTGATAGTCACCGCATTGAGGGGTCGGTAGTCCACACACATGCGTAGAATTTCATCCTTCTTCTTCACGAACAGGGCTGGGCAACCCCAGGGTGAAGTACTGGGTCGGATGAAGCCTTTCTCCAACAGATCATGTAGTTGGGTTTTCAACTCGGCCAGCTCGGCGGGTGGCATCCGATAGGGTCTCTTCGATATCGGAGCGGTGCCGGGCTGCAATTCAATGGCGAACTCGATATCTCTATCTGGCGGCATGCTGGGTAAGTCATCTGGGAACACATCCGGGTAGTCGCGGACAACAGGAAGGTTTTCTATCTGGGCTTCTAATACAGGATACGCACAAGGAGTTGCGTACTCAGGGCGGGTCAAGGACAGGGTAGAGCTGCCATGCAAGGGTGAGTTGATGTGGAGAGCTCGGGCAGCTACATCTAGCACCACTTGGTGTCGGGTCATCCAATCCATCCCCAAGATGATATCTATTCCTTCTAGGTCAAGGATGATGAGATTCTCCCTAAGAAGAGTTTGGCCTAGCTGGATAGGTACAAGGTTAACTATCTTGTCTGAGGCTATCTTCCTTCCCGGGGTGGAGATCACATATGACCCTTTAGTGCAGCCAACGCTCAGCTTACATCTCTCACCAGTCTTATTCCCGATGAAGCTATGGGATGCTCCCGAATCAAACAAAACAACAACAGTTTGATTATGGCCAAGGAAGGTACTCGTCATCACTGGCGCACCTTCAGGGAGCTCGGTCAGGCTGGTGTAGTTGAGCCGAGCTTGGCGAACCTGCACCTTGGGCCTTCTTCCCCTGTTGGCCATGGTGTTTTGGCCAGGCTGCTGATTCTTGTTCCTGGGGCAGTCCTTGGCAAAGTGCCCTTCATTTCCGTAGGTGAAATAGCGGTTGCCATTGACAAGGCGTGGCGGCGGCGGTAAGGTCGGCTGGGGCACCTGCGGTTGGAAATTGGGGAAACGAGGTGCCGTGGGCGGTGGAGGGCGAGCAATCCATCGTCCCGATTGCTGTGGCCTATGGGGCACCTGAGGGGGAACCATCCTGGACCTTTGAGCGGGCGAGCTCGGTAATGCCACTGAGGCCTTCCGCTTCTGGTCGGCCTTGAGAGCTTGCATGCAGTCTTCTTGAGAGATGGCCAGATTCACCAACTCATTGTAGGTATCCACCTTGATGGGATTCAACCTCTCCTTGAGCTCTAGGCTCCAGCCTCTGCGGAACCTGTCCCTCTTCTTCTCGTCGGTGTCCGCGTGATAGCCGGCGTAGCGGCACAGGTCGTTGAAGGCTTGTGCATAGTGTAGAACATCTCGGCTTCCCTGGGTAAGGGCCAAGAACTCATTGAGTTTGCGTTCCAGAAGACCTTCGGGAATGTGATGCGCTTTGAAAGCGGTCTTGAACTCATTCCAGCTGACAGCATGGTTGGCCGGCAGCATGGCATGGTAGTGGTCCCACCAAAGCCGGGCGGAACCACGCAGCTGTTGAGCCGCGAACCGAGCCTTGTTCTGGTCGGGGCACGGGGCGGTGAGGAGTTCAAACTTGGATTCGATCGTACGAACCCATGCATCGGCATCGAGCGGGTCTTCAGTCTCGTGGAAAGTCGGGGGCTGCGTGCTCAAGAAGTCTTCATAACGAGCAACTTGAGGTTGCTGATGAGCCCTCCCTCCATGGGGCTGCTGCTGTTGCCCTTGTACAATGTGCCTTAGCAGCTTAGTCTGAGCCGCCAAGATGGCTTCCAGTGAAGGTGGGGGCGGAGGCGGAGGAAGGTCCTGCCTCTGCTCGCTGCCGCTGGGCATAGAGCCAGATCGGGTGTGGTGCGCCATTTGGAAGAGTCAACGTTCCATTAATTCCAAAACCTCAAAAGTGTTCCAATCATGCGGGAACGTACACGTTAAATCCTCAAATGCGACTCTTGCCAATAGTGCAACGCAACAGCATTTCTCATTAAGGAGATATACACTTCTTCTTGCGATCTCAGTTAGCAACTATCTTGGTTCTGCACACAACCTCGGGCGAACCAAAACCGTATCCTGGGGGTTCCACTATATCCGACCTTAGGCGCTCGGGTCGGGCGAAGCGAAACTGGGCAACAAGGGGTCATGCGAGGCGGAGACCTACCTCGAGGGGTCGAGCGCATCCGACCTTGCGACTCGGGGTCGGCCAAGCTTTGGGACAGACCCACAGAACTTTCCCGTGCAGTCACAGCACCACAACCCACACCACTTGGCATCCAAGGCGTGTTACAAAGGGTCAAAAGTTAAATCAAGAAGTGATTTCATCAAGACCATTTCATTGATGTTCTCATAGCACCGGAGGAATACTCAACTCAAGGCTAACCTATTACATTGCTACCCAAAACTTAGGTTGCCGAGGAGTACAACAAAAGATTAGCTTCCTACAGTTCTCAACCTAAAAGTTATCTAGGTTGCCGACTGAGGGAACACTATGAGTCGGACAAGGGGCATCGCCATCTTCAACGTCCATATTGGACGCTCCTACTACCTCCTCAGAATCCTCTTGTTCGTCAGCTGCATCTCAAGGGCATGGATAGCATCGAGCTCGGCGTGGTGCTCGTCCAAATGAGCATTAGCAACTGCGAGCTCCATCTCAACTTCCATCTTTTCTTCAGCAAGCTGGATCATGTCATCTTCCATGGCTGTCACCTCTTCCTCCAGCTCAATAATCCTAGCCTGCATGTCATGGATCTGTATGCCTCTCTGGATGAGCTGATATGACCGCTCCACCAAGTCTCTCTTGGCGGCGTTGAAATGCCCTTGGGTGTCTACGACTATCTGAGCCAAGACAGCTATAGCTCGCCCTTGAAGCTCAATCAGCCGGTACAAGGCTGACATGCACCTGGTGGTGGTAGAGAGGATGACCAACGAGTGGGAGGTTGCCAACACCTCCATGTTGTTGACGCGGTCAAGCTAGGCTAGGTCCAGCCGATCCCTGGCGGGAAACAAGCCGATTGGGTCCAAAGTGACCTCAAGCGGGTGTAGCCGGCAAAACTGGGTGAGGGCCTGCAGGGCAGCCGACTCCCAGGTGTCTTCCAGAGTGTGACCGTAGGTCAAGACCTCGAGCGGGGGCCACTCGGGCTGCACAGGGGGTGGAGGTACAACCACCTGCATGTTGCATCTCTGCACTCCGTGCTCCTGGTACTCCCGTCCCACATATAGAGGCGGGGACTGGTATCCAAACCATCTCAAGGTATCCCACAAAATAGCAGGAAAACCCTCAAAGTGTAGGCACGTAGAATAGGAAGTGCCATCAGTCCCGTAAAACACGTGCCCGGGAGCAGCCATCTGGAACCAAGAACCGAAACAAGCGTGAGATGGAAACCCCAAAAGAAGAACAGATCGGGCAGGAAAAGCACTCGGACTTTCACCAGAGCGCAAACTGGAAAGGTAGCTAGAAATCCTTAAAGCGAAGAGGAGCTTTTCCATGGCAAGGTTGTTTTAGGGAGGTGGTTTCACAGATTTTTGTTCATGCCGCATGCACGACCTACTTCGTCCTCTCAACCAAAACACTGCCAAAAACTTCTGGTCTTACGCAGTCAGTGCCGGTGGCAAGGCAACCAGTACGTCTTTTCCTATAGTAGCTAGTCGATTTCTAACAGCGTCTCCCTAAGCGAACGCGGTTTGTGTACCTGCAGAAAACACAGCCACCTGAACTTTTTGTGCCAGCACCCACGAAAGCGTTCCCAAGCATTACCGTTCACTATAGAAACGACACCCATGCGTTTAACGCTGCATGGACAGCAAAACAACCATGGAAATAGGTCCCCTTTGAATGGAACCATATAACCCTTCGCATACTCGAGATGGGAATCAGCGCACGTATAAGAGACGTGGGCGAACAACCATACCACCCTTCGTATGAATTAACATACGGAACCTACGCACGTATGATAGACGTGGGCGAAACAACCGTGATGATAGGGTCTTTTGAATAGAACTCCCTTTCAACCCTCGCATACTCGTGATGCGGAACTCGGCACACGTATGATACACGTGGCGAAGTGCTGGGGGTTAGCAAAATAACCAATAAGTAATAGCAACCTAAAATAACCCACAAATCCCCTAGGGTCTCTCGTACTAAAGTCATCCTTAACAATCGTACGAGATTTTTCAACATTTTTCTTACAAATTTTATTCAAAAAGACGTGTTTTTGGGACCCATTGTTTTCTCTATCCTGCTAAACCTGCTCTGGTACCAGCTGTGGCGGAACACCTCGGATTAACTTAACTAAAGCACGGTTAAGTCACTTGACACACGATACTCATGCCTTAATCAAGTTAACTCGATGTGCCGTCGGATTTCATCCGATTTAACCACTTAACAGGACCGAGTTAGCATAGCTCACACGCAGGTGAGTGGTTCGAGAGAATACAATAGATCCACAAGTAGCTTAATCAATTCATTATGCACTGGTTGAAATCAGAGTTTTACAAGATTTGAAAGAAACCACAAAAGACAAAAAAAACATCGCGGAAGCTAATCGTCGGGGTCGGATGTCCCTGGTGAGGCCAGACAAGACATCAGTGATCCCATTCCCCACCATCCGAGGGAGGATCCCACTCGTCCGTCCACCCAGGACGAAGATGGGGTGGCCAAGCGCCAGCAGCGAGCTCTGAAGGTTCAACTTCTCCTGAAAGAGATGCCACAAACAAGGCTGAGCTTCTAAGCTCAACAAGACTTAACCGACCGGTGAAGAACTACTTCACCACTCCTAGACATGCAAGGCTCTTTAGCTGAGGGGTTTGTGTGCCAAAAGCAACTATGTCCGGTCCTTACTTTTAAGGTTTTAGCTCAGATTCTACGTTCATTAACCAGTCTACATTGGCAACTTACACTAAACAAGCATAGATTCCTACATTATGTATATAAGCTTATCATCAAGACCATGTCATCATCAGACTCCTTTATTACTCAGTGTAGCATAGCGATCAAGCAGTCTCAAACTGTGAGAGGCAGACGAATCGATTCGAGTTCTTTAACCATGCATGATGAACCTAACCTCAAGACATCCGCGCACCACCGAAGGTCGCTTCATGTGTCGGCCTTCCCCATCAATTCCCTAACCCGTGTTGGGCCCACTTTCCTTGGTGCAAGGTTCCACAGACCCGGCCTCTGCCGTTCTGTGACCACACTAGCCACCACGTGCGGCTGCAGGGGAACTTCGGTCCAGAGACAGTGGATTGAACCGCTCACGTTTAGGTTTAATGAGGTACTAGGCTTTCCCATCCCATAATGGGTATGAGATTAGTACTTTCAAACACTTGATCATGAACACCACCACTATCGGGCCTTAACAGATTGAGTAAATAGACGGGGCGATCAGCCGACCACCAAAAGAATTCACCAAAACCCTGCCCCATCCATTGTCCTTATAGTTGTAAACAAAAGAGAACATCCAACTCCTATAACTCGCGAGTGATAGGAAATCACTCGAGTTTTACCGAGTCCTATTAAGCATTGCCACTACTCGAACCCAACAGACTAGTGTTCAGATCAAAGGACTATGTCATGCATCTAGGGTTGCAAACAACTCCTATACGTAAATGCACATTAAAGAGAAGGAAGGCATGTGCAAGTTTAGAAAGTTGGGTGCATGCTCCGGGGCTTGCCTTCAAGCGGAGTGGAGGGGAACTGGTCCTCAGTGTTGGAGGTATGCCCTAGAGGCAATCAGAGAGATGATGATATTCCATTTGTATCCATGATTTATATTGTGTTCCTTGAATATCCATTAAAGGCTACTTGAATTGATTTGCAATTATGTGAATTGTGTGTGAAACTCTTTACTTGTATGGTTATTCTAAAGTTGTCCCTAGTCGGAGTTCATGTGAGAACACACATGAATATTAGACTAGCACATGTATTAGTTGATGACTATGTTTCACAAGTCATGGACATGGAGATGTTAAACTAATAATGTGGGCACATGTGGAGACATGTGCTAGGACTGACCCAACACGAGAAGTAGTTCTCTCTTTAAACAATATATACGCTTTGTCCTTAGACATGAGATTGTCGCATGTATTCAAGATGTGGATCGACTTACTTAGGGGCTATCAAACGCTACACCGTAACAGGGTAGTTATAAAGGTAGCTTTCGGGTTTGTCAAGAAGCATGCTATGATACATGGTCAATCAAGATGGGATTTGCCCCTCTCTGATTGAGAGTGATATCTCTGGGCCCCTCGAGTGATCGGATCCGAAAATGCATGGTCATGCTACGTACGGTTAAGAGTTGACCTACTAAGGGATTCCGAATCACAGGATCGAGAAAGAGCGGTCGGCTTGAAGCTAGACCAAATATCGTGAGGCAAAGGGAATAGCATGTATATAATGTTGTGATGGTTCGTCTGATATGATCTTCGTGTGCGTATAGGAGTTGGCATGTCTTGCTAGAGGCCGCTACCGACTATTAGGCCGAGTAGGAGTACTCGGGCCATGTCTATACGTATCCGAACCCATAGGGTCGCACACTTAAGGGGCTGGAAGCCCAATTCGGATGTAATCCGAGTTGGATTAGGTTTAGAAGTACTAATGGGCCTCGGGCCCAGAGGCCCGTTAGGAACCTCTATAAATAGAGGGGTGGGGGCGGCCTAGGGTTTACACCTTTTTGGCGAAACTCATCTGTCGCGCCTCCCACGCCCTCGCCTATTGCAACTCATGGATCTAGCAGTCCGGGTTGCGACGCTTCCTCCCTGCACATGTGGATACCTTGGAGGTGTTGCGCCTGCAGCACTTGGACGAGCCGCCGAGGAGCCACGACGAGCCGACGACGAGCCGCGGCACGAGGGAGATCTTGCTGCACGTGGACGAGCTGCTGAGGAGCTGCTGGACGTCGACGTGATCGACTATGTACGACTACGCTGATCGACTTCGCTGCATCGACGCGAATCTACATCTTCCGCACTAGTAGTGCGTCGAGTGGTAATCTCGTGATCCTTATACGGCAGTTTTCCTAGTTTACGTGGTAGAAAATTTTGATTTGCGCTAGCGTAGCCTACCTTGTATCCCAACAGTGGTATTAGAGCCGTAGCTGTTTAGTTTTGGATTCGGGATGTGTGCATATGGAGATATGCGAGTTTTCAATTTGATCTATGTCCTGGTTTCGTGTTCTTGCGGCAATGGTAGTGTAACGACATACTCCTACCGGTCGAGTTTCCACCATCGGAGTTAAGTGATACACGTAATTCCAGTTGCAGTGAGCGAAGATCAATGTGATTGGTCGAATAAAAATCTAGGTTCATACGCCAGGCGCATGAGATGTGCAATAGTAGATGGGATCTACTGCCGGGGTCGGGATTTTGCCGTGTGCGTATGCTTCGGTAAATCAGCCGTAACTTTTCGGTACGATCTCGGATCCGGACAAATTTTATATGAAAATTGATCTACAGAAAAAGTTACACATGAAATTCAACTGCTTTGCTATTTTTGGCGAAATTAGATTTCCCAAATTCGGCTTGGAAGATGGAGTTTTGGGCCTCCGAAGTTTGGAACGTTAGGACGCTTAACTCTGTTTTGCAGGATCGATGTATCTTGTGATCAGTATGGCCCCTTTGTGTATGTGATGCATGTGTGTAACTCATTCGTGACCTACGTGTCGCGCGTACGGCAACACGACAGGAGCCATATGTGTTGTCACTTTAATGTATTTAATGGTCTGCGTACCAATCTGTGATGATCCAAGCAACTATGTAATCTTCATTACTAGCTTTTTACTAGCTATTAGGCGCAATAGCATGTTCTAGTTCTTGGAGGACTCATCACCAGGAGGATGGCGCACATGGAACATGGAGATGGAGATCACCATGGTGAACAGGGAACATAGAGATGGAGATCACCATGGTGAACAAGTTCTATGGAGATGGAGATCACCATAAGAAAACGGGCCATACTATGTCACAACTGTGTGAATGCTATTCTGTTTATGTTTTACTTTCTGCATGCTGTGATGTTAGAAGTAGAACGATCCCTCACAAAGTTTAAGTTAGTATGCCCTCCCAACTAAAACTTGCACCGTCCCATGTCTTGTACAATTAGTGGTGGGTCTATGAAATTAGGGTGCCACTAGTTTTCCTTGATTAGACGGGTTTGTGTCGGACACTTACACGCATAAGGGTTGGTTTGCTTAACAAGGTTAACTTAACGGTTAAGGACCTTGGGGCATAAAGGTTGGGCGCTGAGACATGGAGATGTCACCCAACAACAGGAGTCATATGTGATATGATTAGCAAAAGTTGCTTACCGATCTACCTTGTTTGCTAGCGGTGATGCTAAAGCTCACTAGTAGACTTGTTAGTTGTGGATCTTGAATCACTGAGTATCAACAGAGGGATATTGATTTTAGTGGGAGTAGATTCTGTTAAAATAGTTTAATGTGATTTGCTCTATCATGGATACGTTTGTCTTAGTGTATTTTGCATTACTTTTGTTGTAGATTAAATGGCACCTAGCAACACCACACCATTTGCTTTGCGTTCGGTCCTTGAGAAGGACAAGTTGAATGGAACAAACTACTCGGATTGGATTCGTAACCTGAGAATTGTTCTCAGGGCCGATAAAAAGGAAAATGTTCTAGACACCCTACTACCACCAGTACCTGCTGATGATGCATCTGCTGCCGTTAAGGCTACTTACAAGAAGGTATTTGATGCTAATCTTGAGGTAAGCTGCCTTATGCTTGCTTGCATGGAACTCGAGCTGCAGATGCAGTTCGAAACAAATCATGAGGCACACGATATGATCGTGGCGCTCAAGGACATGTTCCAGACCGAAGCTAGGACTGAAAGGTTCAATGTGTCCAAAGCCTTTCTGGAGTGCAAGCTAGTAGAAGGCGCAGTAGTAGGACCACATGTAATCAAGATGGTTGGTTACACTCAGCGATTGGAGAAACTGGGCTTCCCAATGGGCAAAGAGTTGGCCACTGACTTCATTCTTTCATCTCTTCCGCCTAGCTATGGGAACTTCATCTCGAACTACCATATGCATAGGACGGAGAAGGGTCTGAATGAACTGTGTGATATGCTCAAGACAGCAGAGGTAGACATTAAGAAAAGCGCTAGTACCAGCCATGTGATGGCTGTATAGAACAAGCCTACCTTCAAGAAGAAGGGCAATTCTTGGAAGAAGAAGGGTAAGGGTGGAGTGTCCAAGCCAAACCCAGCACCCAAGGCTAAAGCTGGACCTGCTCCAGATAAAGAGTATTTTTATTGTCATGAACCTGGTCACTGGAAGAGAAACTGCAAGCAGTACCTAGCTTCGTTGAAGAATGGCGGAACTAAGAGTACTTCTACCTCAGGTACGCTTGTTGTTAATGTTATAGACAACATTTTTCTCGCTGATACAATTATTAATTCTTGGGTATTTGATACCGGATCGGTTGCTCATATTTGCAATTCGATGCAGGGAATGATAAGAAGTAGAAGCGTGGAAAGAGGAGAAGTTGATTTCCGTGTGGGCAATAATGCAAGAGTTGCTGCGTTGACCGTCGGGATGATGCAACTTCACCTCCCGTCAAAATTTATTATGGAGTTGAATAATTGTTATTTTGTTCCTAGTTTAAGTCGAAACATTTTATCTCCTTCATGCTTGATGAAGGATGGTTATTCATTTGCGAGTGAAAACAATGGTTGTGTGATCTCTAAGAATGATATGTTTATGGCTTTTGCACCCATTGTGAATGGATTATTTGTTTTATGGTTCACCTGTCTGTAATGTAAGTGCTAAAAGGCCTTGGCCTAATGATTGAGTCCTACCTACTTGTGGCATTGTCATTTGGGTCATATAAGTGAAAAGCGCATGAAGAAGCTCCATTCTGATGGACTTCTAACTTCGTTTGATTTTGAATCATACGAGACATGTGAGGCTTGCTTGCTAGGCAAGATGACCAAGACGCCTTTCACAGGATTTCCTGAGAGAGCAGTAGACTTCTTGGAACCGTACATAGTGATGTATGCGGACCAATGAGCACGATGGCTAGAGGAGGATTCCAATACTTCATAACTTTCACTGATGATTTTAGTAGATATGGCTATGTCTACTTGATGAGGCACAAGTCTGAAACCTTTGAAAAGTTCAAGGAATTTCAGAATGAAGTTGAAAATCAGCGTGGCAAGAAAATTAAGGCCTTACGATCTGATCGTGGAGGCGAGTATGTGAGCCACGAGTTCAGCAATCATCTACAGAGTTGCGGAATTGTTCCACAACTTACGCCGCCTGGAACACCTCAGAGAAACGGTGTATCCGAGCGACGTAATCGAACTTTGTTAGACATGGTTCGATCAATGATGAGCCAGTCGGACCTACCGTTGTCATTTTGGGAATATGCTCTAGAAACAACAGCTTTCACACTTAATAGTGTACCATCTAAATCCGTAGTTAAGACACCATATGAGATGTGGACTGGAAAGGTTCCTAGTTTGTCTTTTCTAAAGATTTGGGGATGTGAAGTGTTTGTCAAGCGACTTCAGTCGGACAAGATCACACCCAAGTCGGATAAGTGCATTTTCATGGGATATCCAAAGGAAACTTTGGGATATTATTTCTACAACCGGTCAGAGGGCAAAGTGTTTGTCACTCGGAATGGGGTTTTCCTAGAGAAAGAGTTTCTCAAAGGAGAAAAGAGTGGAAAGACAGTGCATCTTGAAGAAGTTCAAGATGAGCCGATCGGGCAAGAATCAATGAGTGATGCTAACGTAGCAGAACAAGTTGAGATACCCATGGCAAGAGAAGCACCGCCACAACCACGAAGGTCGGCAAGGCTCCGCGAAATGCGGAAAACATTATTGTTGGACAATGATGAGCCTGCGACATATGCAGAAGCAATGATGGACCCAGACTTCGAAAAATGGCAGAGTGCCATGCAATCCGAAATAGAGTCCATGGGAGACAATCAAGTTTGGAACTTGGTTGACCCGCCTGATGGTGTTAAAGCCATAGAGTGCAAGTGGATCTATAAGAAGAAAAAAGGACATGGATGGAAATGTTCACATCTATAAAGCACGACTTGTCGCAAAAGGTTTTTGACAAGTTCAAGGAGTTGACTATGATGAAGTGGTCAAAGGGTTTGACTTCACCAAAAATGAAGAAGAGTCTTGTGTTTACAAGAAGGTTAGTGGGAGCTCTGTAGTATTTCTAATCTTATATGTGGATGACATATTACTGATTAGAAATAACATTCCTATGCTTGAGTCCGTAAAGACTTCACTGAAAAATAGTTTTTCGATGAAGGACTTAGGGGAAGCGGCATATATTCTGGGCATTAAGATCTATAGAGATTGATCGAGAAGGCTTATAGGTTTAAGCCAAGATACTTACATTGACAAAGTGTTGAAGCGGTTCAGCATGGAAGAGGCAAAGAAAGGGTTCTTGCCTATGTCACGTGGCATACATCTCAGCAAGACTCAGTGTCCTTCGACTGCTAATGAGCGGGATTGCATGAGTAGAGTGTCATATGCCTCGGCTATTGGATCTATCATGTATGCAATGATAAGTACTCGCCTAGATATTTCATATGCGCTAAGTATGACAAGCAGACACCAATCTGATCCAGGTGAGAGTCACTGGACAGCGGTGAAAAACATTCTTAAGTACTTGAGAAGGACTAAAGATATGTTCTCGTCTATGGAGGTGAGGAGGAGCTCGTTGTAACAGGTTACACCGATGCTAGTTTCCAAACCGACAGAGATGATTCAAAGTCACAATCAGGATTTGTGTTCACGCTAAATGGTGGTGCTATTAGTTGGAAGAGTTCCAAGCAGGAGACGGTGGCCGATTCTACGACAGAAGCCGAGTACATCGTGGCTTCGGAAGCCGCGAAGGAGGGTGTTTGGATAAGGAATTTCCTCATTGAGCTTGGTGTGTTCCCGAATGCGTCCAGCCCATTGAATCTCTACTGTGATAACAATGGGGCAATTGCGCAAGCAAAGGAGCTAAGGAACCACCAGAAGAACAAACACGTAATGCTGCGATTTCATCTCATTCGAGACTTCGTTAACTGGGGTGAGATCAAGATATGCAAAATACACACGGATCTGAACATTTCTGATCCATTGACAAAACCACTCCCGTAGGCTAAGCATGATGTGCATGTAAGAGCTATGGGTATTAGGTACCTTCTAGATTGACTCTAGTGCAAGTGGGAGACTGTTGGAGGTATGCCCTAGAGGCAATCATAGAGATGATGATATTCCATTTGTATCCATGATTTATATTGTGTTCCTTGAATATCCATTAAAGGCTACTTGAATTGATTTGCAATTATGTGAATTGTGTGTGAAACTCTTTACTTGTATGGTTATTCTAAAGTTGTCCCTAGTCAGAGTTCATGTGAGAACACATATGAATATTAGACTAGCACATGTATTAGTTAATGACTATGTTTCACAAGTCATGGACATGGAGATGTTAAACTAATAATGTGGGCACATATGGAGACATGTGCTAGGACTTACCCAACACGAGAAGTAGTTCTCTCTTTAAACAACATATACGCTTTGTCCTTATACCTGAGATTGTTGCATGTATTCAAGATGTGGATCGACTTACTTAGGGGCTATCAAATGCTACACCGTAACAGGGTAGTTATAAAGGTAGCTTTCGGGTTTGTCAAGAAGCATGCTATGATACATGGTCAATCAAGATGGGATTTGCCCCTCTCTGATTGAGAGTGATATCTCTGGGCCCCTCGAGTGATCGGATCCGAAAATGCATAGCCGTGCTACGTACGGTTAAGAGTTAACCTACTAAGGGATTCCGAATCACAGGATCGAGAAAGAGCGGTCGGCTTGAAGCTAGACCAAATATCGTGAGGCAAAGGGAATATCATGTATATAATGTTGTGATGGTTCGTCTGATATGATCTTCATGTGCGTATAGGAGTTGGCACGTCTTGCTAGAGGCCGCTACCGACTATTAGGCCGAGTAGGAGTACTCGGGCCATGTCTATACGTATCCGAACCCATAGGGTTGCACACTTAAGGGGCTGGAAGCCCAATTTGGAAGTGATCCGAGTTGGATTAGGTTTAGAAGTACTAATGGGCCTCGGGCCCAGAGGCCCATTAGGAACCTCTATAAATAGAGGGGTGGGGGCGCCCTAGGGTTTACACCTTTTTGGTGAAACTCATTTGCCACACCTCCCACGCCCTCGCCTATTGCAACTCATGGATCTAGCAGTCCGGCTTGCGACGCTTCCTCCCTGCACGTGTGGATACCTTGGAGGTGTTGCGCCTGCAGCAGTTGGACGAGCCGCCGACGAGCCACGACGACCCGACGACGAGCCGCGGCACGAGGGAGATCTTGCTGCATGTGGACGAGCTGCTGAGGAGCTGCTGGACGTCGACGTGATCGACTATGTACGACTACGCTGATCGACTTCGCTGCATCGACGCGAATCTACATCTTCCGCACCAGTAGTGCGTCAAGTGGTAATCTCGTGATCCTTATATGGCAGTTTTCCTGGTTTATGTGGTAGAAAATTTTGATTTGCACTAGCGTAGGCTACCTCGTATCCGAACACTCAGCTGTTGCTGCTTCGGCTTCTGGGATTGGCGGCTCTGCTACAGCTCCATCTTCAGGCGCCGGATGTAGCTCGTAGGTGCCGTCAGCGAGATGTAACTCTACACGAATGCAAATGCAGGAGTTAGCGTATAGACGGTTATTTCAGCAACACTTGCAAGTTGAAACTCGGACAATTGTAGCAAAGCTACAGAAAAGGTGGGGGAGTTCAACTTTAGTTGGTGGAGAATAGGATAAAAGGGTCGGATGGGGGTAAACTTATGATCTGACCCTTAAACTTAAGGAATAACTGTGCTGGGGTCCTCAGACTTAACACAGAGAAGTCCCCGATATTTTACACAGATACCCTCAGGTCAAGGAAAAGATACAGCCGAGCCCTCGGGCGAGGTGGATAAGGGTCGGCGGAACAGACACGGTCGAGCGAGACGAAAAGGGGTCAGGCGAACCGGAAAGGGGTCGGCAGCTTACCTTCAGGTCTACTGGTGAAGGTTTTGGGGTCGGGAAGGAACAGACTTGGGCGGAAAGACTAAAGCACTAAGGCTTGAGCGGCGGTGAGGGTTGGCGGTGCTCCGGTGGTGGCGGTGCTTCTTGTGGGCAACAAGAAACCTCTAGCACAGCGCGGAGGAGCAGACGGCTGGTGGGTTGGGGAGAAGCGGGTTCGAGAGGAGAGGGGAGCTTCTCAAGAGCTCAGCGGGAGTGCTCAAGTGCGCTTAGAGTATGGGCGGTGAAACAGCGATGGCAAAGGAAACTCCGGTGGGTCTCTGGTATGCCTTTTTATAGCTGCGCGGAAGAGAGAGATTTTCGAGCAGCACGAAGACCGCGAAGAAAAGGCTGGAGTGCGCTGCTATGGCGGCGATTGAGCTGTGATGGGTGGCGGAACAGGACCTTGAAGATAGAGTCTTTAACTATTGGGCACTGGAGACAAGGCTGGCGCGGGCGTGGCTTTGCCGGGATTTAGATTTGGCGAAGGCGGGCGTGGGCCGGTCGCGTCAAGCGGCGGATTTCACTGGCGGGTGACAGGAAGGAAGGCGCTGCAAGCGAGGTTGCAGCCGGTGAAGTGACAGGGCGAGCGGTGGCACGAGCGATCGCAAAATAGCGGCTTGCCGTGGCACATCACTGGCGAGGCGGGAAAGGAGCTGTCCCTGCCGGAGTCGTGGTTGGCGAGGGAGGTATCTGTTGGGATACGAGGTAGGCTACACTAGCGCAAATCAAAATTTCTACCGCGTAAAACCAGGAAGAACTGCCGTATAAGGATCACGGGATTACCACTCGACGCACTACTGGTGTGGAAGATGTAGATTTGCGTCGATGCAGTGAAGACGATCAACGTAGTCGTACGTAGTCGATCAACGTAGTCGTACGTAGTCGATCACGTCAACGTCCAACAGCTCCTCAGCAGCTCGGCCACGTGCAGCAAGATCGCCCTCGTGCCGCGGCTCGTCGGCGGCTCGTCGTGGCTCGTCGACGGCTCGTCGTGGCTCGTCTGCGGCTCGTCCAAGTGCTGCAGGCGCAACACCTCCAAGGTATCCACACGTGCAGGGAGGAAGCGTCGCAAGCCGGACTGCTAGATCCGCGAGTTGCAACAGGCGAGGGCGTGGGAGGCGCGGCAGGTGTGTTTCGCCAAAGGTTGTAAACCCTAGGGCGCCCCCACCCCTCTATTTATAGAGGTTCCTAACGGGCCTCTGGGTCCGAGGCCCATTAGTACTTCTAAACCTAATCCAACTCGGATCAGATCCGAATTGGGCTTCCAGCCCCTTAAGTGTGTGACCCTATGGGTTCGGATACGTATAGACATGGCCCGAGTACTCCTACTCGGCCCAATAGTCGGTAGCGGCCTCTAGCAAGACGTGCCAACTCCTACACGCACACGAAGATCATATCAGACGAACCATCACAACATAATATACATGCTATTCCCTTTGCCTCACGATATTTGGTCTAGCTTCAAGCCGACCGCTCTTTCTCAATCCTGTGATTCAGAATCCCTTTGTAGGTTAACTCTTAACCGTACGTAGCATGGCCATGCATTTTCGGATCCGATCACTCGAGGGGCCAGAGATATCACTCTCAATCAGAGAGGGGCAAATCCCATCTTGATTGACCATGTCTCATAGCATGCTTCTTGACAAACCCGAAAGCTACCTTTATAACTACCCTGTTACGGCGTAGCGTTTGATAGCCCCTAAGTAGGTCGATCCACATCTTGAATACATGCGACAATCTCAGGTCTAAGGACAAAGCGTATATGTTGTTTAAAGAGAGAACTACTTCTCGTGTTGGGTTAATCCTAGCACATGTCTCCACATGTGTCCAGATTATTAGTTCAACATCTCCATGTTCATGACTTGTGAAACATAGTCATCAACTAATACATGTGCTAGTCTAATATTCATGTGTGTCCTCACATGAACTCCGACCAGGGACAACTTTAGAATAACCATACAAGTAAAGAGTTTCACATACAATTCACATAATTGCAAATCAATTCAAGTAGCCTTTAATGGATATTCAATGAACACAATATACAAATCATGGATACAAATGGAATATCATCATCTCTATGATTGCCTCTAGGGCATACCTCCAACAGTATCGTCGTGGAGTGAGCTCGTGGGCGGCGCAATTGTGGAGACGCGGAAAAACCGGAAAGCATCGGGGCTTGCTGCTGGGGATCTGGGCGAGATGATGGGCGCGGGTCGCGAGGTGGTCTGACGCAGCAGCGGCAAAACTCTGCCACGACGGCGACAGGGCACCTTGGCGCGGCCGGCGAGGGCGCAAGCAAGACGAGGGGAGGTAGAGGGGGTTGCAGAGGGCTTCCGCTGCGATTGCGGAGGAGGGCGCGCTGATCCATCCTGTCGCGACCGGCGACTGGGTGAGGCGGCGGGCGTCGGAGAGATCAAGCCATGTGGCGGGGGAGTTCTGAAGCGGGCGCATGCTGCTCAGGTGCGTCTATCTCGAGAGAACCGGGGAAAAGATTGCAGGTCCACCAGTCGGTCTCGGTTTCTCCACTGCTTCAAGATTGGAAGGAACACTGCCTTGGGACTTAGAAAGAACTAGCAGTTTTGGGTTGGGTTTTTAGGGGTCAGGACTCAGAAACGGGACCTTGAGCGCTTAAGCTCCGGAAAGCTGAGTCAGCGGGATTAGGGACTTCGGTCAAAGATTAACTCAGCTGATTATCCAAGGTCGTTACAGCTGATTTTCAACTTCATTCTAAAATTCCTTGAACTTTTCAAAGGTTTCAGACTTGTGCCTCATTAAGTAGACATAGCCATATCTACTAAAATCATCAGTGAAAGTTATGAAGTATTGGAATCCTCCTCTAGCCGTCATGCTCATTGGTCCGCATACATCGCTATGTACGAGTTCCAACAAGTCTACTACTCTCTTAGGAAAACCTGTGACAGGCGTCTTGGTCATCTTGCCTAGCAAGCAAGCCTCACATGTCTCGTATGATTCAAAATCAAACGAAGCTAGAAGTCCATCAGAATGGAGCTTCTTTATGCGCTTTTCACTTATATGACCCAAACGAGAATGCCACAAGTAGGTAGGACTCAAATCATTACACCGAGGCCGCACTTACGTTACAGACAGGTGAACCATCAAGATTTAAAACAAACAATCCATTCACAATGGGTGCAAAAAGCCATAAACATATCATTCTTAGAGATCGCACAACCATTGTTTTCACTCGCAAATGAATAACCATCCTTCATCAAGCATGAAGAAGACATAATGTTTCGACTTAAACTAGGAACAAAATAACATTTATTCAATTCCATGATAAATCCTGATGGGAGGTGGAGTTGCATCGTCCCGACGGTCAACGCAGCAACTCTTGCATTATTGCCCACGCGGAAATCAACTTCTCCCTTCTCAACGCTTCTACTTTTTATCATTCCCTGCATCGAATTGCAAATATGAGCAACCGATCCGGTATCAAATACGCAAGAATTAATAATTGTATCAGCGAGAAATATGTTGTCTATAATAGTAACAACAAGCGTACCTGAGGTGGAAGTACTCTTACTTCCGCCATTCTTCAATGAAGCTAGGTACTGCTTGCAGTTTCTCTTCCAGTGACCGGGTTCGTGACAATGAAAGCACTATTTGTCTGGAGCAGGTCTAGCTTTAGCCTTGGGCGCTGGGTTTGGCTTGGACACTCCAGCCTTACCCTTCTTCTTCCAAGAATTGTCCTTCTTCTTGAAGGTAGGCTTGTTCTGTACAGCCATCACATGGCTGCTACTAGCACTTTTCTTAATGTCAACTTCTGCTGTCTTGAGCATACCACACAGTTCATTCAGACCCTTCTCCGTCCCATACATATGGTAGTTCGAGATGAAGTTCCCATAGCTAGGCGGAAGAGATGAAAGAATGAAGTCAGTGGCCAACTCTTGGCCCAGTGGGAAGCCCAGCTTCTCCAACCGTTGAGTGTAACCAACCATCTTGATTACGTGTGGTCCTACTGCTGCACCTTCTGCTAGCATGCTCTCCACAAAAGCCTTAAACACATTGAACCTTTCAGTCCTGGCCTGTGTTTGGACCATGTCTCTAAGCGCCACGATCATATCGTGCGCCTCATGGTTTGTTTCAAACTGCATCTGTAGCTCGGGTTCCATGCAACCAAGCATAAGGTAGCTTACTTCGAGGTTAGCATCACATGCTTTCTTGTAAGCATTCTTAGCAGCAGCAGGTGCATCATCAGCAGATTCTTCTGGTAGTGGGTTGTCTAGAACATCTTCATTTTTCTCAGCCCTGAGAACAATTCTCAGGTTACAGATCCAATCCGAGTAGTTTGTTCCATTCAACTTGTCCTTCTCAAGGATTGAACGCAAAGCAAACGGTGTAGTGCTGCTAGGTGCCATTTAATCTACAACAAAAGTCATGCAAAATACACTAAGACAAACGTATCCATGATAGAGTAAATCACATTAAACTATTTTAACATAATCTACTCCCACTAAAATCAATATCCCTCTATTGATACTTAGTGATTCAGGATCCACAACTAACAAGTCTACTAGTGAGCTTTAGCATCACCGCTAGCAAACAAGGTAGATCGGTAAGCAACTTCTTGCTAATCATATCACATATGACTCCTGTTGTTGGGTGACATCTCCATGTCTCGACGCCCAACCTTTATGCCCCAAGGTCCTTAACCGTTAAGATAACCTTGTTAAGCAAACCAACCCTTATGCGTGTAAGTGTCCGACACAAACCCGTCTAGTCAAGGAAAACAAGTGCCACCTTAATTTCATAGACCCACCACTAATTGTACAAGACATGGGATGATGCAAGTTTTAGTTGGGAGGGCATACTAACTTAAACTTTGTGAGGGATCATTCTACTTCTAACATCACAGAATGCAGAAAGTAAAACATAAACAGAATAGCATTCACACAGTTGTGACACAGTATGGCCCGTTTTCTTATGGTGATCTCCATCTCCACAGAACCTGTTCACCATGGTGATCTCCATCTCCATGTTCCAAGTGTGCCATCCTCCTGGTGATGAGTCCTCCAAGAACTAGAACATGCTATTACGCCTAATAGCTAGTAAAGAAGCTAGTAATGAAGATTACATAGTTGCTTGGATCATCACAGATTGGTACGCAGACCATTAAATACATTAAAGTGACAACACATATGGCTCCAGCCGTGTTGCCGTACGCGCGACACGCAGGTCACGAATGAGTTACACACATGCATCACATACACAAAGGGGCCATACTGATAACAAGATACATACATCCTGCAAAACAGAGTTAGGCGTTCTAACGTTCTAAACTTCGGAGGCCCGAAACTCCATTTTCCAAGCCGAATTTAGGAAATCTAATTTCGTCGAAAATGGCGAAGCGGTTGAAGTTTATGTGTAACTTTTTTTGTAGATCAATTTTCATATAAAATTCGCCCCGATCCGAGATCGTACCGAAAAGTTACGGCTGATTTACCGAAGCACACGCATACGGCAGAATCCCAACCCGATAGCAGATCCAATCTACTATTGCACATCTCATGTGCTTGGCGTATGAACCTGGATCTCGATTTGACCAATCACATTGATCTTCGCTCACTGCAACTTTACGTGTATCACTTAACTCCGATGGCGGAAACCCGACCGGTAGAAGTATAACGTTACACAACCATTGCAGCAAGAACACAAAATCAGGACATAGATCAAACTGAAAACTTGCATATCTCCATATGCACACATCCCGAATTCAAAACTAAACAGGTACGGCTCTAATACCACTGTTGGGATATGAGGTAGACTACACTAGCGCAAATCAAAATTTTCTACCGCGTAAACCAGGAAAACTGCCGTATAAGGATCACGGGATTACCACTCGACGCACTGATGCGGAAGATGTAGATTCGCGTCGATGCAGCAAAGTCGATCAGCATAGTTGCACGTTGTCGATCATGTCGACATCCAGCAGCTCCTCAGCAGCTCGTCCAGGTGCAGCAAGATCGCCCTCGTGCCGCGGCTCGTCGTCAGCTCGTCTTGGCTCGTCGGCAGCTCGTCGTAGCTTGTCGGTGGCTCATCCAAGTGTTGCAGGCGCAACACCTCCAAGGTATCCACACGTGCAGGGAGGAAGCATCGCAAGCTGGACTGCTAGATCCGCGAGTTGCAACAGGCGAGGGTTTGGGAGGCGCGGCAGATGTGTTTTGCCAAAAAGGTGTAAACCCTAGGGCGCCCCCACCCCTGGATTTATAGAGGTTCCTAACAAGGCCTCTGGGTCCGAGGCCCACTAGTACTTCTAAACCTAATCCAACTCGGATCGCATCCGAATTGGGCTTCCAGCCCCTTAAGTGTGTGACCCTATGGGTTCAGATACGTATAGACATGGCCCAAGTACTCCTACTCGGCCCAATATTTGGTAGCGGCCTCTAGCAAGACGTGCCAACTCCTATACGCACACGAAGATCATATCAGAAGAACCGTCACAACATTATGTACATGCTATTCCTTTTGTCTCACGATATTTGGTCTAGCTCCAAGCTGACTGCTCTTTCTCGATCGTGTGATTCGGAATCCCTTTGTAGGTTAACTCTTAACCGTACGTAGCATGGCCATGCATTTTCGAATCCGATCACTCGAGGGGCCTAGAGATATCACTTTCAATTAGAGATAGGCAAATCCCATCTTGATTGACCATGTCTCACAGCATGCTTCCTGACAAACCCGAAAGCTACCTTTATAACTACCTTGTTACGGTGTAGCGTTTGATAGCCCCTAAGTGAGTCGATTCACATCTCGAGTACATGCGACAA
Organism: Setaria italica; assembly: GCF_000263155.2. Lineage (NCBI taxonomy): Eukaryota > Viridiplantae > Streptophyta > Magnoliopsida > Poales > Poaceae > Setaria > Setaria italica. Next base: position 5,374,716 of record NC_028456.1, on the reverse strand, counting down.
TCTCAGGTCTAAGGATAAAGCGTACTTGTTGTGTAAAGCGAGAACTACTCTCATGTTGGGTCAGTCCTAGCACATGTCTCCACATGTGCCCACATTATTAGTTGAACATCTCCATGTCCATGACTTTTGAAACATAGTCATCAACTAATACATGTGCTAATCTAATATCAATGTGTGTCCTCACATGAACTCCGACTAGGGACAACTTTAGAATAACCATACAAGTAAAGAGTTTCACATACAATTCACATAATTGCAAATCAATTCAAGTAGCCTTTAATGGATATTCAATGAACACAATATATAAATCATCGATATAAATATAATATCATCATCTCTATGATTGCCTCTAGGGCATACCTCCAACACATACCATTAGGACAAGTCATCCTGCCAGTTACTTTTGGAACTAAGGAGCACTACCGCACCAAGTAAATTAGATTTGAAGTCGCCGACTTCGAGACATCTTACCACGCCATACTCGGAAGGCCAACACTAGCCAAGTTCATGGCCATACCACACTACGTTTACTTAGTACTCAAAATGCTAGCGCCCAAGGAAGAACTAACGCTACGAGGAGATCTACGGCGATCTTATGAGTGCGACACCGAAGCCGTGGAGATTGCTGCAACCTCTCAAGCACCCAGCCCTATGCAACAAGTTTTCACAGCTTTAAAGAAACTTCACCCAACTGAACTTGAGATCTCAGAAAACAAGTCGGGGTCCACAAAGGTGAAACCAGCAAGCCAGAAAGACTTCAAACCAGTCGATCTCCAGACGGGCGACTCTTCTAAAATAGCTCTGATCGGAATAGGGCTAGACCCTAAATAGGAAAACTGCGCTCATCAGTTTCCTTCGGGCTAACCATGATATCTTTGCTTGGAAACCAGCCGACATGCCCGGTGTGCCCAAGGAACTGATTGAGCACTCTCTAAACGTTGATCCCAAAGCTACTCCAAAACGACAGCGACTCCGCAGGTTCGCCCAAGACAGACGAGAAGCAATCAAAAAAGAATTAGCCAAACTACTCGCAACAGGGTTCATCAAAGAAGTCTTTCACCCTGACTGGCAAGCCAATCCTGTACTCGTTCGCAAGAAAAATAATGAATGGAGAATGTGCGTCGATTACACGAATCTCAACAAACACTGTCCAAAAGAACCTTTTGGATTACCCAGGATCGACCAAGTAGTCGACTCTACTGCTGGGTGCCCTTTGCTATGCTTTCTCGACTGTTACTTAGGCTATCATCAGATAAGCCTCAAAGAAGAAGATCAAGTTAAAACAACTTTCATCACCCCATTCGGGGCCTTCTGCTACAAAACAATGTCATTTGGACTAAAAAACGCAGGGGCAACTTATCAACGAGCTATACGGATGTGCTTCGAAAAGCAATTACATCGTAATGTTGAAGCTTACGTGGACGACGTAGTCGTCAAAATAAGAAACCAGGAGGACCTTATCGCCGATTTGGAGGAAACCTTCTCAAGCCTACGAGCTTTCCGATGGAAACTCAATCCTACCAAATGCGTTTTCGGAGTACCTTCTGGCAAACTACTTAGGTTCATCATTAGCCACCGCAGCATTGAGGCCAACCCGGAAAAAATATCTGCCATCACAAACATGCACGCACCAGCTAGCATCAAGGATGTGCAGAAACTCACAGGCTGCATGGCAGCCCTCAATCAGTTTATCTCGAGACTTGGAGAACGAGGACTACCCTTCTTCAAGCTTCTCAAACGACAAGACAAGTTCAAATGGGTAGAAGATGCAAACAAGGTGTTGACGCTAGATTTTGACACGTATGGAATCGGCGTCAAGGAAGGAAAGGGCTGGCCCATGTGGCAGATTAAAAGGTCACGGTTGGGAATCGACCGATTGGTACTACAGTGTTTTGGCGGACGGAGTTGGTGGAGATCGGCCGACTGGAAGGCTGGAGCGATTGGGCCAATATGGGCTTAAAGTGAATCAGGGAAAGAAGATAGAGAAAGATTGGCCCGCGGGAGTATAATAACAAACTCCGATACGAGTTGTGTTTGTAAATATTCGTTTTCGTTTAAGATTAGAGATAAATCCTAGTCAGTTAAGAAATTGGTTGTAACAGGCTATAAATAGCCATCTTTGGAGATTTGTAAAAACAACATCAATCAATACAACAAATCTACTTTTTCATCGCACTTTACTTTCAAGTCGGTGACTTCGCCAATACTTTTCTTCTTTCACGAGTTCGTACGGGTTGGGAGGGCAGCATCAACACGATCTCCGGCCAATTTTGTAAGTTCCGTTTATCGAGTAATATCTAAGCTTTAACTTCGGGCACATCGCTGTTGTTTCATTTAGATTTATTCACCAATATGGGCTTAAAGTGAATCAGGGAAAGAAGATAGAGAAAGATTGGCCCGCGGGAGTATAATAACAAACTCCGATACGAGTTGTGTTTGTAAATATTCATTTTCATTTAAGATTAGAGATAAATCCTAGTCGGTTAGGAAATTGGTTGTAACAGGCTATAAATAGCCATCTTTGGAGATTTGTAAAAACAACATCAATCAATACAACAATTCTCTTTTTTCATCGCACTTTACTTTCAAGTCGGTGACTTCGCCAATACTTTTCTTCTTTCACGAGTTCGTACGGGTTGGGAGGGCTGCATCAACACGATCTCCGGCCGATTCTGTAAGTTCTGTTTATCGAGTAATATCTAAGCTTTAACTTCGCGCACATCACTGTTGTTTCATTTAGATTTATTCACAAGTTACCGATATTTACTAGAATTATAGTTTTCATCTGTTATTCTAGTTTTATCACCAGTTATCCAGCTTGAGGTTTGAACTGTCGGCTCTATTATTGTTGTTTTCATTCATCGTTATCATACAGCCGATTAGATCTATTTCAAGTGTTGCTTTCGTAGCTTTGTCTAGTTTGCTCTAGTAGTTTTCTTCGCAACCGCTACGTGATTGTCGGCTGTATCATAGCCGATTATGTTTATATAGCAAATCGGCTGATTCGCTGATACGCTTTTCGAGATCGGAACCTTAGTCGATCGGAACCTCTGGAATTTGACATGTTTTCTTCCTTGCCAATCAACAGGTCAGATTGGCTGGCATGCCGCACGAACCGCACCAGGGCGATCACCCGAACAGGAGCTAAGCAGATTCTCCCGGGTCGTGTGTCCGACGCTGAGGGTCAATCGGCTGACTTTTAGCGCCAACACAAGGTATTAACGCAACTCAAAGACTTTTTTCAAAACCTCCAATCCTCACTGCTCCATCTCCAAACGAGGACTTGTTCCTATACATAGAAGCTACTACTCACGTCATCAGCACGGCAATAGTAGTCGAACGGTCTGAGCCAGGCCATGTTTACAAAGTCCAAAGACCTGTATACTTCGTCAGTGAAGTACTCTTGGACTCCAAAACTCGGTACTCGCCGATACAAAAACTCCTATATGCAATTCTGCTCACTTCACGAAAGCTGCAACATTACTTTCAAGAACACAGCATCACAGTCATCACTAACTTCCCGCTCGGCGAAATTCTCCACAATAGATACGCCACGGGTAGAATCTCCAAATGGGTAGTAGAATTCATAGCTCTAACCTTGGACTTTAAACCAAGGACAGCTATCAAATCTCAGGCTTTAGTCGACTTCATGGCTGAATGGACTGAAAATGAGGTGCCAACACCAGTCGAGAGGCCAGAGCACTGGGTAATGTATTTCGACGGTTCCCTCAAACTTGAAGGAGCCGGTGCAGGCGTACTCCTCATCTCCCCAAAGGAAGACCAACTCAAGTATTTATTGCAAATCTTCTGGGAAGCCTCAAACAACGAAGCCGAGTACGAAGCACTGCTACACGACCTTCGTCTTGCAATCTCCCTCGGAATCAAAATACTACTAGTATACGGCGATTCACTAGTCGTTATAAACCAAGTCAATGACGAATGGGATCGAAACAAGGACAACATGGATGCTTACTGCAAAGAAGTCCGCAAACTGGAAAACAAGTTCTCAGGCTTGGAATTCCACCATATCATCTGCAACAACAATGTAGCCGATGACGTACTTTCAAAAATGGGCTCAACTCCTGCAGAAGTTCCAGCAGAAATTTTTGTCCACGAACTCCACAAACTATCCATACCAGAACAATCCACACCACCGGTAGTCAAGACTACAGAAGTCACTCGAGAAATCATGATGATAGAAGTCGACAGGAGGACACCCTTCATCGACTACATCAAAGACCACAAGTTACCTTCGGATAAAAATCAAGCTGAGCAAATTTCCTGACGAGGAAAAAACTACATTCTAGTCGGAGATAAGCTCTACAGGAAAAGTGCATCATCAGGGGTACTCATAAAGTGTGTAACCCGAGAAGATGGCCAAGAAATCCTAGAAGAAATTCACAAAGGAATTTGTGGCAACCATGCATCGTCATGAACGATAGTGTTGGGGGGAAATATTAACGACCCCCTAACACGCTGCTCAAAGAAGCGAACATGGAGGCCCAGGCCCACCAAAGCCTGATCAAATTTTCGCCTCGCCCGACCCGGGCGTCAGGATCGGGAGCACCCGACCCCCCTCCCGCAAGATTTTCCGCCTCATCCGACTGCGATCCCAGGGTCGGGGGCGCCCGACCCCTCGCCACGAAGTTCTCCGCCTCGCCCGACCCTAAGCGGAGGGGTCGGGCGCACTAGGGCCCACAAGTCCGGAGACCCCCTCGGATGCGGTTCACATAAGACAAGACAAATCCTGCAGGTCCCCCCCGTCACCCTCGCCGTAAATGCGCCGCAGTTCTGGCAGAGGGCAGGGCGACCGCGCTCCCCACGCAACCCAGCGCAAGTACCCGTGCACGACCATCCTGTGCGGGGTACAGTGCCGGCGGCCGACTCCCATTCGCCGCAGGGTACTCATGACTTGCGGCGACCGGAGCAAAGGAGGGAGCAGCCCGTCCTCGGGTCCCGCACACCCTCGGGTCCCGCGCGAACAGCAGTACAGATGTAAAGCTTCTCCTCTCAACAGCCATCACCGGAGCAGCGGCATCCACCGTCCACCCTTACGGACGCTGGGGTAACGACGAAGCCGCCTCATCATGATCTGACCTGGTACCTACGAACATCGAAGTAGCTACCTACGGGAGCAGCAACACTTGGCATCCGGCAACCTCCCCCTCAGCATGCACGACGGCACGCGTTTAGGGTCGGCAGGACATCGGGCGCCTAGGATCTCTCCCCTCCTTCCTGCCATACTTTTTACCATCTTACTCTTTACTCTTTACGGACCTTTTTTACCCGATCCCAATTGTAACTCCGGCCGTCCCCTTGCGATATAAAAGGAGGAACCTAGAGCCGGAGAGGGGGGATCGGATGAATCAGCTTCTTCTCCGGTACACCAGAGTGCACTACCACTCTTCCGAAGAGCACAAAAACCGAAGAGACTTGGGACCAGTCCCTCTCTCGACAATCTGTAACCCCCTACTACAGAACCCCCGCGTGGGCAACACGAGCATCCTGGATACTGGACGTAGGGCTTCCCTTGCCCGAACCAGTCTAAATCCGTGTCTCCCGCGCAACCATCTGAGGCTCACGCGCATAAAAGAAATTTACTAGTCTAAATCTTGATCGGCTGATCTTGGCAACGACAGTTGGCGCGCCAGGTAGGGGACCTTTGCGCGTGCATCTCCAAGTTTCAGATGGCCAATCACGATAGCAGCTTTGCTCCGGGCTCCCTGATCCGTTTCGGGAGCCTGGACTTCTCGGCCACCGGGAAGGGGATTGAGCTGATCCCTGTCCACGTCCTGCCCGCTCGTCCCGCCGCCCTTGGCCCCGCCGCCAGGACGGCGGCGAACGACCGTTCGCCTGCCAGAAGGACCTCACCGGAAGGATGGCTCTTCGGGCTACGCAACGCCGCGGGGGCTCACGGTTGCCTCCTAGCGCGGTCCTTGACCATGTCGCCCGCGAGCAACGAGCTCGAAGGCGTGGCAAGGACAATCTCCGACACTGGCTCCAGTAACGAGAGTCCCCGCCCCTCGCGCGAGTGCCTTATGGTGGACGCGCACTCCGAGGGGTCCAACGGCGATGGTGCCGAGGGGAGGCAACGGGCTCCCCCCTCGCGCGCCGCAGCTACAACTAGGGCCTTTCCCAGGGCCCCAGAGTGCTCTCAGCAACCGGAAGCGCACGTGGGCGCCCGCCGAGAAGAAGAGCGCCCCCACCACGAGGGGGGAGCGCGACAACGGGCGCGCGACGTCCAGGAACGCATCTGTGCGGATGGAGAGCGTCCGCTGCTCTTTGCCCGAGCTAGCCAAAACGTCGCCGCCGCGGCGGTGTTGCTCCGACAGCTTCCCGAGCCAGCAACGCCCGAGGAGCGACGGGCACGCCAAGAGATGCGCGGCCTGCTCGAGTGCGCTGCTGTCCAGCAGGCGGAAAGTTCAGCATCTCGGCGACGCGGGCAGAACACCAGCCGGGCAATGCATGGCGCACCCCCGGAACTGCGGGGGGAGTCTATCCACCAGCCCCCTCCGGGGGCGAATCGGGCCGCGTCCGCCCGTCGAACTCCGCCACCCGCGGTAGGCGAGGCTCGCTCCGTCCACCAACGCGTCGGTCTCGTCCGCGACGCCCGCGACACCCTGAACGCGCGGAGACGCTCCCGCGCGGACAAGGGAGACGGGGCAGATCGAGGCTACCACGTCCACCATGGCGGGCGCTACGACAGCGGGGAAGACCGCAGTCCGAGCCCCGGAGCGGCCGGACCTCGGGCCTTCTCCACGCACATCCTAAATGCGCCCTTTCCGCCACGCTTCAGGCAACCCACAAGTGTAGCCAAATACTCGGGGGAGATAAATCCTGGAGTATGGCTCAGTGATTACCGGCTTGCATGTCAAGCTGGCGGGGCGGACGATGACCTGTTCATCATCCGCAACCTACCCCTCTTTCTGGCAGACTCCACGCGAGCCTGGCTAGAACATATCCCTTCAGGACGCATTCGCAACTGGAACGACCTGAAGGAGGTTTTCGTAAGAAACTTCCAAGGGACGTACACACGCCCTGGCAACTCCTAGGATCTCCGGAGTTGCCGCCAGGGGGCGGGCGAGTCCCTCCGGGATTACATCCGGCGCTTCTCCAGAAAGCGCACCGAGCTCTCCAACGTCGCCGACGCCGACGTCATAGGAGCCTTCCTAGCGGGGACCTCTTGCAGGCCCCTCGTCCACGAGCTAGGGCGCCGAGGTCCGTGAACCACGGAAGAGCTCCTCGACATCGCCACTAGCTACGCCTCGGGCGAAGAGGCTGTCAGAGCGATCTTCGATCGTTCCAAGGGCAAGGCGAAATAGGAGGAGGACGCCGACGAAGGCACCTCCAACCGCCAGCAGAAGAACAAGGGCAAGCAGCGGCGCGAGGCCCCCTTTGTGGCCGCAGTCGAGCGCAAGCGGGGGCAGCCGCCCCCCGAAGCCGCTCCCGGCTTCTTCGACAAGCTGCTCGAAGGACCGTGCCCGAACCACGAGTTCCCCGTCAAACACGCCTACAAAGACTGCAACCTCATGAAGAGGTACTTTGTGGGCAATCCGGTGAAGGGTGACCGGAAGCGGAAGCCCGAGGAGAAAAAAAAGGGCGACGAAGAGAAGGAAGGCGGCTTCCCTAAAGTCGACGGCTGCTTCATGATCTTCGGGGGCTCCGCGGCATACGACACCAAGCGCCAGCAAAAGCTGGAGCGCTGGGAGGTCTACGCGGCCGAGCCTGCGACTCCGGCCTTCCTCGACTGGTCCGGGCCAGCCATCACCTTCGATAGATCCGACCACCCTGGACGCGTCCGGCATCCGGGGCGATACCCTCTCGCCGTCGACCCCATCGTCGGCACGACGCGCCTCACCAAGGTACTCATGGATGGAGGCAGCGGCCTCAACCTCCTCTACGCCGAGACCCTCGACGCTATGGGGATTGATCGCTCCCGCCTCCGTCCTAGCAAGGCGCCCTTCCATGGCGTCGTACCCGGGAAGCAGGCGACACCCCTCGGACAGATCGACCTGCCCGTCACGTTTGGGACCCCTTCTAACTATAGGAAGGAGGTCCTCACCTTCGAGGTGGTAGGGTTTTGTGGAACCTACCATGCCATCTTGGGACGGCCGTGCTACGCGAAGTTCATGGCGATCCCCAACTACACCTACCTCAAGCTCAAGCTGCCGGGGCCCAACGGGGTCATCACCGTCGGCACGACCTTCCAGAAGGCATATGAGTGCGACGTGGAGTGTTGCGAGTATGCCGCGGCCATTACCGTCACCGGCGATGTGGCGGTCCAGCTTGCGGAGGCAATCGAGGACCAGCCCGACGCCAAGCAGTCAGGTACCTCCTTTGAGCCCACCGAAGGTATCAAGGAAGTCCCTCTCGACCCCGGCAGTTCCGGTCGTGAGGTCGTGCGGATCAGCGCGGCCCTATCCCCCAAATAGGAAAGCACGCTCGTCGACTTCCTCCGCGCGAACAGCGACGTCTTCGCGTGGAAGCCCTCGGATATGCCAGGCATCCCAAGAGAAGTCGCCGAGCATTCCTTGAACATCAGGGCTGGCTCTAAACCAGTGAAGCAAAGCTTGCGCCGCTTCGACGAAGAAAGGCGCAGAGCCATTGGTGAAGAGCTCCAGAAGCTCCTGGCGGCCGGGTTCATCAAGGAAGTACACCACCCCGAGTGGTTGGCTAATCCTGTTCTTGTACCAAAAAAGAACGGGAAATGGAGGATGTGTGTCGATTATACCGGACTCAACAAAGCATGTCCAAAGGATCTGTTTCCTTTGCCACGCATAGATCAAATAGTCGACTCAACCGCCGGGTGCGAAACTCTCAGCTTCCTCGACGCATACTCCGGCTATCACCAGATCGCGATGAAAGAGGCCGACCAGCTTGCTACCTCCTTCATCACCCCCTTTGGCCCCTACTGCTATGTTAAGATGCTGTTCGGTCTCAAAAACGCGGGGGCTACCTTCCAGCGATGTATGCTTAAGTGCTTCGAAGACCTCATCGGGCGGACCGTGGAGGCCTACGTCGATGACATCATTGTCAAATCCAGGAAGGGCGATCAGCTCGTTCCCGACCTGGAGCTAGCCTTCGAAAGGCTAAGGGATAAGCGCATCAAGCTCAACCCCGAGAAATGCGTGTTCAGAGTCCCAAGGGGCATGCTGCTAGGCTTCATCGTCTCCGTGCGCGGCATCGAGGCAAACCCGGAGAAGATAGCGGCCATCAACGACATAGGGCCGATCCGGAACATAAAGGGAGTACACCGCATCATGGGATGCTTAGCATCCCTAAGCCGCTTCATCTCGCGGCTCGGCGAGTGAGGACTTCCTCTCTATCGGCTCCTGAAAAAATCCGACCGCTTTGAGTGGACCAGCGAGGCGCAGGAGGCACTTGACCGACTCAAGGACCTCCTGACGAAGGCCCCGATCCTAGTTCCGCCGGCCGACGGCGAGGCCCTCTACTCTACGTCGCGGCGACCACACAGGTGGTCAGCGCGGCCCTAGTAGTGGAGCGGGAGGAGGAGGGGCACGCTCTTAAGGTGCAGCGTCCGGTGTACTTCATCAGCGAAGTATTGTCCGAGTCCAAGTCGCGATATCCGCAGATCCAGAAGCTCGTCTACGCCGTCCTCATCACGAAAAGGAAGCTGCGTCACTACTTCACCTCCCATCCGGTAACGGTCGTCTCTTCATTCCCGCTTGGTGAAGTAATCCGGAACCCAAATGCAACAGGAAGGATCGCGAAGTGGGCGCTTGAGCTCATGGATTAGGGTATCACCTACGTCCCTCGCACCGCCATCAAGTCCCAGGTACTTGCTGATTTCGTGGCCGAGTGGATAGAGGTACAATCACCGTCGGCAACAGAGGAGCAGGAGTACTGGACGATGTACTTCGACGGGTCGCTGATGAGGGCCCGCGCCGGAGCAGGCCTTGTCTTCGTCTCTCCGTTGGGCGTACGCATCAGGTACATGATCCGCCTCCATTTTCCTGCATCCAATAATGTCGCTGAATATGAAGCCCTGCTCAACGGGCTCCGCATCGCCATCGAGCTCGGCATCCGTTGACTAGACGTCCGAGGCGATTCCCAGTTGGTCGTCGAGCAAGTCATGAAAGAATGGAGCTGCCATGACCCTAAAATGGCCGCTTACTGCAATGAGGTCCGTAAGCTCGAGGACAAGTTCGACGGGTTGGAGCTCAACCACGTCACAAGGCGATTCAACGAAGCCGCTGACGAGCTGGCAAAGGCGGCGTCCGGCCGGATGCCCGTCCCCGACGGTGTCTTCGTTAGCGACCAGCTGAAGCCTTCAATCCGTTACCTAGAGCCAGCAGGGGTCGGCGGGGCATGCCCGGCCTTGGGGTCGGGATCCGAGCTAGGGGAGGTCGGCAACACGCCACCTGTCCTGGACCTGAGCACCGATCCCAAGGGAATCAGCGCTGCCCCACCCGACCCGGCCCCGGAAGCCAAGCCTCCCGACCCCGTGGTTATGGAAATTGAGGCGGGCCCTGCGGCGGGCGCTGACCCCACACCCGACTGGAGAACCCCGTACCTCAACTACCTTGTCCACGACGCGCTCCCGGCAGACAAAACCGAAGCCCGCAGGATCGCGCGCCGTGCAAAATCCTTCGCCATCATCAACCGGGAGCTCTACAAGCGAAGTCACACGGGGATCCTACAGCGCTGCATCCCGATCGACCAGGGAAAGGCGCTGATCCAGGATATCCATGCCGGAGCTTGTGGTCACCACGCTGCGCCAAGGACGCTTGTGGGCAACGCCTTCCGACAAGGTTTCTACTGGCCAACCGCGGTCGCGGATGCTACTCAGGTAGTCCGCACCTGCGAGGGATGCCAGTTCTTTGCCCGCCAAACCCACCTGCCCGCGCAGGCGTTACAAACCATCCCCATCACGTGGCCGTTCGCGGTCTGGGGGCTGGATCTCGTCGGACCCTTCAAAAGGGCGCCCGGGGGCTACACCCATCTACTCGTCGTTGTCGACAAGTTTTCCAAATGGATCGAAGCAAGGCCTGTGGCACAAATCAGGTCCGAGCAGGCGGTACAGTTCGTCACCAACATCATCTACCGCTTCGGGATCCCAAACTCCATCATCACCGACAACGGCACGCAGTTCACCGGAAAGAGATTCCTCCAGTTCTGCGACGACCACCACATTCGAGTGGATTGGGCGGCAGTTGCGCACCCCCGCACGAACGGGCAAGTCGAGCGAGCCAATGGCATGATACTTCAGGGTCTCAAGCCACGGATCTTCGACCGCCTTAAAAAGTTCGGCGGACGATGGGTTGCGGAGCTCCCAGCAGTCCTCTGGAGCCTGAGGACGACCCCCAGCCGGGCGACAGGGTTCACCCCGTTCTTCATGGTTTACGGGGCAGAGGCCATATTGCCCACCGACCTGGAGTATGGGTCGCCGAGGGTCAAAGCATATGACGAACAGGGAAACCAGGCATCACTCGAGGACGCACAAGACCAACTCGACGAAGCGCGAGACGTAGCCCTCCTACACTCAGCTAAGTACCAGCAGGCCCTACGGCGTTACCACAGCCGCAAGATACAAGGCCGCGCCTCCAACGTTGGAGATCTAGTGCTCCGCCTCGTCCAAGATAACAGGGGTCGGTACAAGTTGACTCCTCCATGGGAAGGCCCGTTCATCGTCGCACAAGTACTGCGGCCAGGCACCTACAAGCTGGCAACCCCCGACGGGCAAATCTTCAGCAATGCCTGGAACATAGAACAGCTAAGGCGCTTCTACCCATAGCTCTCATTTACAAGTTATGCATGGTCTTGCCGTCTTTTCCATTCTTTCGTTTAAGCTCAGGGGTATCCGACCCTGGCCTCGTTCCAGGGCCGCATACCCCTCGGGGGCTACCAGTTTTGTTCTTCTACGAAAAAAGAAACCCTGAGCCACCCTGGCTCAGGTCCTTTCGTTTAAGCTCAGGGGTATCCGACCCTGGCCTGGCTCCAGGGTCGCATACCCCTCGGGGGCTATCAGGGGTCCCGACCCCAGCCGCTGGGCACCACCTAAAAAGAAAAACGCCTTTTTCTTTTTAAACCCGAACCCCCCCCCTTTTCGAAAACCTTTGGATGCGAAGAAATAAGGATGCGTGAACGGCACTCAGGCAAGTCGCGATCGAACTGCGAAAAAGCCTACGCCCCAGTGGCTACGGTACCTTCGCTCATCAAAAACTTATTGACGCGCCCGACAACGCATCCTAAAGCCTTCAAGACCAAAGGAATAACAAAGGGAATCGGTTTCTGTCATGCAAACGAAAAGTCATAAGAACAGGCCCGTACGGCCAACGCAAACGAGTTCGAAGCAACTGACATAAGTACAAACTTTTTTCGGGCGCAAGCCCGGTACAGCTAATTGACAGGAGGGTCGGCTGGAGCAATTGTTCCGAGGTCGGCTGAAGCAGCGGCTTCGGGGTCAACGGGAGCGACGGCTTCAGGGTCGGCGATGGCGGCGGCCTCAGGACCGGCAGGAGCGGCCTCAGGACCGGCAGGAGCAGCCTCAGGGTCAGCAGGAGCGGCCTCAGGGTCGGCAGGGGAGACGGCTTCATCCTCCAGAAGCTTCGCGAGGGCCTCCGCTGGCGCGATCACCGCGGCGTCGATCTCGTCCAGCTCGGTGTCGGTGTAGCCAGCGCAGTACCCCTCACTCATCCCGACAAAATTAATGTCGGCATAATGAGAGCCGAAGATCCCAAAGGCGCGCCGCACGCCAAGACGAAGCGCGTCCACGGCAATCTCGCGACGGCGACGGCGCACCTCGAGGACACGAGCCGGCAGCGAGCTCGACCCCTCCTCCGGAGCTACGCCGAAGTCCTCGCAGAGGACGCGGATCGCATCCCGCAGGGCGCTATGCTCACCGCGCTCCTCATCGAGCAGAGCCCGCAACCTGGCGATATCACCTGCAGGAGCCACTCGAGAGATCCCACCGAGTCAAAAGAGGCAAAACACCAACGACATAAAAACGCAGGAGCAGAAAGAGCCCCACCGTCGGCCTCGGCTTTCAGCTCGCGCTCCCGGTCGACGCTGCGGGACAAGGCAGACTGGAGCCCATGCACATGCAAACGGAATTGGTCGCGCTCCGTGCGGAGGGCTCCACTCTCCCCCCTCAGCCGCGCCAGCTCCTCGGCATCTCGGCGGGCCCGCTCAGCAGCAGCGGCCTTTAGCCCCTCGGCATCGCGGCGGGCCCTATCCATGGCAGCCTGGAACTCCTCGAGGTCGAGGCGGGCCTTCTCCGCAACGGCCTAGAGCCGGGCCTCGGCACGCCGCGCCCCCTCTAGCACCGCCTGCTCACGCCCCTCCAGGTCGCGAACGGCCCCCTGGGTAGCACCAAGCTGCAGAGCCAGATCCCTGGAGCGCTCCCTCTCGGTGTTGTAGTGCTCCCAGAGGTTACGCTGCCGCCGGAGGAAGTCAGACTTCTCCCGGCTACCCTCTTGGAGAGCCTGCGAAGCAGCATGCCGTCAAAATAAAAAAGTAAAGAGAAGGAACTCATTCGCCAAGTGGCAGGAATGACATACCTGGCTGCCAGGGACCACGGTATTGGCCAAAACTCCCAACGCCGAGGTCAGAGCCGCCCGAACCTGGGCGACGCCGCCGTGCATCGCATGCCACCTATGCCACTCGGCGGCGTCATCCAGCGCATAAAGGCGCCTCGGCGGGTCATCGCGCGACGTCCAGCGGAGGACGGGCCCTCTCCACGCCCCCGGGACAGGAGAGGCCGAGGGCGGAACAAGGGCCGACTCTGACGTCGCCGTCGAGGATGACATCACGACGCCAAAAACCGCTGGATCCGCCAACGGCCCCGGCGGCTGCACGATCGTCGCCGCCGATCCCGCCAACGGCACCCCTGTGGGCACCTCCGTCTCGACCGCCAGGGTCACCCCCGCGGGAGCGACAGGGACGGAGACCCCGGCCTCCGGCACCGCTGCCTCTGTCGTCGCCGCGCCCTCGGGAGCGAGCGCCCCCTCCGCCTCCGACTCCGCCGTGGCAGCGGGGGCATCCGCCTTGCCCTCCGTCGTCTCCGCCTCCTCCGCCTCGTCGGCATCGAGGTCGATCACCTCCCCGGCTTGAGGGCCCGGGGGGATCACGGCCCGGACCGGAGGGGCGACTGGAGGAGCCGCAGGTGGAGTGGAGTCCGCTCCCCCTCCTGCGGCTGACTTCGCCGCCGTTCCACCAACCAACTCCGCAGGGGCCACCTCCGCAGGGGGGCCCGTGGCCACACCAGGAGCCCCGCTGATCGTCACTGGTGGGTCTGCGGCCCGCCCCCCGGTGGAGGACGACATCAGCAGCGCCTTCTTGGGCGCCAGCTGTAGGGTGGCGCCGCGGGGAGAAGTATTGCACGACGTCGACCAGGCGTCAGCAGAAACAAACGAAAAAAGAAGGGAAGGATAACGCGTAGGGAAGGTCAACTTACGCCCTCAAAGCATAGGGGCGGCGCGCGCGCTTCGACTCGGAGCCGGACGCCGACCCCGGGGCGTCTAGCAGTGGCCGCTTGTCGCCACCCCGTTGCCCTCCACCAACAGGCATGGCGGCGGAGGCAGGCCCCGCGGATCCCTGAGGAGCACCCCAAACGGACTCCTGGGGAGCGCCCCGCGCCGGACCCAAAGCAGCGGCTGGGGCGGGCTCCGAAGGCCCTTGAGGGGCGCTCCGTGTCGACCCCGAGGGGGCGCCCCGCGCCCCTTCCTGGGAGAGGCCCTGCGCCGACCCCCAGGGAACGTCCTGCACCGCCCCCTGAGGAGCAGTCCGCACCAGCTCCTGAGGCACGCGCTGCGCCGACTCCTGAGGGGCGATCCGCGCCGGCTCCTGGAGCACGCGCTGTGCTGGCCCCTGAGGCACAACCCCAGGACCCGGGGGAGCTGGATCCCGGGGGCACGCTCCCGCCGCCACACCCCCTGCCGCCGTCTGCGGGAGGGCGTCACGAATCACCAAAGCCCCCGAACGGGGGCCAAACAGCTCTTCCTCTTCCTCCTCTTCCTCTTCTTCTTCCTCTTCTTCTTCTTCGTCTTCTTCGTCGTTGTCGTCATCGTCGGACACGACCGCCCCTCTCCGCCGCCGTTGGAACTCCTTGGCGGCCTTCTTCCGCCACTTCTCCGTCTCCTTGTCCTTGCGGCGCTTCTCCTTCTCGGCCTGGAGGCAGTTACGAGCCCTCCGCGCAGCATCCTCCGGCACCGGCGGGAGGGAGTCCGCAACCCGGGTCAGCATGCCCTGCAAAAAGGAGGACCCGCATCAGAAAACAATGGGACATCAGGAAGGAGAAGCGGTGACCCAAAACACCTTACTAGGTCTACGAAGCCCGGCTCCGGGCGCATCGGCGGATGCCCGAGGATCGGGTAGTCGACGTCCTTATCCTCCAGCGCCTCCCGGAGCCGTTGCCGGATCTCGGAGGCAGCGAGCGCGCCTGTTGCCAGAGCGGTGCCCTCGGGCGGCACGTCGGGAGACATGACGCCAAGCGGCCGGGCCTGGAGCATCAGCGGCGCCACCCGCCGGGCGTGGTACGCGCCGATGACCCCGGCGCCGGTGAGCCCCTCCCGCTTCAGCTGCCCAATGGCCTGCAGCAGGTCGGAGATCTTCCTCTTCTCCTTCTCCACCGGCCCGTACGCCCACATGTCGGGCGCCGCGTCGATGGTGCGGCCGGTGAACGCCGGCAGGGGGGAGTTCGAGTAGTTCTTCACATAGAACCACTGATTATGCCACCCCTTGTGGGACACCGAGGTCTTCACCGTCATGTACTCCTTGGAGCGAGTATGACGGAGATGGATCCCGGCGCACCCAATCGGCACCGGAGGCGACCGCTGCTGGCTCCCGGCCTTCCCCGTCTTCTGATACAGGCTCACTGTGAAAAAATACTTCCACAGCTCGAAGTGGGGCTCAATCCCCAAGAATCCCTCGCACAGCGCGACGAATGCCGCGATATGCTGGATCCCATTGGGGTTGAGGTGCTGGAGCTCAAGCCCGTAGTGGTAGAGGAGCCCACGGAAGAAGCGGCTTGGGGGGGGAGGCGAACCCCCGCTCGTGGAAGTGGGCGAAGGAGACGACGTAGCCGGCGGGCGGCGACGGAACCTGTTCCGGCCCCGGCAGCATCCACTCGTCCGCCGCTGTCTTCTCGCAGAGGAGCCCCTTTCGCACCAGGCCCTCGGCGCGGTTGGCGGTGAAGTGGGAAACTCCCCAGGAGGCCATCACCAAGGAAGGAAGGGGACCGACGGAGGCGAAGGCGAAAGCACGCGGTGCGAAGCAGCGGGAACGAGGCAAGCGAGGCGAGCGCAAGTGAACTAGGAAGGCGAGGAGGCTCGAGTGCGAAAGGAGAGGAACCAGTGCGGCGTGCTTCTGCTTTTATAGGAAGAGTACCGGGGAAGCCAAATCGACGCCCCGGCCGCCATAAATGTGGCGCCAGGTACACCCCTGCCACGCCCGTTTTCTTTTCGAAAACCGCGCGCACGATCGGCCGCGAAAAAACATCCTATCTTCCTCGATCCGCGGGACAAGGCTTCCATAACTCCGCTTCCCGGGAACCACGCCCACGACGCTCCCCACGTACGGCCCAGGAACACCGACCGCTCCGGTACAAGGCCAACAGGGAGGTAAGAAAGGGATACGGGGCTGAAAACGCCCCTACGGCCCAGTACGGTCCAGGGGTTCGAAAGCTGGCCCAACATGGGTTCGACAGCTGCCTCAGGACATTCCCCGAGCATGGGGTGAGAAGGGACGGGCCCGCTAGCGGCCAACACCCAGGCGAGCGAACGCCAAGGGCGCCCCAACCTCACGTTCGAGTCTCGCTCGGTACAAAGTTCATGGTTTTTTCACGGGGAAAGGCAACGAGCCCTCAGATCCGGTCGAACGGATCCGGGAACTATATGAACTGACCGGCGGGAAATTGGAGTACGCCACCAGCTTGGCCCGAGCCGGACCCCCCCCCCCCCGAACGGGGACCGGGACAACACTCGAACTTACCCGCTTGCAGCTCAAACGAGCACCACGGTTCGTCCAACGCGGATAACGTGGCCCGGCTCAACCCCTCCGTCCTAGTGAACGGACGCTTGAGGGGCAATGATCAAAAAGTCGACCTAGCCTCCCGATCGGTTTCCTGCAACGAGCAGGAGCTCGGGGGCTAGCCTCGCAAAAAACAACTACCACGCGTGTAGTCACAAAACTTGCAGGTTCTCTCGAGCATGGCGAAGACAAAGCAAGCGTGCCATAACACAGAACCGACAGCACACAGCGAAAGGAGCCTCCGGAGGAGCACTCCTGCTCCACCACAGGCTCGGGGGCTACTGTTGGGGGGAAATATTAATGACCCCCTAACACGCTGCTCAAAGAAGCGAACATGGAGGCCCAGGCCCACCAAAGCCTGATCAAATTTTCGCCTCGCCCGACCCGGGCGTCAGGATCGGGAGCACCCGACCCCCCTCCCGCAAGATTTTCCGCCTGGTCTGACTACGATCCCAGGGTCGGGGGCGCCCGACCCGTCGCCACGAAGTTCTCCGCCTCGCCCGACCCTAAGCGGAGGGGTCGGGCGCACTAGGGCCCACAAGTCCGGAGACCCCCTCGGATGCGGTTCACATAAGACAAGACAAATCCTGCGGGTCCCCCCGTCACCCTCGTCGTAAATGCGCCGCAGTTCTGGCAGAGGGCAGGGCGACCGCGCTCCCCACGCAACCCGGCGCAAGTACCCGTGCACGACCATCCTGTGCGGGCTACAGTGCCGGCGGCCGACTCCCATTCGCCGCAGGGTACTCATGACTTGCGGCGACCGGAGCAAAGGAGGGAGCAGCCCGTCCTCGGGTCCCACACGCCCTCGGGTCCCACACGAACAGCAGTACAGATGTAAAGCTTCTCCTCTCAACAGCCATCACCGGAGCAGCGGCATCCACCATCCACCCTTACGGACGCTGGGGTAACGACGAAGCCGCCTCATCATGATCTGACCTGGTACCTACGAACATCGAAGTAGCTACCTACGGGAGCAGCAACACTTGGCATCCGGCAACCTCCCCCTCAGCATGCACGACGGCACGCGTTTAGGGTCGGCAGGACATCGGGCGCCTAGGATCTCTCCCCTCCTTCCTGCCATACTTTTTACCATCTTACTCTTTACTCTTACGGACCTTTTTACCCGATCCCAATTGTAACTCCGGCCGTCCCCTTGCGATATAAAAGGAGGAACCTAGAGCCGGGAGAGGGGGGATCGGATGAATCAGCTTCTTCTCCGGTACACCAGAGTGCACTACCACTCTTCCGAAGAGCACAAAAACCGAAGAGACTTGGGACCAGTCCCTCTCTCGACAATCTGTAACCCCCTACTACAGAACCCCCGTGTGGGCAACACGAGCATCCTGGATACTGGATGTAGGGCTTCCCTTGCTCGAACCAGTCTAAATCCGTGTCTCCCACGCAACCATCTGAGGCTCACGCGCATAAAAGAAATTTACTAGTCTAAGTCTTGATCGGCTGATCTTGGCAACGACAGATAGTAGGCAAGGCTTTCTGAGCAGGCCTCTACTGGCCCATGGCTTTGGTAGATGCAAAGCAATTAGTTCGAAAATGCCAAGGCTGTCAATTCTTCACCAAACAGCAACACGTCCCTGCCTACAAACTAGTCTCAATACCCCCAACATGGCCTTTCACTTGTTGGGGGCTGGACATAATAGGGCCATTGCCAACTGCGCCAGGAGGATTCAACCAAGTACTCGTGGCTATCGACAAATTCACCAAGTGGATCGAGGTCAAACCAGTCACTTGCCCTAAGGCAGACCAAGTCCTCAACTTCTTGGATGAAATCATACACCGTTACGGTTTTCCAAACAGAATCATCACAGACCTGGGATCCAACTTCAACAATCACGACTTCTGGGAGTACTACGAGAATAGCGGAATTGATATCCGCTACGTCTCAGTCGCTCACCCACGAGCAAACGGACAAGTCGAGCGTGCTAACAGCATGATACTCGAAGCTCTCAAGAAAAGACTACACGACGTTGGCAATAGAAAAGGGGGCAAATGGCTCAAGGAACTACCTAATGCTCTGTGGGGACTACGAACCCAACTATGCAAGACTACTGGGCTCTCCCCCTATTTCCTAGTATATGGATCAGAAGCTATTTTACCCGCAGACGTCATGTGGCAATTTCCTACAGTCAAGCAATACGACGAAGAAATGGCAGAAGAAACAAGACACACGGATCTAGACAGTCTAGAAGAAACGAGATGCGCAGCATTAGTCCAATCAGCCAGATACCTCGACGGGTTAAGATGATACCACGACCGCAATGTTAAAGAACGGTCTTTCAACTTAGGCGACATGGTCCTCCAACGAATTCAAGACACGTCAGGACTGCATAAACTCAATTCACCATGGGAAGGTCCCTACATTGTATCCGAGGTCACAGGACCCGGATCTTACAGACTACAAGAACTTTCAGGTGAACAAGTACCAACTCTTGGAATATAGAACATCTGTGTCGCTACTACTCATAGTAGACATATGTACTCGAGTTTTCACCTCAATCGAAAACTCATTACTCGAAGACAACAGTTCAACTACTGACTACAAACTACTCTACTCTTGACACAAGACTATCAACTCAGCAGGCGTTTCCAGCCTTGGTACAAAACCTCAAAAGGGTAAAGCAATTTTTTACCTGAGTATGACTCGAGCAGAAAAGTTTACAGTTACATACAATTACTCACAACAGAGTAAGGGTACTCAACAACAAGCATAGCAAAAGACTACAAGCAATTGCCTACTGGCGGTCTGCATTTAAGCCTCAGGCTTTTACAATATCACAAGGCCACTCAGGTCTGCCGACTACAAAGGGATGGGCCCGCATGCAAGGAAGCTGCACAAAACGCAGCCATATCCATGTCCTTCTCCCAAGCAACACCAGGAACTCCTGCATCGCTGCTTCCTCGATAGCGGGGACGATGAATCCCACATGTTGCATAAGGAGAAAAAATAAGGCTGCTCTTTTGCTAGCCTTGTCGAGCCGTCCCACACTGCGGCCACACCTCCACCTCTAAGAGAGCCGGATAAAGACCACAGCACTCATCACCCATCACCCGCGAGTTCCAACACGTACCCGGTTGGATCACGAGCTACAAGATGAGGCGCGCGATGAAACCTCCTACGAGGATTCTTCTAGCATCGCGGCTATCCCTACGAGTGCTGGAGTCTGTGGAGGGAAGGTGGCCCTAACCTACAAGGAATCTTTTAGCACCGGAGTACTCTTTGAAGGATATCTACACTCAAACAACAGCAACCGAAGGCAATCCATTGCTACTTAGCCTGATCCCGGTTGACCTCCATGGCAGTCTATTTATAGGCAAAGGTCTCAACTACCAACCACTTGGGAGTTACTATTCGCTCGTGACTGATGAGTCAGGATGCTCTCTAACTCCGCCCACATGAAAGCATTCACACCACAAAAGACAAATAAGCACAGTACACCCGTGCACCCCCCGTTAGAGAGTAAAAAGCAGAGTACTCGACAACAGCGCGACTACTCAAACTCTGCACTCAGAACTGCTTCAAATAATAAAGGATGGACAAATATTCATTTTTTGAAACAAAACATTGTTTCAAGTACTTGGAAGCTTACACGAGTACACAAGGCCTAAGGCTCCTCCAAAGATACAAATTCAGACATCTTCGACGCAATTGGCTTGGCCTCCTTGAGGTACTGCGTATAAGCCTCCTCTGTATAGTTGCGAGCAACGCCGTCACCAGCCGCCGTCAAATCCGCTCTTGGGTAATACGACTTGACCACTACAAGGACTTGTTTACATATAGCCTTGCAGAGGCCAGCCACCTTACCCGGAGCAGCTTTCAAGTGCTCGACTAGTGAACGAGGTCCTGCGTCCTCTTCTAGCGGAGCAATGGCATTCACTAAGTCCTGAGCGACATCAGTCAACTCTTG
This sequence comes from Setaria italica, assembly GCF_000263155.2. NCBI lineage: Eukaryota > Viridiplantae > Streptophyta > Magnoliopsida > Poales > Poaceae > Setaria > Setaria italica. Next base: position 5,353,804 of record NC_028456.1, on the reverse strand, counting down.
AAGCTTACCTTGAAGTCTTCCTATGGTCTGGCCATGATCTCTACAGGCTACCATGGCCATAGCAAGCATCACTCCATTCTGGTTCTTCCTATCTCGTTGATGCTCGCAGGCAGCCTGTGCTTCAGCTAGTGAAGCCCGAAGACGATTAGCCTCATCAGCTATTCGGTCATGCGCGTTCCTCCAATCAAGGAGCTGGCTACTCACAACAGCCTCCTTCCTCTTGAGCTCTGCAAAAACGACCAAGTTCAACAACCGAGTACAGTTGGACATACTCAAAGAATGAAAAGTACTTACTTTGATACTTTTTATTCAAAGACTTATAGCGGCTCTCATGTTTCTCCTGCAAAAATGCGTGATCCGACCGCCCAACGGCAAAGGATTTCGCAGCGTCCTCATGAACCCTCAAAGATTCAGTAAGACGGCTACACTCTTGCTCTAGTTGTTCATTTCGCTCATAAAGGGTCCGGACATTCCTTTGAGTCCTGTCATATAGATCGTGCAAATAAGGCAAACGGTCAAGTTTCTTAGCAGTAAATAGTCAGACAAGAGAAACAACACACCTGAAAGCTCTACATAGCTCTCTGAAACTCCAACTCTGACGGAAGCCCGAGTATTGGACCTTGAGCACTCTTTACAACATGAGGATCTGGAGCTGTACCCAAGGCTGTACCTAAAGTGATGAGCATTAGTCAAACAAAACAACGACTACAAGACCAGTATCCCGACTACATACCTGGCGCAGTTGTCTCTTTGGCCTTAGTCAAATCAACCAAAGCTAGAACACCGCTAGTAGACGTCGAAGAGGGTACACCACCAGAACCTGAAGCAACTGTAGGCTCCTCCACCGAGCGGATCACTTCTTGAAGCATGGACATGGTGGCTCCAAGACGACTAGTATCAACCTCGGATACATCATCAATGGACAAATCATCCACGGGAGCATAAAGAGTAGTCGAGGGACAAGACTCTACTCCTGCTTCCACAGGGATAGTATCCTCCGCATCCCTGCATCAAAATACAACATCACCACACGACTTTCAGCTCGAAGATACATTACAAACCAAGAATCAAAAACTCACCGAGTTGACCATGGAGGCAAATGCACGCGTTTCTTCTCGGCAATAGGTGGCCGAGTACTCGGCACCATAGGAACAGCTGTAGGTGCAATTTTTTCGCTAAGTCCTTCAAAAATAGGGTCAAGACTGCAATAGACTCAAGACTAACAAAAATAGTCAGAAAGAAAAGCTCACCACTAGCGATCACATTGGATAATAAAGAGCCAGTAGCAACTACTGGCGATCCTCCCTTTGCAACATCTACCACTCCAGCAGGCAAACCCAAAATTGCCTGGTCAGGGACCGGCAACTTAGTAGTCGACGGGGTCTGGACTGTTGGCCCGGGGGCTACTTCAGCATCCGCTGGCGGCACCTCCACTGCCATTTCTCCAACAGCCGCAACATCAACATCCTTGGCGGTCGCGACTACCTCATCAGAAGTAGCCTCATCACCACCAAGGGTCGCGTCGACAACCTTTTCAGGCAAATAAAATCATCAAGAGACTACAAGATAAATTCTACCAGTTACCAATGAATACACGACTACATACCTTGGAACCCTATGACTTCTCGGGAGTCGAAGTCGAGGCAGACTTGGCAGCAGGCCTCTTGCAAACTACTCGGTGTTTCTTCGCAGGAGGAGAAGGCTCATCTTCTGACTCTTCAACAACCAACTCTTCCTCTGAATGCACTAGATAGCCGGAGAGAATCCGGGACTACAGAACAAGTTGTTACTCAAACAATGTCCCAACATCTCGAAAAGTACAAGTCAAGCAAAAAACATACCTCTTGTGACCCATACCAAGCATCAAACTGACGAAGAGCTGAAGGAATAACCGGTACTCCTTGATAGTTCCTGAAGAACTTGGTCAGCAGCACCTCCACATCATCGTCAGATATATCTTCAGGAGACATACGTGACGGATCATTAAATCCTGAGTCCTACCCACCCGAGTGAGCCCGCTTTTGCAAAGGCTGAACTCTTCACTTAAGGAAGCTGGCAGCCACGTTAATACCAGTCAAACCCAATGACTTCAACTCGGCAATCTGGGTCAGCAAGTTGTCGATCTCAGGAGAATCTTCAGGCTCGCTCACCCAGTTCTCCGCATGCTTTGGGGCGTAGCCAGTAACTACTGGCAAGCGAGGGCTGTGGTTCCTGATGTAGAACCACCTCCTCTTCCACTCACCATGGGAATCCGTCAAGTTATAATCAAGATAAGCGCCCGAGTTCCTAAGTTGGAACCCGACCCCTCCAAAAACCTCTGTCCTAATCGCACAAGGCTGAGGCTTGCAACGAAACAATTTCCTAAATAGCTCAAGGCTAGGAGGAATGCCTAGATAAACCTCACACAGGTGTACAAAAATGGACATATGCAGCACACCATTGGGATTCAAGTGAACCAGCTGAAGCTTATAGTACTCGAGGATACCTCTGAAGAAGTCGAATGAGGGCACTGCCAGTCCTCTCTCCACAAAGTGCGCGAGCATGACAGTCTCATTTGGATGCTCCTCGAACTGCCACGCGTTAGCAAAGGTAGGCCTCCACTCGAGTACCTCCTTCGGCTGCAGAAGCTTGGCATCAACAAGTGCCTGAATGGCCGCCTCCTTCATCATGGAATTCTGCCACGTGACTCCAGACGGTGACGGCGCAGTCTGGTTCGTCGGGCCAACCTTCGGCGCCAGCAACACCAGCTCCTTTCCCTTCTTCGATTTCACCTTACCTGCCGCCGGAGCTTTGCCTTGAGTTTTCTCGGGTTTTTCCCCATCTTCTTGGTGCGCATCAGACAATCTCAGCCGCAGCAAGGAAAAAAGAATCAACCTCAGATCTCTCTCAAAGAACAACAGCAATGGCGGTGGTGGCACTGGAAACTTGCGGCGGCGCAAAGAGGAACAACAAAATGGGGAAAAGGGGCAAAACAGATCTGCTACAATGAAATGTAACCCTAACCAAAAAGGGGACCTTCCTGTTATATCCTCTTCACCTCCGGATTCCAAGCATCAGTTACGCAACAGTCAGGTGTAAAACAGATTTATTACCATAACACCCAATGGCTACTCCAATCAACGGGTTTTGACCACTTCGTCGACAAAATCGCCTAAGTGCTCGGGGGCTGCGGGTACCGTACCCGATGGTTAGAATTTTCTTTTTTAGATTACCAGAGTGAAACAGCCAAGAAGCAGAATTGACCCTAAGCCTGACTCTTCAACTCAAACTAAGGCTCGGGGGCTACTCCATATGGAGTGCGATTGTCATCACACTACCATATAAAATCCTTGGAACAAGAAGCAACTCAAAGGAACAAGAAGAGTACCTTCCAGCCACGCGACAGTACTCGAGCACTTTGGACAACCACCACTACTCGGATAGTGCCCGTAGTACTCGTGACTGTGATGCACGACTACAAAGTACTCGTTGGCTTGTCGGGCATGCACCCCAGGCCCACAAGTAGGCCCTGAACGGCCCACTAAGGGACGCACTCGGACATGACCAAGACAAGGGGGCTACGCAGCAATAGGTGTATCCCACTCGGACTAGTTAAGTATGCATATAGAAACTACTCGGACCACACCGAGTAGAACTCTATAATTGTACTCGACTAGGATTCAGACTTGTAACCCTACCCTCCCGAGTATATAAGGGCGGGCAGGGACCCTCTCAAAGACAACAACTCAGTTCATCTAAGATCAATACAACCAACACACAGGACGTAGGGTATTACGCGATCTAGCAGCCTGAACCTGTCTAAATCGTGTTCCTTGCATCACCATCGACTCCTTGCTTCTCAAAAGCCCTTACCGCATAAAAGACCACCTAAGGGTACCCCCTAGGCGGGTTGCCGATCTAAAATACCGACAAAAGAAGTATCATCAAATCCCTTTCAATTATAACCGTTTAAATGCTAATACCTCATCCAGGTCAATCAACTTGGGAAAGCTACCTCATTTTGATAGGATAAGCTATTCCATGTGGAAAAACTCGATGAGGGACTATTTGATGGCGGTAAACACCGCACTTTGGGAAGTTATGAGTGTAGGTATCATTTTCCCATCCAAAGATGCCACTCTCACACAATATCAATCTTTTGACCTTCAGCAAAATTATCAAGCTTTACATCTCATCAAGAGCTCTTTGTGTGCCGAAGAATTTGACAAGGTGGATGGTTTGCAATCCGCCAAAGAAGTATGGGACACTCTCTTCATCAACCACCAAGGCACAAAGAGAGTTAGAGAAGGAAGAATTAGAGCCCTGGAAAGTGAACTAAATCAGTTCATCATTGAGGCAGATAAAACACCCCAAGAGATGTTCAATAGGTTGAATAAAATAATTAACAAGATAAGGTCTCTTGGGAGTGACAAGTGGGGAAGAAGAGAAGTGGTTGACAACATCCTCTTGGCCTATATGGCTAGAGATGTTCAACTCCCAATCTTGGTTAGGGAGAAGAGAGGATTTAAGAAGTTCACGCTGGCGAACGTGATTGGAATAATTGAAGAACACCTTATCACTGTCAAAGAATCCAAGCTATCCCAGGAGATGTCTATGATTCGTAAGCAAATTGAGAAGAACAATGGGGTAGCACTCAAGGCAAGCCACAAGAACAAAGAAAACGAAGAAAGCTCATCATCAAAAGTCACCATCAAGAAAAGTGATGATGATAGTGAAAGTGAGAGCATGGATGAGGAAGAAATGGCTTTATTCATGAAAAGAGTAAAGAGAATGATGAAGAGGGGTGGCTTCTGAGAAGAGAACAAAGATAAAGATAAGAGTAAAAGGAAGTCAAAGAGGCCATGCTTTGGATGTGGCAAAGAGGGCCATTTCATTGCTAATTGCCTGGATGTTAAGATAAAGAGAAATGACACATCCAAGCGTAACAAGAGCAAGTACAAGAAGAAGGTTGGTGAAGCTCATTTCGGTCAAGAATGGGACTCAAATGAAGAAAGCTCAAACTCTGATGAGGAGGTTTGGTGTGGCAACAATGGCATTTGAAGCCCCAATCTCCAAGTCATCTTATTTGATAATCTCACCGATGATGAAGATGGCTTCCCCACACTTGCCTCATGGCTAGAGGGCCAAAGGTAGATTCCAAAACCCCCTCTCATAATGATGATGATGATGGTAATGCTAGTGATGATGAAAATGCTTTAAAAGGTTTAGGCAAACAAGCATCTAAAAGAATAATGAAATTGATGATGGAAATAGAACATAGGGATGAGACTCTTGAGGTGCAAGAAGAGATGTTTAGACTTGAGCGAGAGAAAACCATTGCCCTTGAAAAGTCCCTTGAAAATGAAAAGAAGGGATTAAAGGTGCAAGAGGACTTGCTCAAGACTAAACTTGATGAAATTCGAAGCCTTGAGAAATATCTAGCTAAAGAGAAGATGAAAGTGGATGAACTAGCTAAGGAGCTTTCTTTGGTTAAGGACACTAGTGCTAGTCTTAAGGATGAAAATGTTAACCTTAAAGAGAACCTCACTAGTTTGGAAGCTAAACATATGGCACTTGAAGCTCAACATGATATCCTTAAGAAGAGTACATGATCTAGCTCTAATGATGCATCAATATCTTCTAGTGCCTCTACTGGTAATGGTTGTGCAAGATATCAGAACATTGATATAAATGCTTGTGCTACTAACATTGCCCAGATAAATGTTATGAAAAATGAGACTACTAGGTTGTCAAACTCACTTCTCAATGACGAGAAGAACACACCGAAAAGAGGTGAGTTTGAAAATCAAACCAAGGGCTTCGGGTCAAACTACATGAAGAAGTATGGCTTCAAGGATGGAAACGGGCTAGGTAAGTTTGAGCAAGGCTCGATTGAGCCCATTCCATTCATGAAGAATAACCATACCACGGGCATGGGGGCAAGGAGAGTGGTGCACGGCATGAAGCTACTTGGGGCAAAAGTTGTTGGTAAGCAAGAATACAACAAGCCCATCAAGTTCCACAACTCTCAACAAAGGCAAGTGAAGCCCCATGCCATGCCTAACAAGCCCAATACCTCACAACCTCAGCAAGTCAAGAAGCCCAAGCCATATGCATCACAAAGTACATTTTATGCCGATTATGTGTTGACTTGGGATCATAATGGTAAAGTGATCGCCAAGTATGTGGGCAACCGCACCAAGGACTTTTTTTTAAAAGGAGTGTGTGGGTGCCCAAGGTTGTTGTGACTAACGCCCTAGGACCCAAATATATTTGGGTACCTAAAACACAAGCCTAATTTATTTTGTAGGCTTACTCCGCCGGTGGGACAAAATGGGTGATTGATAGTGGATGCACCAATCATATGAACGGCGAGAAGATGTTCTCCACATGTGAGATGAAGAAAAAATCCAAGGGAGAAGATAGCGTTTGGGGACAATAGTGAAGGAACGGTTGTTGGTCTAGGTAAAGTTGCAATTTCAACCGAGCATTCAATTTCTAATGTTTATTTGGTTGAATCATTGGACTACAATTTGTTATCTGTGTCTCAACTTTGTGAGATGGGTTACAATTGTTTGTTCACTAATGAGGTTGTGACTGTTTTTAGAAGAAGTGATGACTCCATTGCTTTTAAGGGTGAACTCAAGGGAAAGCTTTATCTAGTGGATATTTCCTCTAATAAAGCTCAACTTGATACATGCTTAATGGCAAATTCTAGCATGAGTTGGCTTTGGCATCGCTTGCTAGCTCATGTTGGGATGAATAATCTCAACAAGCTTCTAAAGGGCGAACACATCCTAGGACTAACAAATGTTCATTTTGAGAAAAATAGAATTTGTAGTGCATGTCAAGCCGGCAAGCAAGTTGGTGCCCCTCATCCTTCTAAAAGCATTCTCACCACCACAAGACCATTGGAGTTATTGCATATGGATATCTTTGGTCTGGTGGCATATGTTAGTATTGGGGAAACAAATATGAAATGTGTCATTATTGATGATTACTCTTGATATACATGGGTGTTCTTTTTGCATGACAAGAGTGAAGTTCAACAGATATTCAAGAAGTTCGCAACTAGAGCACAAAATGAGTATGAAGTGAAGATCAAGAGAGTAAGAAGTGACAACGGCACCAAATTCAAGAACACCAACATTGAAGAGTATCTTGACAAGGAAGGCATTGGTCATGAATTCTCCGTCCCATACACTCCACAACAAAATGGGATTGTGGAGAGGAAGAATAGGACACTCATCGAAGCGGCAAGGACAATGCTTGATGAATACAAGACTTCGGATCAATTTTGGGTGGAAGCGGTCAATACGGTATGTCATGCTATTAACTGGCTCTATCTTCACAAGATGTTGCACAACACCGCCTATGAACTCCTAATCGGTAAAAAGCCTAATGTGTATTACTTTAGAGTTTTTGGAAGTACGTGCTTCATTCTCAACAAGAAGTCCAAAAGCTCTAAGTTTGCACCTAAAGTTGATGAAGAATTTTTTCTTGGTTATGCCTCAAATGCTCACGGCTATCGTGTCTTCAACAAAACCGCCGGTTGTGTTGAAGTTGCATGTGACGTGACATTTGATGAATCTAATGGCTCTCAAGTTGAGCAAGTTGATTCAAATGTTGTAGGGAATGAAGAACCTCCATCACAAGCAATTGAGAAGATGGCTATAGGAGAAGTCAAGCCTGAAGAGAAAGAAGATGTTGATGTCACAATTCATGGGCCAATAGATCAAGAAACTGCTGCAAATTTCAGAAACTCTGGAGGAAATTCCGGAAACTTCAGAATTCCAGAAAATTCCGGAAATGTTTTGGAAAAATTTTGGAAATCCAAAAATTTCCGGACAAAACTCCAGAGATTTCGAAAATTCTGAAGAAAGTACTCAACATCAAGCCAATGATGAGGATTTCATTCAACCGCAAGCTTCTAACCCTCATCCAAGAGTACATCAAAGTATCCAACGGGATCATCCCGTGGATAATATTTTGGGAAGCATCCGAAGAGGGGTAACTACTCATTCTCATTTAGCAAATTTTTGTGAACATTACTTGTTTGTTTCCTCTTTGGAACCCCTTAAGGTAGATGAGGCGCTGGAGGATCCAAATTGGGTGATGGCCATGCAAGGGGAGTTGAACAACTTCACATGGAATAAAGTCTAGTCCTTAGTGGAACGCCCTAAGTAAACTGTGATTGGAACCAAATGGGTGTTTCGCAACAAACAAGATGAAAATGGCATAGTGACAAGAAACAAGGCAAGGTTGGTTGCTCAAGGATTCACTCAAATCGAGGGATTGGATTTTGGAGAAACATATGCACCGGTGGCAAGACTCGAAGCTATCTGGATACTCTTAGCCTATGCCGCTTATCATGACTTCAAATTGTATCAAATGGATGTCAAGAGTGCATTTTTGAATGGCCCAATCTCCGAAGTGGTCTATGTTGAGCAACCACCATGCTTTGAAGATCCAAAATTGCCCAACTACGTTTACAAGCTCCATAAGGTGCTCTATGGGCTTAAGCAAGTGTGGCGGAACTACCCAGATTAACCCGGTTAAAGTGTACTCAACGTCGCATCATATGTGAGCAGACACTTTAATCAAGTTAAAATGGCAGTCCGTCGGGTTTCACCCGATCAAACCACTTGTCTCGAATCGAAAGAAGCATACTCACACGAAGATGAGTCCAGAGATTACAACAATCTAGGTACTTCATTATAGGTCCCACATTTAGTTATTACAACTCAAGAGTTCAAAAGCATAAAGTAGATTTCAGAGTTCAAAGGGAGTGGAAAAGTAAACGATAGTCTAACATCGATACCAAATTCCATGGTGAAGCCAACCATGACATCAAACACCACGATCCTTGCCGACCAAGGATGAGTCCCAAACAAGTCAACACCGGCAACCACACCTGAAAAAGATAGCCACAAGCAAGGCTGAGTATACTAATACTTAACAAGGCTTACCCGTTAGGTGGTAACTACTCCACCGACTCCTAGACATGCAAGGCTTTTTGGCTGAGAGGTTTGTTTTGCCAAAAGCATCTAAAGTAGGTCCTTACATTGAAGTTTTAGCATCAGGTTCTAGTTGATTAACCATTCTAGGTAAGCACCTATTCTAAACAAGCATGGTAAACAAACAATTTAATTCAAGCAATCCATATTAATCATCATCCTTTGTTCCTCTTCTTACTCAGTGCAGCACAGTGATCAAGTAGTCTCAAACTGTGAGGGGCAGATGATTCGAATAGAGTTTCTTAACCTTGCAAGATGAATAAACCCACGACATATGTGTACCGTACTGGGTCCACACATGTTAGCCGTCCCCATCAATCCCCGACACATGGCCAGGGCTCACTTCCCTTGGCATACAATGCCCCACGGTCCAGGTCTACACCGTACCATGACTGCACTTGTACCCACATGCTGCAGCAGGGGAACCAAGTTCCAGAGAGAGTGGGGAGTATGCCCACATCCCGGACCAATCAGGTACTAGGCTTCCCTATCCCATACTAGGTATGAGCTTAGTACTTTCAAACACTTGACCACGAACGCCGACACATTATGACCTTAGCAGCTTTCTTCTAGACAGACGGGGCAATCCACCAATCCACCAAAATAGTTTATATAGCCTAGCCCCACCCGTCAATCCTTATGATTCCAACATAAGTAAATTGGCAACTCCTATAACTCGCGAGGGATAGGAAATCACTCGACTTCTACCGAGTTCCTATTTAGCATAGCAACTACATGACCTATCATGCTAGTATTCAGAACATAGGTACCTAGGATCATGCAACTAGGGTTTAAACAACACCTATAAACTTAATGCACAAACATAACTAGCATAAGTAGTGTATAAATTTACAAAACTAGGTTATGCTTCAGGGCTTGCCTTCTTGCACTAACTCAGCCTTGGGCTCTTCCAAACTTATTTCGGGCCTTGATTTGCCTTGATCACATTCAGCTCAGCAGGCACCCTTCTGCTTCACATTCTAGGCTGAGCTCGCACGTTCCATCGGCGAGGTTAGCTCTACACGAAATGCAAATGCAAGATTTCAAGTTAATGTTTCTATGTGTAGGTTTTATCACGTTAATTATTGTACAAGCATAAGGTGTATTTTGGGACCACATTTACTTAGACAAGTTTATAACATTTCTTTCCTTTTAGCCACACTTAACTAGACAAGGTTATAACTATGTCTTTTCTTGTAAAGCACGGTGTGACGTGATTAAAACTCATGCTTTACTTGGATGGTGATTGTGTACACATATAAGATTTTAATAACTTACAAACTATAAAAGAAAGGTGGTGTCATTTGAGTGTTGCTTGGCATTCATTTGGAAAGTTATCCTATTTCTGAATTATTAAACAACTTAAATTAGCATTGCTTATCTTACCCTTCTTATTTAATATTGGTTTTTATTCCATTTAACTAGCTTTAACTTCAAAAGTGTTTCTGGTTGCATAAAGTGTGATGTGGGGCTGACAATTTTTAAGAGGCTTCTTAAAGTCATCAGTGGGTTACTGTAAAAATTTGGGACTCATTGGACTTCTACAAAAATTATTAAAATTCGAACAGTACCTAATGGCAGATTGTAAGGATCTATTTTTTAACTCAGATTTCAGGGACAATCTGAGTCTACAAATTTACAGAAGGTTCCCGAGCCTTAACAGAGGCTACTGTAAATTTTCCAACATTTACTGAGCATTTTAACTATTGATCATATTTTAAGTTTATTAAACCACATTAAGGAAGAACCTTATTAGAAAAAGTGTTGATTATCCTACTGCCATTTCCTTTATCCAGTGGTCATTTTATGACTAACCAGGAGTAAGTAAATTTGCAAGATTAAGTTACTAACTCACACTACTCAAGTGACGAGGTATGGCAGCAAGGCTAGGAAGGTCATCACAGTAAAATATAAGTTCTACTAAAGTGCTAAGATAACTTAAAAGAAACCCATAGTGATGCCTAGTTACTCTTTCATTTTAAACAGTAAGCGACCATAAGCTAAGTGGTTGGCCTTAGTTCTTTTTGGGTTCAAGCTCGATTTTTATGCCAGCCTTGGCTCAAGGTTTATGTTCTCCGACAATTTGCTCTCTAAAGGAATGAAATGTGTGTATGCATTAGAGAGGATGCTGATGAGTGCAAATGCTCATGAAATGCATAGAATGATAAAAGAAACAATAAGAAATCACTGAGTAACAAAACAACCTTGCTAACAACAATACGAAATCACACAAGAACAACGAAAGAAACCATTTTGCACAATAAGCTAAACAAGCACGAATTTGTAAGATTCAAGTCTTTTGTTGAGAAATAAACATGAAATAAATCTCACTAGCAGGAGGCAGCAACACAAAACTATGTGAGGTGGATTCATTTCAAAATCAATTTTTAATGTGTAGATATAGCTTAAACAAGTTAAACTACCATTTAACATATTAAATCTAAAAAGGTATGTAAATCAACCATAAAGGTACCCACATCATTTTCCCTAGATTCTAGATGTAACACAAAGGCTATTAGAGCTGGTTTCATCATTTTATAAATTTTCCCCTATTCATCATGCAATTAGTAATATCAACCTGGCAATAAGCATTTTAAATCTAAAACATCATGAAAACCATCTAATCCACTAGCACAATTTTCAGATCTTGAACATGCATGTCACAAGTAAACTAAGAAAAGTGATTTCACCATTTTTTTAGAGCACTACGTGTTCACTACGTGTTTTATAATGCATTTAATGGCCTTCACACAAAATAAAATATAGCACAAAATACATGGCAGCAACATGCACATACTCAGCTCTAAAATAAACTAGACTTTGCAAGGAATCCAACGCAACAAGAATCATAGTTTTAGCATTTTTCTATGTTTACTTATGCATTTTCAAAGTTTCAGCCTTTTTAAATCTAGGAAATCAAGAAAACCGAGGTCAACTTGCAAACTAGCCCCCAGTTCTAAGGTTTAATCACGCAAAGGTCCCTGTAATCTTTCCCATACCCCCCCTCTCTTTTCCCTTCTTCTCCAACACAGACCCTCCTGCACCAGATAGAACAGATCACGCCACAGGCAGGTAGGAACTCGGTCGGCCATGGCCCTAGGCCAACGGCGGCAAGGGGAAAGGGCGCAGGAGGGGGGAAATTGTGGGGCGGCGCCCTAAGCATGAGGGGCTCACCAGCAGGACGTTCAAGCACTTGGAGGAGGTGGTGTGGAATGAGATCGCCATGGGGAGGCCAGTCCGACGAGGGAGATATGCCGGGAAGTGGCAAAATGGATGTGCCGCGGCTTGAGGATGCTCCTGGCGTGAGGAATCGGAGGGGGACGGAGGGAGATGGGAGTATTGCGCCGGTGAATGGAGCTCGGCTGGGCATGGCTATGGTGGGGAAAAGTTTCTGTTTGAGGAGCAGGGGCTTGGGGAGGGGGCGTTTTAAGGGCCAGGCACAAGAGGATGAGGATGGGTGCGAGGAGATAAGATCGACGCAGCACGGGAGCCGTGGATTGGCGGCGAGAGGCGGCACTAGAGGTGTTACTCCTGGTGGCACTCATGCTGTCCAGGAGGAGCGCCGGCCATCCAGGGGCGACAGGATGCGTGGGAGAGAGGGGGAGAGCACGTGGAAGATGCCCGGGTGGCCTATGGGCGGAGGAGCCCTACAGGTGCTGGGGAGGGACCAATCCGGCAATCCTCATGCTAGGTGCCAGTGACGGGCGTGCAGGAGGCGTTCTGGTGCTGGAGGAAGGAAGAAGAAGAGTGTGAATAGTGGGCTCGCGACAAAAATAGAATGGTTCAACTTTGACCCCTTAAACGACCTAGCTACAGGTGATAAAAAATTCCCCAAAAATACTCGTTGGAAAGATAAAATCACAAAGAATCTAATGCAACAAGAATCAACTCAAAAGCTGATATGGTTTGCACACAATCGATAAAACAAAATAGCTAAAATTGAACTTTAAATGAATTTTTAACCCAAGCAAACATCTCTAAAAAATTGGGTAAAAATTTTTGAAATCAATAAATTGTGTATAGTATATGAATAAAATAATTGGGGGCACAGTTGTAAGGAAGAAGTTGGGGTTGCTTCACAAATTTTATTTTTCAACAATAAATAACAAATTTCTAGGCACTCTACAATGCATGGCCAAAACATTCATTTATGCACAAATGATGCTCATGATGGTCAACTATGCACAAATAGATGTTCATGATCCTCAAATATGCACAATGATATTCTTGATGTTCAATAATGCACAAAGATGCTTGTGATGCATGTCATGGTGAAGGTGTCGTGTATAACATATGTTTTCTCACCAAGTGTGAAATGTGTGCTTTTATGTCCAAAAAAAATGAAAGTTGGAGGTTAAGGTGTATGATATAATATAACATTTATGAAAGCTGACACATGTGAGACTTGATGGATTTGGAATTTGGATGGTGGGATCTTTGGTAGAGCATCGGCCAAAGCCGTTTTTGAATTGATTCGAAATTTGACCAACCTTCAACTCAGTTCTTGGAAGTCTTTCCGCTCAAGGTCAGAAGAAGTGCTAAAGGTGAGGGTATTCAATTTCAAAGGATCCATCACTTTCGCATTGGCCAAAATTTAAATTCTCATATAAGAATTGTTTTTATTGGCCTCTCCAGGTGATCATCAACAGGAAGGAGTCTTAAGACTTGGCAAAATTTGAGGTGTTCTTGGATCTTAACTCTCAGCAATTTGGAGTTAGCTTTGATTTTCTTCTTAATCATCTTGTTGATTATTTGATTTAGGTTCTTAATTACTCAGGCTGTGACAGCAAGCACCAAGGGCATGGTATGAATGCCTTGAGGATTTTCTCTTAAGGAAAGGTTTTGAGATAGGCAAAGCCTATCATACTCTCTTCACTCGCAAAAAGGATAATGATATATTTGTCTGCCAAATATATGTCAATGACATAATATTTGGCTCTACTAATCAAGTGTGGGTTGATGAGTTTAGTAGGATCATAACCAAGAGGTTCGAGATGTCCATGATGGGAGAGTTGAAGTTCTTTTTAGGTTTACAAATCAAGCAACTCAAGGATGGTACCTTCATTAGTCAAACCAAGTACACACAAGATATGCTCAAGAAGTTTGACATAGAGAATGCCAAACCCATCAAGACCCTTATGCCAACAAATGGACATCTTGATCTAAATGAAGACGGTAAGAGTGTGGATCAAAAGGTATATCGGTCCATGGTTGGCTCTTTGCTTTATCTTTGTGCATCTAGGCCCGATATTATGCTTAGCGTGTGCATGTGTGCAAGGTTTCAAACTAATCCTAAATAATGCCATCTTATGGCCGTTAAGAGAATCTTAAGATATCTAGTTGTTGGCGCTAGAAATTGGCTGACCGAATCCCTAGCATCTGACACACGACCCGGGAGAATCTGCTTAACTCCTGTTCGGGTGATCGCCCTGGTGCGGTTCGCGCGGCGTGCCAGCCAATCTGACCTGTTGATTGGCAAGGAAAAAGACATGTAAGATCCCAGAGGTTGCGATCGGCTAAGGTTCCGATCTCGAGAAAGCTTATCAGCGAATCGACCGATTTGCCGTAATAAAGAAATCGGCTATGAAGCAGCCGATTACCGGGCAGCGTTAATAAAAACTGCTGGAGCAATCTATACAATGCTATAGTAGCAACACTAGGAACAGATCTAATCGGCTATGCGCAAAACAAGTAAATTAAATGACGAGGTACGAGAAAAGCCGAAATTGCCATTTCCTAGCTGGATAACTGGTGATAAAACTAGAACAATAGGTAAAACCTAGAATTCTAGTAAATATCGATAACTGATGAATAAATCTAAACGAAACGACAGCGATGCACCCGAAGTTAAAGCTTAGAATTTACTCGATAAACGGAACTTACAAGATCGGCCGGAGGTCAAGTTGATGCAGTCCCGCCAATCCGTACGAACTCGTGAGAAAAGAAGAAAAGTATTTGGCGAAGTCGCCTGCTTGAAAGTAAGTACGAGGAAATAGTAGTTTGTTGAATTGATTTAATGATGATTACAGATCTACAAGGGTGGCTATTTATAGCCTGTTGCAAACGACTTCTTATCCGACTAGAACTCTATCCCTAAATTTAAACAGAAAATGAATATTTACAAGTACGATTCGTACTAGGTCGATTATCACGCGCTTCATGGGCTGATTCCCTCTTCATCTTCATAATCCTTTTTAAGCCCACACCGGCCCAACTATTCCAACCTCCTAATCGGCCGATCACCTCATCGGCAAGGGGTAACCGATCAGGACCCACATGTCGAGGGCTCAAACTTACTCCGACCCTGGAAACTAAGGTCGGGCGAGGCGGAGATCCTCCTTTGGAGGGTCGGGCGCGCCCGATCCCAAGCCTCAGGGGTCGGGCGAGGCGGAACTCCAAGGGTCAATCGGCCGATCCTCGACTGTAGCATCAATCGGCCGATCCTCGACTGTAGCACCAATCAACCGATCCTTGACTGTAGCACCAACCAACCGATCCTTGACTGTAGCACCAATCGGCCGACTTCTAATCGTCGCCCTTGTATCTCGCCGCATCTTCTAATTTCTTCCTCTCCTAACGCCGATTTTACTCGTGTCGAAATCTGGCGTCAACACATGCCCCCTAGTTTCGGAGTAAAACATAGTCTTTACTTCGAAATTCTTTTCAACTTCCCTTCCGAAACAGACGCAATGAAAATATCTTTCCGTTTCGCGGTTTCCAACCTGATGATTGCAATCTTTTTGAAACGGGCGCCCACGACAACCACTACTCCCGAAAAACTCGAAACGCCGGCACGGTAAAAATTCCACTTTTACCCCTTCTCAGACCTCCTTTAAATATCAGCACATCCCGTACTCCCCTTATGAGCTCACGTCCTTCTTCCTCAGCGCACAGGCTTTCTTCTCCCTCCAACACTTTCCTTAGTCCTCCAGCTCTCCGGCACCTCCTCCCTTTCGCATTCCCTCCTACTTCTCCAATGGCGGCACCTTCAGGCACCTCACCAATGTGCGAAGCTCCAGGAACGGTGCCTTCGGCGGAGGTTCCAGTAGCGACAGCAGTGGCTCCATCGACGGAAGACGGAGCTCCATCAGCAAAAATTGAAGCTTCATCCGAGATCCCATTGGCGGCTTCATCATCTGCAGCTGCACCGGCGATTCCGCCGATTACGAGGAGCTTCATCCCGGAGGTCATTACCGAAACTTTCCCTATCAGTAATGCATTTACTTTAGATCTATTTCTTACCCTCGCACCCCCTTTTCCTTTTTAGGCGGTTAGGCATCGCATCACCATTCGTCTTACAGAAAACCCTGGCCTTATCTGCCTTGGACCCATGGGAAACCCAGATCCAACTGACTTAATCAATTTGGAAACCCATAGGATCCCCTTCAAACAATCAACTATGGACCTAGATCACTGGTTGGGTACCTTTAGGTCTTGGTTGAATGAAACTCCTGGCTGGAGAGAATGGTACCAGCGGATAGCCACACTGGCTGATGTAGTCTTGCTGACCGGCCTGGACATTTCTTCCCCGGACACCCCTTTCCGCCTTATAGCCCCAACATCCCATCGGCTGGACACAAGGGGAATCGGCGGGTGGAAAGGTTTCATCAGATGCAACAAAAGAGCCGCATCTGTCGAGAATAGAGAGCACACGGCCTTCCTGATGATGTGGCTGGAGAAGCACTTCTTCTGTGGGAGAGCAGCTGGTCCATCTACCAATACCCAAGCTCTGGCTGAAGCATTATCGATAGGGACTTCCATTCCTCTTGGAAAGCACTTACTGGGAGCAGCCTACCACATGCTTCACCAAATCGGCATCAAACTATCCCAAGGGGAGCCAATTGGAAACCCAGGTGGACCCTGGTGGTTTATTAACTTATGGCTTAACCTGTACATGAGCAAGATTTCTCAGCAGCGAGTGGAACACATGACATTTCCCAGCGTCGAATCGGCAGAGAATCCCACTGTCCGACTCCGGTGTACGTCTTTCGGCGAAGCGGCATCGGCCTTCTCCGGCTGCTTGTACTCTGCTACCAAGGTGGCCGAATACTTCCGGTGTTTTTATAACGGCTTTAATAGAGATGCAACCATTTGGTTCCCTTATCAGAGAGATGACCCAATCTTTGAGCTCCCTTCTTGCTTCGACTCGACTACCGGCCGATTCGACGAAGATCTCACAGATGAACTAATTAAGCCGGGAATCTTACCGGCCAACTTCTTCTCGAGGAAAGATGCTCCTACGTACGAGTTCTACAACCCTTCCGCTGCAGCACGGCAATTTGGCATGGGTCAACTGCCGATTCAGGCATACTTCGCCGGCCGAGCAAAGTTTAGAGATGAGCTCACCAAGGGTCTTGACTATAGTTGGCTGCGAGATCGGATCCCAGACTCCAGTACCATAGACCTGAATGACTGGATAGTAGCCCCCTTTGCTGTCCAACCATTTAAGCTATGGTGGGCCGAATGGAAATAGTATCTATTCTGCACTTCCGCATCGACATACTGCAATCTCTTGGATCCGGCCAACATCGATCCAAATGCCGAGGTATTTTTCCCTAGCCGATTTTCATTCCTTTATTAATGTGGTTAAATGCGTACACTAACATCTTGCTGTTGCTTCAGTCTGAAAACCGCGTTCCCCCAACACGCAGCCGGAGTGGCCGGCCGATAGAGGACCATCATCCATACACCACCTCCCCCCTTATCGGCTACAATGCCCCTTCCGTGGATGTGATCGCCGTCCGATCGAAGCAGGCGCAGAAGAAGGTTACCAAGAAGACCAGTCGCCGAGTACAAGCTCGTATAGAATCGACTGATCCTCCTATGATCACATCGGTAGAAACTTCGGCCGCACCGCCCCTTCCAGCCGCTGGAGAAGTAGATACTCAAGTCATCACGCAAGCTGGGGCAGCCGCTGCATCATTACTGGTGGAGGCCATGCAGGTAAACTTGTTGTCCGATCCTATCGATTGCCATCCCTATACTGACTCATCTTACTTTAGACTGCACAAATCACCTTTGTGGACCCACAACAATCGGCAGCAACCCAATCGGTCATCGACACGCCAACGCTTCCATCTACCGAGGTATACTACCCTTCAATCGATTCTCCTAGTATTTAGATGATGTTCTTATTCAATCTTTTGACACAGGTTACTGGCACACTAAGTGCTCCGCCTAATCAACCACTAGTTATCTTTCGGGAAGCTGGCCCGAGCAAAGCACCAATCATTGTGGAGTCTTCTTCGTCTGACGAACCAATGGTACCAGCCCCTGAATCGAGGGTAACGGCCTCTCAAACGTAGTCCGAAGAAATCCGTTTCAAGAAGGTACGAGATTTCTCACCCTTACTCGGCCGATTTGTCATCACCATCGGCTGATTTGTTTTCCTTCTTGACTTACTATTTTCCAGGAACAGGACACCCCCAACAACAGTCTTTTCTCGTTTGCGGTCGCACTCTACGATGACGAGGAAGTCGCCTCTCGTCAGGTCACTTTGAGCTCTGTCCCTGATGACATTCGTGCCAAACTCGCAAGCATCCGATCCCTTCTTCAAGAGGATATCGGCCGATTGGTAGAAGATGCCTCGCCGATTCGGCAACTTTTCGGTGACGTCAGTGGGCGAGTACCAGAAGAAGCGGAAGAGGCCTTGGCGCCGGCCGCGTACATCAAGTCAATGAGGATTCCGGTCTTTAGGGCCCTGCGCCACATGGGCGATCGCGCCAAGTTGATCAAGACTCGCGAAGAAGACGACACGTACAAGCGTCAAGCTCAAGAGGTGCATCAACGGATTCACTTTCTGGAAGACTCTCGCCCGGGGATTGTCGGCACGATAGATCGCCTTAAACGCCGAAGAGCAGAGCTTGCCAAGGAGATGGAGCAGGTGACCAAAGCAATAGACGCCGAAGAGAAAAGGCTTCAGGAACTTCCTTCCGTCATCACCGATCTGAAACGGGAGAGGCAGCACCTGGCTCACGAAGCCCTCAAACTCCACCGCCATATGTCAAAAGTCCCTGGATCGGCAGAGGATGACCAACGGGTCCTGGATTCTGCCGATCAGATCCGGCGCCGAGCGATCGCAGCTATTAACGCCCTTCTGGGTGACCTGTAAAAGTACCGGCAGTTTTTGTACGAACATTAATATCTTCTTTGACCGCCCTTCGCGGTGCCCCCTTATTTATTACCTTTCTCACTTCCGATGGGACGCGTCTTACCAAACATCCACACCTCCTTTTCTTATAAACGCCGGCCTAGGTCCCCGTTCTGAGAGTATCTGTCTAGCTCGGCTTCATCTTCCCCGACTTGTTTTCGTCGATGCGCTCTTCAGTAATGTCTTCTTCATCCTCTACCTCTTCCTCTGTTAATCAGGTAAAAAATTTGCCTTCATTCTCTTCCTCCGTTTAACTCCTCTGAAGGGATTCACATTTTCGGCGGCTATGTGTATATTGTTGCTTTTCGCAGCCGCAGCGCCTTAGCCCTAAGCTCGAACGAGCCATCGGACTCGTGCACTCTGACGAACCGTTGTCGCAAGAAGACAAGGATTTAATCATGGCTCATCGCGATGAACTCCAAGAGCACGTCCCTGCTGACATCCGACGGATCTGGGACTTCCTTGACGGCAACGACCACCGGCGACCTCAAGCCGACAGAAGTCACGCGCTTCCTCATCAAATCGTCCTTGAAGATGTAGCGGCAGGAACATTACGCCCGGTGATGGACCGGAGTCATCCTCTCCCCCGTCAAGTCTAAGCGGAGGCTGCGATGAAAGAGATAGAAGAACAGTACATCCATCTTATGATAGAACTAGGTCGGGCTGAGAGAGAGCTTAAGAAAAGGCATGGTTAATTATTTTTTTGTTCTAAGGGCGACTTGTACCGTGTCGGCCGTGTAACCCATCGTCCGTACCGAATAAAATATATCGGCCGATTTGGACGATTATGTCTTTTCTTTAGACGATTCCTCTCGTATCGGCTGTGTGCTTGTTCATCGTAGTTGGCCCTTATGCTCCGACCCATATACTAGGGTAGTACCTTTTCAAGTATCTTCCGTTCAAAGCCCTAGTAAACTCTTCTCCTTTGATCGTTTCCAGAATATAAGTGTTCCCTGGAGCACATCTGCCGATTTTATACGGGCTCTCCCACGTAGGGGACCACTTACCGAATTTAGGATCTTTCGACCCGATCGGCAACACTAACTTCCATACCAGGTCCCCCGGAGAGAATTGTTTGACTTTGACCTTCTTATCATACCACCTGGCCACTTTCTTCTTGTTTTCTTCAATGCTTATCAAAGCTCTCAACCGTTGGCCAGCCAAGTCATCAAGTTCCCTTTTCATGAGTGAGGAGTAGTCGTCGGCCGCCAACTGGTCCTGGAGCGAAGTGCATCTCGATCCTGCCCTCAATTCCCATGGTAGTACCGCCTCGTGACCGTACACCAACTGATAAGGGGACATCTTGGTGGCCCCATGGCAAGCCATCCTGTATGCCCATAGGGCTTCAGTCAGACATAAATGCCATTTTTTCGGCTGTTCCTCTATCTTCCTCTTGATTAACTTAATCATCCCTTTGTTGGAAGATTCGGCCTGGCCATTAGCTTGAGCATAATACGGAGAGGAATTTAACAATTTGATTCCCATGTCAGCCGTGAACTCATAAACATCGTCCCTTGATCGGTCGTGATAGTCTGGGGAATACCGAAACGGTAGACGATATGGTCCCTTACAAAGTCAACCATAGCAGCCGATGTTACGGCCTTTAACGGAATTGCCTCCACCCATTTGGTGAAATAATCAGTGGCCACCAGAATGAACTTGTGCCCTTTGCTTGACGGAGGATAAATTTGGCCGATGAGGGCTATTCCCCAACCTCTGAACGGCCATGGTTTGATAATGGGATTCATGGCCGATGCGGGCGCACGTTGGACATTCCCGTATTTCTGACAATCCTAGCATCCTTTATAATATTTGAAGCAATCCTCGAGGATCGTCGGCCAGTAATACCCATTATTCCTAATCATCCATTTCATCTTATGTGCCGACTGGTGGGCTCCACACACTCCCTCGTGGATCTCTCCCATCAGAGTCTTAGCCTCCTCCGTTCCTAGACACTTGAGTAGGACGCCATCGATTGTTCGGTAGAACAAGTCGTCTTCCAGTAACACATATTTGGTAGCATGGAAACATACCTGCCGATCCACTTTCTTAGATGGATCTTTTCAGATAATCGGCAATCTCCTTCCGCCAGTCATTGGCCGCGAGCTCTAGAGCCATAGCGCCTTGAATCGACCGATACCCAGATGCGTGCTGGGCGAGCTTGTTGGCATCTTCGTTGTGATTCCTTGGGATGTGCTCAATAACTGCAGACTTGAATTCTTTCAGGAGCTGCAAGCAATCTTCATAATAAATCCTCAACACATCGTCCTTGCACTCGGACCTCCCTATTAATTGATCCACGATAAGCATGGAATCCCCAAAAATTTCGACAGAATTAGCCTTGACTTCCCTTAATAATTGTAACCCCTTCAGCACAGCTCGGTACTCTGCTTGATTGTTAGTGGCGGATGCTTCTATCGTCAGAGAGACATCATAGCTTGCCCCCCGAGGCGATATGAGGACGATGCCGATTCCTGATCCGGCCCCACATGACGATCCATCAAAGTATAAGGTCCAAGGTGCTGGTTCTACGAAGGTAGCCTCTGGTCCGCAGTGCTGGGCAACGAAATCGGCCATGACCTGACCCTTAACGGCTTTTGCTGATTCATACCGAAGGTCAAACTCTGACAACGCCAAGATCCATTTTCCGATTCGTCCTTTCAAAATTGGAAATGACAGCATGTATTTTACCACGTCGTCCTTGCATACGACTACACATTCCGCTGATAGCAAATAGTGCCTGAGTTTGGTGCATGAGAAGTAAAGGCATAGGCACAACCGCTCTACTGGAGGATACCTTGTCTCGGCGTCTAGAAGTCTTCTACTGACATAATAAATTACCCGTTCCTTCCCTTCGAACTCCTGGACCAGAGCTGACCCGATAGCTCGTTCATTGGCTGATAAATATAGTTTAAACGGCTTACCGGTTTGAGGTGGGACTAATACTGGTGGTGAGACCAAGTACTGCTTGATATCTTCCAATGCCTTGCGTTGCTCTTCCCCCCATATGAACTCCTGGTCGGGCTTCAACTTTAATAATGGTGTGAAGGCTTGGATTCGCCCAGACAGATTAGATATGAATCTCCTGATGAAATTTACTTTGCCGATTAGAGATTGCAATTCAGTTTTATTCTGCGGGGCCACGACTTTGTTGATGGCCGCTATGGTCTTCCGATTGATTTCTATTCCCCGCTCATGCACCATGAATCCTAAGAATTGTCCGGCGGATACGCCGAACGCACACTTATTCGGGTTCATCTTCAGCCCATGTTTCTTAGTGCATTCCAATACTTGTCGTAAATCGGCCAGATGCTCCTGGTGTCTTTTGATTTGACTACGACGTCGTCGATGTAGATTTCTACTAGTATGCCTATAAGTTTGTGAAATATGTAATTCATGGCTCTCTGATACGTAGCGCCGTGCGTTTTTCAAGCCGAAAGTCATTACCACCCACTCGAATAAACCAAGGTGACCCGGGCATCTGAAGGCCGTTTTGGATATGTCTTCTTCGGCCATAAGTATCTGATTGTACCCAGCGTTTCCATCCATGAAACTAATAACCTTGTGTCCTACGGCGGCATCTATCAGCACATCGGCCGTCGGCATGGGGTATCCGTCCATTGGTGTAGCCTGATTGAGGTTCCTGAAATCGACGCAGACGCGTAGTTTTCCGTTCTTCTTGTATACTGGTACGATGTTGGAGATCCATTCGGCATAACGGCATTGCCGAATAAATTTTGCTTCGATTAGCCACGTTATTTCGGCCTTTATGTCTGGTAGGATTTTAGGATTACATCGCCGTGCAGGCTGTTGATACGGCCAATACCCCGACTTTATGGGTAGCCGATGCTCAACAATAGATCGGTCTAATCCGGGCATCTCATGGTATTCCCAAGCAAAGCAATCTTTAAATTCTCTTAACAAACTTGTCAATTTACACTTGTATTCCGGATCCAAATTTGCACTAATATATGTCGGACTTGGTTTGGTGCCATCGCCTAAGTCTATCATTTCTAATGAATCGGCCGACGTGAACCCGTGTCCCAGCTTCCCATCTTCTCGGGCGAACTGATCCATTTAATCTGAGTCTTCGGAGCCGACTGCTCGGATCGGCTGTAGGCCAAAATCGGACACCTTCAGGAAGTCAGTGTCCCATATTCTCCCGGATATGCACTTGACGGTTTCACAGCTCCACTACTGCGTGTCGGCTGCCGCGACGTTGTATGCGGAATCGGCAGTGACCACCTCGATGTTGTCGTCGACCCATTGTACGAGGCATTGATGCATTGTGGACGGGATGCAGCAATTTGCATGTATCTAGTCTCGGCTGAGTAGCATGTTGTAGGACCCCTTGCCATTAATGATAAAGAAAGTAGTAGGAAGGGTCTTACTGCCGATAGTGAGGTCGACGCAGAGAGCGCCGCGGGCGGGGGATACGTTGCCTTCGAAGTCCTTGAGCATCATATCCGTCCTGGTCAGATCGTCATCGCTCTTCCCTAGCTTCTGGAACATGGCGTACGGCATGATGTTAACCGCAGCTCCTCCGTCTACTAGCAATCTGGTGATGGGTCGGCCGTTGACGTGCCCTTTAAGGAACAACGCCTTCAAGTGTTGTCGTTTGTCGTCTTCGGGCTTCTCGAATGTGGCTGTCATTGGCTCCAAAGTCAATTGTGCCATCTGTTCTTCTATTGCCGACATGTTCTGTCGGTCGGCAAGAGTCATGAATTCCATCGGCAGTATGAAAACCATGCCGATATCGGCTGCCGATTCATCGCCTCCTCTGTCGTTTCTTTTGGGGCGCCATACCTGAGACCTGCCTTTCTTCTTGTCCGTCGTGTACCGTTGCTCTTCCTCCTGCTGTTCCCACTGGCGGAGACGTTGGATTCTTCGTTTTTGAGACTTGGTCAATCCATCGGGGCACCACCTGGGGTTCACTGGTTTGGTTCGTGGTCTGGCGCGTTCCCATTCTGGTTCGCGTCCTAAAGGGTTCTCGTCTGACGCCCGAGCATCGGCCATCTCTTTGAGTTGGTCGTGAACGCTGACCTTGTTTTCTGGCCGGTCATGTTGATCAAATCTGCCCCCCGGCCCATCATCGCGCCTGCCTTCCGACCGGTCATATTGATCACTTCTGCCCCCCAGCCGATCACGTACTGGAGGGCGCCGGTCGTCTTGGTCGCGCCAGTTCCTGCTGATCGGCTCTGATTTCCCATCTCTGGAGCGAGACCTGCTGAACGGCCGATTATTACGATACGGACCGTTGCACTCAGGGCAATTATCGGCCGAAGGCAGCCTGAGGTTGCTTTCCCAACAGTGGATGAAAAACGGACATCGCCAGTGATCTTTATGTCTCCGCATTGCTTCTTCCCAGGATCTTGAGCGTTCATGTTGCTGTTGATACTTATTGAGCAGAAATTGGGAAGTAATGGGCCTTCGTGGTTCTCCCATCCCGTCGTCATCATCTTCCATCCGTCGTTTTCCTTTGACGTCTTCAGGCGCCGCTTGATTTCTAGGGTCTACGACGCCGCTCTTTTTAGCCGATTCGGATGTCAGTACCTTGGTTTGGAGTGAATTCTTTCCCGTGTCAACCATGTTAGTGGGGAAGGGGTGCTGGTCGATCTTCATCGGCTTGGCTGGTTTTGTTGGCACTTCAAATTTGAGTCTGCCCTGCTCAATGGCCGATTGTATCTGCTGCCGGAAGATTTTGCATTCATTCGTATCATGGGAGGTAGCGTTGTGCCACTTGCAATATTTCATCTTCTTCAGCTATTCGGCAGAAGGAATCATATGGTATGGCGAGAGCTTGATCTGTCCTTCCTGGAGGAGGAGGTCGAAGATTTTATCGGCCTTTGATGTGTCAAATCCGAACGTTTCCGGCTCCTTCTTGCCGAACGGACATGATATCGGCTTCTTCCCTTTAACCCATTCCGCAAGGCCGATTTCTGTGTCCTCTTCGGTTTCAACCTCTTCTAAGTATGCCACCTTCTTCTGGAAGTTCCTCCGTGGATCGAAAGAACCTACTTCTTGACCAGACAATCGGTGGACGATTTGGCTCAAGCTCTCAAACTCCTGTGAGGCGTATTTTTCTTTGATATGAGGTAGGAGACCTTGGAAGGCTATATCGGCCAACTGTGCATCAGTCAGGGCCAGGGAGTAGCACTTATTTCTGATTTCCCTGAACCTCTGTACATATGAGGATATTGGCTCGTCGCTTCTCTGCCTGAGGCTGGTCAAATCGGACAGCTTCATCTCATGTACCCCGACGTAAAAATACTTGTGAAACTGCCTTTCCAGGTTAGCCCACATAATTATCGAGTTGGGCGGCAATGTAGTGAACCACTAAAAGGCTAACCCAGACAGGGATGACGAGAAAAGGCGCACCCGTAGAGCATCTTGTGCCGCTGCTTCCCCGCATTGGATGATGAATCTATTCACGTGTTCCACGGTTGAGGTGTCATCCAGTCCTGAAAACTTGGTGAAATCAGGAACTTTATACCGATGGGGAAACGGCAGTGAGTCGTATGTAGGCGGGTACGGTGTCCTGTATGTGTAGGTCTGCACCTTCGGCTTTAAGCCGAATTGCTCTTGAATCACCTCTGCTATGCATGCTGACCAGTCCGGCTGTTGCTGGTGTACCGTCGGCTGAGGAACTGGTACGTGCTGGTATATTGGCGACGGGATGACTTGATGATGAGTGAAAGCGTGCGACGTCTGATGTGTCATAGCCGGCTGCGTAGTCAGGATCGGCTGTTTGAATGAGCCCCCCACTTCGTCATATAGTATGAGTGGCGCAACACCCCAAAGTACTTCCGTCGATTTTGCCGCCTTGCTCATCTCCGGTGCGACAGGCTGATATTGCGGCATGAGTGGTCTAGTGGCTGCCTGGAAAGATGCCTAGAGTTGAGGGCTTCCATGGTTGGCCAGTTGATCCGGGGCGGCCGTCACTGATGGTGCCCCCAAGGCGCTGGATTTAACGGAGGAAACTGCACGGAGGACAACTGAATGGGACGTGGCTGGAGGTATTGTGTGCCATTAAACCCCATAGGGATCGATGATGAGGAACCGCCAGAACCCCCAACTGGAATTTGGATCGGCTAAGAAGCGGAATAAGGTGTATTTGGATAACTCTTGTTCGGAGCAGTAATTGGCGGAGCATATGCTGGCCCCTGGTACCCTTGAGATACACCGCTAGCTAAGGAGCTGATGACGGCATTGTATACCGTATTAGAAATCACCGGGGATTGATTGATGAAGGCCTGATAAACTGATTGTTCAACCATCTCGGACATCTTGTCCGAGTCCTCGGTGATCGTGATCTGGCGGGGAGTTGGAAACGGAGTCTTTTTGATAGTTTCCCCGCTCCTGGTGCGACTGAAGGACTGCAGACATGTCTTCCGGTAGTACGCCGTCTGCTTCTCTAATTCTTCTATCTGGTCGTCCCTGAGATCTGCCTGTCACTTCGATGACGTTATCTTCGGAGACTTCAGCAGCTTTCGACATGGTGGCGGTTGTATTGGTCCCACCGGGTGTGCCAAAAGTGTGTTGACGCTAGAAATCGGCTGACCGAATCCCTAGCGTCTGACACACGACCCGGGAGAATCTGCTTAACTCCTGTTTGGGTGATCGCCCTGGTGCGGTTCGCGCGGCGTGCCAGCCAATCTGACTTGTTGATTGGCAAGGAAAAAGACATGTCAGGTCCCAGAGGTTACGATCGGCTAAGGTTCCGATCTCGAGAAAGCTTATCAGCGAATCGGCCGATTTGCCGTAATAAAGAAATCGGCTATGAAGCAGCCGATTACCGGGCAGCGTTAATAAAAACTGCTGGAGCAATCTATACAACGCTACAGTAGCAACACTAGGAACAGACCTAATCGGCTATGCGCAAAACAAGTAAATTAAATGACGAGGTACGAGAAAAGCCAAAATTGCCATTTCCTAGCTGGATAACTGGTGATAAAACTAGAACAACAGGTAAAACCTAGAATTCTAGTAAATATCAATAACTGATGAATAAATCTAAACAAAACGACAGCGATGCGCCCGAAGTTAAAGCTTAGAATTTACTCGATAAACGGAACTTACAAGATCGGCCGGAGGTCAAGTTGATGCAGCTCCGCCAATCCATACGAACTCGTGAGAAAAGAAGAAAAGTATTTGGCGAAGTCGCCTGCTTGAAAGTAAGTACGAGGAAATAGTAGTTTGTTGAATTGAGTTAATGATGATTACAGATCTACAAGGGTGGCTATTTATAGCCTGTTGCAAACGACTTCTTATCCGACTAGAACTCTATCCCTAAATTTAAACAGAAAATGAATATTTACAAGTACGATTCGTACTAGGTCGATTATCACGCGCTTCATGGGCTGATTCCCTCTTCATCTTCATAATCCTTTTTAAGCCCACACCAGCCCAACTATTCCAACCTCCTAATCAGCCGATCACCTCATCGGCAAGGGGTAACCGATCAGGACCCACATGTTGAGGGCTCAGACTTACTCCGACCCTGGAAACTAAGGTCGGGCGAGGCGGAGATCCTCCTTTGGAGGGTCGGGCGCGCCCGATCCCAAACCTCAGGGGTCGGGCGAGGCGGAACTCCAAGGGTCAATCGGCCGATCCTCGACTGTAGCATCAATCGGCCGATCCTCGACTGTAGCACCAATCAACCGATCCTTGACTGTAGCACCAACCAACCGATCCTTGACTGTAGCACCAATCGGCCAACTTCTAATCGTCGCCCTTGTATCTCGCCGCATCTTCTAATTTCTTCCTCTCCTAACACCGATTTTACTCGTGTCGAAATCTAGCGTCAACACTAGTACACACTCCTAACCTTGGCTTGTGGTATTCCAAGAGCTCCACTTTCAATCTACTTGGCTATTCTAATTTGGATTATGCCGGTTGCAAAGTAGATAGACGGAGTACATCCAGAACTCATCAATTCCTTGGTAGGTCCTTGGTGTCTTGGAGTTCCAAGAAACAAAACTTTGTTACCCTATCCACTGCCGAGGCCGAGTATGTTGCAATCGGCGCTTGTTTTGCTCAACTACTTTGGATGAGGTTCACCTTGAGAGTCTTTGGATATGAGTTCAACAAAATACCTCTCTTGCGTGACAATGAGAGTGCCATAAAACTAGAAAACAACCCCATGAACCACTCTCGAATAAAGCACATTGACATTGGACACCATTTCCTAAGAGATCATGAAGCCAAAGGAGATATTGCTCTTAGCCATGTGAGCACCGAAAATAAACTAGCCGATATCTTCACAAAGCCTCTTGATGAGCAAAGGCTTTGTGCTTTGAGGAGTGAGTTAAATATTTTGGATTCTCGTAACGTAGCTTGAAATAATGTGCATATTTGAGTGTCTTAGGATAGATTGGTTTCAAAATTAAAATCTTTGCTAAAATTGAAGTGTGATTTTATTTTGAAAATATTTGGAGTTACCTTGGATTTATCGCTTGGATCATTGTTCTCATTGGCTGTTTGTTGGCTGATCTCAACTGATAAATCTAGTCATGCTCATGTAGTCTTTCAAGCCATAGTCATCCAAATCTATCCCAAATCAAATTCCACTCAAATCTAGTGGCTGTCAGCCAGGGGGAGCGGAAACTTCCGAAATTTTTCGGAAACTTCCGGAAATTCTGGAAATTTTCGGAACTTTTTCAGGAAAATTCCGGAAATTCATGGGTATAACCTTTTACCACGGGGGTTACCTGTTCAGTTACCTTTTTAATTCCACCACCCGGCTTTTACCCTTTCCCTCACTCGACTCGTCGCCCCCTTTGGTGATATCGAGTTTCCACCGCCAAAACTTCACAAGATCATCAAGGAAGACCACATTTGCGAAGGGGAATCTTGTTGTGGTGTTGGAATTCAAGTTTGAGCACCCTTTCATCTAACCCCAAAGGTACCAAATCTTGTGCTTGGCCGATCTCTCAATGTGGATGGTTCCTTAGGGTTTCCTTTGGATAGATGTCGTCCCTAGCATGTATAAGATTAGGATCTTTAGTTTCATATCAATCCCATTGAGGATTCATCGGGTATGAAAAGTTAGGGTTTCCTCTGCGAATGTCGGAAACTTTCAAAAAAATCCGAAAAATTCCGAAAATATGTGGAAATTTCCAGAAATTTTTTGGGAATCTTTGCAGATTCCGGAAAAATCCGGACATTTTCCAGAAATTTTCGAAATTCGCAGTTGAACTCCTAATCTTCAAAGACTTGTCGAATTGCTCTTGACCCTTTGCTCATTCTTGTCGTATTCTCTGTATTCTTCAGACGGGTAAGGAAAGGATTCCCCCTGCTGGTGCTACTCAAAGGAGGACAAAGACATGTCATGATCCAAATCTTCCTAGGGTTATGAGTGAAGAAGAGGAGGATGAAGAGATGCATGAGGAGGAGGATTCCCCCAAGAGGAATAGTTTGTGGTTGAGCATAGGAGGAAAGGCAAGGAACCTGTTGAGCCTTCATCACGCCGATCCTCCAGTGCACATGAGGCGCCCTATATAATGCAATCCATGCCTGTGAAACACAAGATCATCAAGAGGGATAGGGGTTTGGCTCATGAGGTTTGTCTCAACACTCCCGAGCATCTTGTCATTACCTATCATCGGCACCAAAGAAATGAGTCAATTTGTCCTAAGCTCACTCCTCCTAGAATTCCTCATGGCTTTACCCCCAACTTGGCAAAGAATTATCGCAATCAATCTGAGGCCATAAAGAAGGAAAGAAGTCATGATCCCTTTATGTTTAGAAAGATGGAAGGTATTGACGCTCGGTTTTGGAATGAGTTTCATATGAACTTTTATAGCTCTGTCATCCTTCACAGGCCAAATGAGCCTCTCATTGTCTCAATGAAGTATGTTGATTGGGAATTATATGAGAATGAGAACAATGCCACCTTTAGGAAGATAATTAAAAAGTGCATGGAATTTGGGTTTTATGAGTTGATGGACTTCAAATATGATTGGAATGCTGAGATTCTTGGCCAATTTCATAGCTCATATTATTTTCAAGCAAGCAGTAATTCTATCCATTGGACAACTGAAGGTGAGCACCATTGTGTTGATTACATGACATTCTCTTGCATTTTGGGGCTTGGGAGCAAAGATGAAGAAATGGACCCCATCCATGTTGAGAATCAAGTGAAAATCAATGATATCAACTTCATGTTTTATAATCCCATCTTGGCTGCTCATGGAAAGACCAACAACTTGATTCCATACTATTATGTGCTCAACTCCTTCTTCAGAGCCACAATAGATCCCAAGGGAGGTGATGCTACTGCCCTTAATTACTATGCGGGTAATCTCTAGGTCCGCATGGCTCTTAATGGTAGACCCTTCACCATATTTGATTTCATTTGGAATGAGCTTAGTCATGCTATGACAGATGCTAGGAAGCATCTTCCCTATGCTCCTTATATCATGTATATGATTGAAAGAGTCACCAAGATCACCTATCCCAAGGATTGTGCTCACAAGCCTCTTCATGTACAGCCTCGTGATGACAACAAACCCATACCCTCTCTTACTTCACGATGCTTGGTTGGTGGATCTTCTAGTCGTGCTCCTCGGGATGATTATGATGATGAGCCAAGGGCTCACTATCCACCTCGGTGCCCTAGAGCTTCAATGATTAAGAGGGTTGTTAAGAGTATCTTCTCCATGTGCAAGACCCTCACACATGATGGAAATGCCAACCGATGGGACATACTTGATCAAGGAAGCCACAGGATTGCCCATTTATGAGCCATATAGGAGCTTCCTGAGTTTGATGATCCCTTTGTGGAGTGGGATGTCCAGGATGCGGCTGAGACCGCCACCGCCGCCGCTGTTGCTACTCCTCCTCCACCACGTGCCACAGGTGGTTCTACTCATTCTCGATGCACCGTACGGGCTCCATCTCCTCCATAGGATGAGGATGATGATGATGATGATGATGATGATGATGATGATGAGGACGAGGACTACGACGACGACAAGGAGTAGTTTGTCTTAGTCTTTCATTTCCTTTTTGGCGCTTGATGCCAAGGGGGAGTGATTTAGGTTGGGTGTATCAAAACCTATATTGATCTTTTATTGTGTGTAAGACTATGTGAGCATGAACTCATATGGGTGTAATGTGTGCTTAGAGATGCTTTTATCTATCTAAGGTTTGCTTGTGTTAGTGTGAAATATTCTGTGTTGGCTGTTTTTGAAGTTGACAGGAATTTTCGGAGAAATCCGGAAATTTCTCCGGAAAATTCTAGAGATTCTTTCGAAAATCTCTGAATCTTCTGTCAAAAATTCTTTTTTCCTTATTTGTTGAAGTGTATACCATGTCATGTGCATCACAGATATTTGTCACACACGTTGGTCACACCCCACTGTTGCCAAGTACATGTGCACTCTTCTTGATTTTCACTTTTGTGCCAAATGACATGTAAAAGTTATTTTCTGAAATTCAAATTCAATGGCACATATTAAGGGGGAGTCGCACATGTCCTTGCTCTTTTACTCATATTTTGATACATTATGTCATATCTTGTAAAACTTAAGCATGTTGTCATCAATCACCAAAATGGGGGAGATTGAAGAGTATCTTGGCCCCCTAAGTGGGTTTTGGTGATTTAATGACAAAAGCTTAAGTAACTAACAAAGTTTCAAGTGCATAAACAGGTTTAAATGGACTATTGGTCATGGAGCACTTGTGATGGATCCCTCAAAAGGAAGTGAAATATTGAGCAGCTTCTTATCTAGTTTTAATTTATTTTCGGTTTGAATTTGAGTTTAGGAATGCCGCACTATTAAGAGATCTCTGGTCTTGATGATGAAAAAAGGTGCTCAAGATGACCTAACAAAACCTATGAGAGACACCATTTGCACTTGCACATCACATGAGGATTTTTAGAAGTGCTAACTAGAGAAATCCGGAATATTCTAGAAGTTTTCCTAGAATATTCTAGATTAGGAGAGTTTCCAGAGAGTCTCCAAAGGTCCGGATTTTTCCGGAAGTTTTTTCGAAAAATTCTGGAGATTCTGCAAATCTCCAGAGAAAGTTCCAGAAATTTCCAGAATCTTTGTTATAACGGCTAGTTTTGGAATGAAGGGGTATAAATACTCCCACACCCCCTCGTTTTGGAATGAAGGGGTATAAATACTCCCACACCCCCTCCCTTTCACCCTCTCTTGCCTCTCTACTATTCTGACCTGCAGAAACACTCTAAAAGCTCCCTCCTTGCTCCCCTTTGACTTCCTTGTGAGATTTGGTGGGGATTTGAGGAGAGATTGGTGAGTGGGCAAGGGATTGTGCTAGTAAGCTGCAACTCCATCTCTTGAGCACCTTCGTTCTTCGTCAAGCCGGTGGTTCATGTTTGTTACTCTTGGAGCTTCCAGCTCCTAGCCGGCTAGGCATTGCCCGGACGAGCATCCAAGCTTTGTGGGCGCTCTGGGAAGTTTGTATTACCCCAGTTATTGAGTAAGTGACTCTAGCTTGATCTTTATGGTTGCTAGAGGGAGGAAAGTGGCTTGGTGATATAAGCCCACCCTTTGTGGGTCCTCAACAGAGACGTAGGCTTTGCGGTGTGAAGCTGAACTCCAGGAACATATCCTTGTGTCTCTCTTGCTTGTTGTTCTTGCTTTCATACGTATTCTTGCATAGAACACATATCTAGGGTTTGTGCTCGATCTCCTTTTCTAGTGTGTTTGAAGTTGTTATATCTTGTGGAAAAAATGTAGAACAACCTGTGAAACAACCTATTTTCATCGATCTAATTTCTAACAACTCTATCTTAAGGTTGTAGTTGTTTTCGTAGGAATCCGGAAAAAACCGAAGATTTCTCTGGAAATTTCTGAAATTTTCGGAAATTTCCGGAACAATCTTCAGAAATTTCTGGAATTGTCTGATAAGCTTTTTTTAAGTGATAAAATTTTTAGATTCAACTATTCACCCCCCTCTTGTCAACCTATTTAGTTCTTCTTCTAAAAAAAGTAATAGTATTGACAAACAACCAAGTTCAATAAGGATATATATAATCTAAGAAATTAGGATAATCTTGGGTTGTTGTTTAGGGCCATCTTAATTTTTGCCTGGCCCCTTAAATCTCACGACCGGCCCTGGTGGTGGTGCTAGATCGTATCAGGTTAATGCCCTACCACCACCACCCTCCTCATGGTTGTCGGGCTTGGTGACAAGAGGTTAATGCCCTACCGCCACCCTCTCGTGGTGTTTACTTTCATGACCTGAATATGGTCTTTATGCAATTTTACTTCTCATGATCATAAACTGCATTGCATTACATGTGGCTTGAATATGTAGCCATCTTCCCAGTTTTCAACCATACCATCTACTATTTATGGTATACACCTTTTGTTGATGCTGCTGTACTGCTGTTGTTAGTCTTCTTATGCCAACATTTGGAAGATGCTATGATGAATCTTAGCATCGAATTGTAGCCATGAGAAATGATTGAACATGGATAGGTACATAGTACATTTAATTCCAAGTTGATTTGTGATACTAGTTGGTAAGCTTCCACAAGAATCCTCAACCTTTCTGAGTAGTTTGCCTAGTAGTTGTGGTGAGATCTCGGGTTGTGCGATCTAATCAACAATTGGTCCCTTCTTGAAATCTTAGGAGTTGGGACTTGTAACAACCCAACTTAATTATGTACATAGTATTATTATTATTATGAGCATTGTAAAGCATTTAAGCATGGTTAGTTAAGCTAAGCGTGTAGTCATAAGGTTAAACCATGTTTTTAGTGAAGGGAAGTCAAACCGTGCCTCACACGGGTTGGAACGCTAGCCCCTGACTGCCACATTAACATGTACTTCAACCATCTATGTCTTTATAAGACATGGTATGACTTAGGGCCTGTTTGGTTCCTATAGACTAAACTTTAGTCCACTATTTTTATGCATTTTTAGTCCCTAAACACCCAAACAGGTAGACTAAAGTTTGGACTAAAGGCTTTAGTCCTCTAGCCCACATGAGGTGGACTAAACTGCACTAAAGTGTGTTGGGGACACCCCTACCCCTCATTAATGTCGTTCAACCTCGCCACCAGCTGCTTCCTCTAGAAGGTTCACCACGTGCTCCCCTCCCCGCTCCCGCCGCTAACTCCCCTCTCAGCTCCGGCTGCTCCCGCCACTAGCTCCCCTCCACGCTCCTGCCGCTGCCACCGCCCCTCTCCATCCATTCTCGCCGCTTGCTCGCTTTCCCGCTCCGGTGCCACCACCGCCCCCGGTCTTCCCCACGCTGGATCCGCCGCGCCCGCTCCTCCTCATGTCGGATCCATAGTGCCCTGTCCTCCCCACACCAGATCCACCACCTCCGCTCCTTCCCACGCTGCCACAACCGGTCCTCCCCACCACCGCACCCACCATGGACCACTACCGGGACTTCTTCTCTCAGGTAGCTTCTTCATCCGTAGCTACCCACAACTTTCGCTCATTCTAGGATGGCCCCTTCACCTCACCACCGGCCCCCTCCCTCTCCGCTCCCCACTGCCACATGGAGCACCTCGACCTCAGCTCCCAGGCCGACGGCTTCCCCAACCTCGGCTCCTACCATGAGTACCTCCAGGCGGACAATGTTGGAGGCGACCATAGGCTACCTCCTTGTGCCCTGGAGGTAGAGTGGTAGGTCATGGTGAAGGCCATGGAGGTCGCCGGTCGAGGTCCACGAACATTGGAGCTAGATTCGGTGGAGGCAGAGTTGGAGGCCGTGGGGGAGCCGTGGCTACTTGCGGAGGCAGAGGGGGGAGCCGTGGGGGATCGATGGTGCACCACGGTGGATCCTCTATTGCTGGCCACACCTTTGAGCCTCCAGAGCAACTTGGCGCCTTCGAGGACAAAGAAGAAGATACTCTGAAGCCCGTTCCCAGTCGGTAAGCTCCAAGCTCCTCTGCCTGTGATTCTTTGTTGCCTATGAATGGCTCTGTATTCATGTGAATGCTTGTGAATTCCATTTTCAGTAGGTCCTGTCCTAGTACCTGAATGAATTTGGTTCTGGTATATCCATTTTTAGTATGTCATGATCCGCTAGATGAATGTTTGTGGTATTGTTGTGTTCAATCCATTTTCAGGATGTCATGATCTGCTAGATGAATGGCCTAGTATTTTGAGTTTGTCATGCCCTGTGACACCCTTATTTTCTGTAATAGAATCTTTATGACAAGCCCAATTGGTCCGAGGAAAACACACACATTTTTTTTGATCTAGCAGTTGAACAAATAAGGGCAGGCAATTGCTTGAACGGTACAATGTCAGGTAGATGTTACAATGCTACGAGACAAGGTTTTCTCTTAAAGATTGGCCTGAACCTTTCTACCAAGCAAATGAGGAACAGATGGACACAATGCAAGACTCTGCACATATTCTGGGTTATGTTGAATAAAAGTACTGCTTTAGGCTGAAGACCTGATGGCATAGTCATAGCATCGGTAGTGTGGTGGAAAAGGGAGACAGAGGTACCTTATGTCTTCTAGTTTTCTAGTTTCTTATTCTATGTCTTCTAGCTTCTTATGTACCTGATCACTTTTTTTTTCTGTTTGTAGTTTTCAGAAAAAAGTTGAATGCAAGAAGTTCATGTATGGAGTACCTACATATGTTGAACAACTAGCTAAGATGTTTCATGGGTTACAGTGGATGGACCAACCTCTTGCATCTCTGGTTATGCAGCTCATGACTCTGAAGGAGTGTGTGGTGACGAGGATGGTGAAGAAGCACATGGAGAAGGCTTTCTAGCAACCCCAATGAGCAGTAACAGCTGCAAGAGAGCAAGCAGCACTATGGACACAACCACAAGTCCACCCAAGAAAAGAAAAAGCACAATGATGAAGATGTTTTAGGGGTTTCTAACAAAGTTGCAAGTTGCTAGAAGTAAGGAAGAAGAAGCACTAGCCGAAATGGCAAAGCAGAGGCAGAAGGAGATGCAATAGAAGAAGAAACTGAGGGAGGAGGATATGGAAAAGAAGATGAAACTGAGGGAGCAGGAGATGGAACAGAAGAAGAAACTGAGGGAGGAGGAGAGGGAAAAGAAGAAGAAACTGAGGGAGTAGGAGATGGAACAGAAGAAGAAATTGAGGGAGGAGGAGAGGGAAAAGAAGAAGAAACTGAGGGAGGAGGAGAAACAGATGGAGAAGGATGAGAGACAGAGGTAGAGGGATGTAGAGTTGCAAGACATGGATAGATGTCTAGAATTGGCTATGGATGCTGGAGCAGGTTACAACACAGAGGAGTTCTTCATAGCTACTAGATTGTTCTCTTCTGAATACAATCGGCATGTCTTCCACAAGATCAAAACTAAAGAGGACAGATTGGGGTGGCTGAAGAGATGCTGCCATGACTTTCAAAACTATTGAGGACATGTTGTAACTTGTTGTGCTAAGACCTTCTGTTACTAGGACCTTCTATTCTGCTACTGCTGCAAGCTAAGAACTTCTGTTATGTTACTCTTTTGTTATGTTACTATTTGTGCTAAGACCTTCTGTAATGGTAATGTTTGTGCTAAGAAACTTCTGAAATGCTACTGATTTGATTGCTGGTTCATGTGTTGATGGTTCATTTGTTGCTGGTTCATGTGTTGGTAGTTTTTGTGGTGGTGGTACTAATCTGTTGTTGGTACTGATTGTAGGAAAAAGAAGAGTGTGATGATGAACAAAGAGAAGAACCAGAGGAGTCTAATGAGGACTAAAGAGAAGAAGAGGGGTCTGATGATGATCAAAGAGTACAAGAGTACATCTTGGAGTATTAGAAGAAGAGGAGAAGAATCATGATTGTGGCTGCTGCCTTGATTGGTATGCATCGATTTGACACTTACATAAACAAAGCGGAATATAGAGTAGCAACAGAAAATGACATTGAATGGGTCATGGAAACACTAGCAAATAAGACAGCTTGCTTCAATATGTTTAGGATGAGTCAGTGTGTGTTTGAGAAGCTCCATAGTTTGCTAGTTGAGTCATATGGATTGAAGTCCACAAGGAGGATGTCATCTATGGAGGCTTTAGGGCTATTTTTATGGATATGTGGTGTCCCTCAGTCTGTTAGACAAGCTAAAGACCGTTTCACTAGGTCACTGGAGACAGTAGGTAGGAAGTTTG
Source organism: Setaria italica (assembly GCF_000263155.2). Taxonomy (NCBI): domain Eukaryota; kingdom Viridiplantae; phylum Streptophyta; class Magnoliopsida; order Poales; family Poaceae; genus Setaria; species Setaria italica. The sequence continues at coordinate 5,316,576 of NC_028456.1, read as the reverse complement.
ATAAAGTACTACAGAGTGTGAGCAAGCTTGTAGCTGATGTCATTAGGCTAGTAGACCAAGAGTTTAGGAGTGTGCATCCTAGGATGCAATCTCCTTGCTTTTCTCCATTCTTTGACAATTGCATTGAAGTAATAGACGGGACACATATCCCTGTTGTAGTCCCAACTAGCAAGGTAGTACAACATACGGGAAGGCATGGATATACAAGTCATAATGTGATGGCCATATGTGACTTTGATATGAGGTTTACTTTTGTTGTGGTGGGATGGCCTGGATCAGTTCTTGATACGAAGGTGTTCAAAGATGCAATTGACAAGTATGGAGACAAGTTTCCGCATCCACCTCAAGGTATTGACACGTTCTTTTGTCTTTTGTCTCATTATTGCAATACTTGCCATGTGACTTACAAAAATCTTCTATTATGAATGTGTAGGCAAGTTCTACCTTGTTGACTCGGGTTACCCAAACCGACCGGGTTATCTTGCACCGTACAAGGGTACAAAGTATCATCTCCCGGAGTATCGACAAGGCCCAATGCCAAGAGGTAAAAAAGAGCAATTTAATTATGCACATTCACTTCGTAATGTCATTGAGCGGTCTTTTGGAGTTTTGAAGATGAAGTGGAGAATTTTGTTAGATCTACCTAGTTATCCGATGCCAAAGCAAAGTCAAATAATAATTGCGTGCATGGAACTACATAATTTGATTCGAGAGAGTTTTTTTGGGATGCGGACTTTGATTTGGTTGATCATGATGAGAACTATGTTCCATTCTCCGAAGGATCATCTTCTCAAGAAAATGTATCAAACACATGTCATGGGGACGAAGATCAAACCATAAATCAATTCCATGATTGGATAGTCGATGGTTTGTTTAGTAGGTCATAGCTGTGATTGTTACTATGTTGTATGGTCGATTTTTCAAGTGTATGAACATTTTTATGAATGTACCACAATTTTTATTATCCGCCATGCGCAAAGAATCCAACAGCGCGGTAACTTGGCGCCAAGACCAGCAGCGCCTAGAACTTGGCACCAGAAACAAATTGGAGCCACAAATAGAAAGAAAACTGGCGCCAGAACACAGGGTAACAGCCTGGTGGGGAGCAGGGGTAAAAGAGTCTTTGTTCAACAACATTAATGGACTTTAGTCCATGGAACTAAACAGGGAGTGAACTAAAGTTTAATCCATGTCCTTGGACTAAAGGAACCATACACCACCTTAGCACGATCTTAACACTTTGACCATTCATTTATCTTATATTATATTATTTATGGTTATAAACTTATAATCATTGTAGAGTATATTTGATTACAAATCCAACACATTATAAAAATAAAAAAATTAATAATCAAATTATAGGTGAAATATTACAAAGTTTGAATCTTGATATGCGTGTGCGCCTTATAAGGCCATTCTCAATGGGAGTTTCATGGACAATAAATGAGCTACCACATAGGCAATTTTGATGACATGGCACACTATTTATGAGGTGAGAGAAGAAAGAGGTTTCATGAGGATGAAACCATGTGTACACTGTTTCCAAAATCTTTATGTCTTGCATGTAGCTTTAGAAATACCAAAAGATGAAACTATGCACTGTTTTCAAGATCTTTATGTCTTGCATGTAGCCTTAGAAACACCAAAAGATGAAACTATGCATTGTGTGAGCTATTTCATTCGTGAACTAAATATATTCTTGTTTACGTGGTACTCTTGGAAATATAAATATGAAACTTTACATTGAAAATGGCTTAAATAAAAATGGAGGAAGTATTGACTTGAGTCAAACCATTTCTCGGTCAAACCAGCCACGTCAGCTTTGATCTTAGCCTTGGTCGTGACCAAGGGTTGGACCGATAGCACCTGCAGTGTTGGGATGTACCTTGCAGTTCTTTCGCCTTTCAGATGCCAACGTCATTAGCTCACTTTTTAAGAAAGGTAACAGGCAAAGACTTATTGAAAATATTCATATGATTTTCATAAAACTTAGCAAGGCTACATCAAATATTCAAATTTTCACGTGAACTTCTAGAAATTGAGATTTTCCGAGGAAAATAAGCATCAATAGTCTAATAGATGCCAGATCTTCCTCATTCAAGTCTTCAAAAGATTTTGTTTAAAAAAAATAGCCCCAGTAAATGCCTCAGCCTAAATAAAATGCGGAAGCTCGAACATCTAAATTGACGTACTGCTGCTCTCAGATTATATTTCACGTGTACTCCATCACAAAATAAATGTTCGTTTAACTTTTAAATTTTGTCGCACAAAAAATATTTATTTAGCTCCCAGTGAGTGAGACTCATCTAATTAAAGTAACACTCACACCAATAAAAAATGTATTCAGAAGTGTATATAGCCAATGAAATGACCAAGTGATACTTTTTCTATGGTTTTGCATTTATTCATGATTCAGAAAACTAACCACGCTGCATAGCTTTCAACAACTTATTGACGCCGGATTTTGACACGTGTTTCGACTCGGCGTCAAAGAAGGAGAAAGGAAGGCCAAGGGTACAGTTAGGAATCGGCTGATTGAAGCTACAGTGTTTCGGCCGACTGACAAAAGCAACCGGTGAAGGTTGGCTAATCGGAAGCTGGAGCGGCTTGGTCAGTATGGGTCTAAGGTGGGCCAAGAAAAAAGATCAGCTGAAGAAGGAGATTGGCTCGTAGGGATATAATAACCAACTCTGATACGAGTTGTGTTTGTAAATATTTGTTATGATTTAAAATTAGAGATAGATCCTAGTCGGTTAGGAAATCAGTTGTAAATAGGCTATAAATAGCCAACTCTAGAGGTTTGTAAAGAGAAGACATCAATCAATACAACCAATCTACTTTTTCCTCGTACTTTACTTTCAAGTCAGCGACTTCGCCAAAATACTATTTTCTTTCACGAGTTCGTACGGGTTGGCAGGGCTGCATCGACACGATCTCTGGCCGATTCTGTAAGTTCCGCTTACCGAGTAATATCTAAGCTTTAACTTCGGGCGCATCGTTGTTGTTTCGTTTAGATTTATTCACCAGTTATCGATATCAGCTAGAATCGTAGATTTTACCTGTTATTTTAGTTTTCATCACCAGTTATCCAGCTTGAGGTACGAACTTTCGGCTTTTTATTGCTTTCCTTCTTTGTTATCATACAGCCGATTAGATCTATCTCGAGTGTTGTTTCACTAGCGTTGTTTAGTTTGCTCTAGTAGTTTTTTCTTTACAATTGCTACACAGTATCGGCTGTCTTATAGCTGGTTACCTTTAGAGTAAATCGGCCGATCCGCCGACGCGCTTTTAAAGATAGATCAAAACTCTAGCCGATTGGAGCCCTTGGAATTTAATACTTTTTCCTTGTCAATCAACGGGTCAGATTGACTGGCACACCGTGTGAAACGCACCAGGGCGATAACCCGAACAGGAGTTAAGCAGATTCTCCCGGGTCGTGTGTCCGACGCTGAAGATCAACCGGCCGATTTTTAGCACCAACACACTTTTGGCACGCCCAGTGGGACCAAACAACATCCAACATGTCGAAGACTGCCGAGGTCTACGAAGACAATGTCATCGAAATTACTGAAGCAGATCTCAAGAACGACCAAAAGGAAGAAGTGGCTAGACATCTAGAAGAATACAAGAAGACATGCTTGCAATCCCTTAGTCATACCAGAAGCGGGGAGACCGTCAACAAAGCTCCTCTTCCAACTCCCCGCCACATCACCATCGCTGAGGACTCAGGGAAGATGTCTAACATGATTCAACAGTCTGTTTACAAGGCTATGATCCACCAGTCCACAGTAATGACCAACACGATATAGAATGCCGTCATCAGTTCCTTGGTCAGCGGAGTAGCTCAAGAGTATTAGGGACCAGCTTACGCCCCACCCATCGTAGCTCCAATCAGAGGCTTCTCAGCGGTACCGAGCGCATCTCACTCGGCTCCTCAGCCGATATCAATGCAACATGGAGGGTACAACGCTTCAATACCCCTAGGATACAACGGCGCGCCGTGCTACCAATCGCAAGCACCGTCTCAGCCTGCTCAAATTTCCTCCGTGAAATCGCTGCCCTCAAACTCGGTGCCGCGGGGAACACCAACAACGACGGCCAGGCTGGATCCATCAACCAGTTACGGGAACTCTCCAGTCCAGGCATCATTCCAATCGGCCATCCGGCCAACGGTCCCACAATATCAGCCGGCCACGCTAGAAATTGGCAGGGGGGCAGACACTGCAGAAACGCTCTGATTGGAGCTACGATTTGGATGACACGTGAATAGATTCATTATCCAGTGCGGGGAAGCTGCCACACAAGATGCTCTGCGAGTACAATTATTCTCGTCATCCCTATCCAGATCAGCCTTCCAGTGGTTCACTACACTGCTGCCCAATTCCATCATTACTTGGGCCGATTTGGAGAAGCAATTCCATAAGTACTTCTACGTGGGAGTCCACGAGACGAAGCTCTCAGATCTGACCAGCCTCAAGCAGAGGAGCGTAGAACCAGTGACCAGTTACGTACAGAGGTTCAGAGAGATATGGACCAAGTGCTACACCTTGGTCTTGACTGACGCCCAGCTATCCGATATCACCTTCCAAGGTCTCCTGCCACACAACAAAGAGAAGTACGCCTCCCAGGAGTTCGAAAGCTTAAGTCAGATCGTCCACCGTTTGTCTGGCCAGGAGGTGCGCCCTTTCGACCAACGAAGGAATTTTTAGAAAAAGGTGGCATACCTAGAGGGGTCCGAATCGGAGGAAGAGGCGGAAATCGGTCTAGTAGAGTGGGTAAAAGGGAAAAGGCCGATATCGTGCCCGTTTGGAAAGAAGGAACCAGAAAAATTTGGCTTTAACACGTCGAAGGCCGACAAAATCTTCGATTTGCTTCTCCAAGAAGGGCAGATCAAGGTTTCGCCATACCACACGATTCCATCAGCCGAGCAGCTCAAAAAGATGAAATATTGCAAATGACACAATGCCACATCCCACAACACGAACGAGTGCAAGATCTTCTGACAGCCGATACAATCGGCCATTGAAAAAGGGAGACTCAAGTTCGAAGTTTCGACAAAGCCAGTAAAACCGATGAAGATCGATCAGCATCCTTTCCCCACTAACATGGTCGATGCAGGAAGAAGCGTACTCCAGACCAAGGTGATGATGTCAGAATCGGCCAAGAGAAGTGGCACTGTGGACCCTAGAAATCAGGCCACGGTCAAAGATGTCAAAGGAAAAGGACGGATCGAAGACGAGGGTGAAAAATCGGAGAGGTCACATAGGCCTATCACCTCCCAAGACTTACTTAGCAAGTATCAGCGACAACAAGAAAGTTCAAGACACCGTGAGGAGATGATGCGTCGACACGAAGATCACTGGCGGTGCCCGTTCTTCATCCACTGCTGGGAGAATAACCTTAGGTTGCCATCGGCCGATAATTGCCCCGAGTGCAATGGTCAGTATCGCAACGGTCGCCTGTTCAAGAGGTCACGCTCCAGGGATCGAGGACTAGAGTCGATCAACAGATATAGGTGCGAACAAGAAGATCGACGCGTTTCAGTGCGTGTTCGGCTGGAGGGCATAGTTGACTAGCATGATCGACTAGGGGGCAGGTCTAGCGCACATGATCAGCTGAAGAAGATGGCCGATGCCAGAGTCTCGAACGAAAATCCCCTAGGACGAGAGCCAGACTGGGAGTGTGCAAAACCGCCGGGTCAACTAGTGAACCCCAGATGGTGCCCAGACGGTTTGACTAAATCCCAGAAACGAAGAGTCCAGCGTTTGCGCCAATGGGAACAACAGGAAGAAGAACAGAGGCAGACGATGGATAAGAAGGAGGGTAGGTCTCGAGTCTAGCGCCCCAGAAGGAAAACCTGGCGAAGAGGACGACAATCATGGGTCGGCAGCTGACGTCAGCATGGTGTTCATCTTGCTGATGGAGTTCATGGCTCCCGCCGATCAGGACGACGCAACAGAAATAGAGGAGCAAATGGCACAGTTGGCTTTGGAGCCAATGACAGCCACTTTTGAGAAACCCGAGGATGAAAAATGCCAGCATCTCAAGGCTCTGTTCCTCAAAGGACACGTCAACGGACGGCCGGTTGCTAGACTACTGGTGGACGGAGGTGCTATGGTCAACATCATGCCGTATGCTATGTTCCGGAAATTGGGCAAAGGTGATGAGGATCTGACCAAGACGGACATGATGCTCATGGATTTTGAAGGCAATGTGTCCCCGGCCCGAGGAGCACTCTGCGTCGACCTCACCATCGGCAGTAAGACCCTACCCACTACTCTCTTTGTTATTAATGGCAAAGGGTCCTACAGCATGTTGCTCGGGTGAGATTGGATACACGCGAACTGCTACGTCCCATCTACAATGCACCAGTGCCTCGTCCAGTGGGTCGGCGACAACATCGAGATAGTCACCGCCGATTCCGCCTACAGTGTTGCCGCGGCCGACGCGCAACAGTGGAGCTGTGAACACATCAGATGCATATCTGGCAAGACTTGGGACACCGATTTCCTGAAGGTGTCCGATTTTAGCCTACAGCCAATCCAAGCAATCGGCTCTGAAGAATCAGACTAAATGGATCGGTTCGTCCGAGAAGACGGGAAGCTTGGGCACGGATTTATGTCGGCCGATTCATTGGAGATGGTGGACTTAGGAGACGGCAGCAAGCCAAGGCCGACGTATATTAGTGCTAGTCTAGACCCCGAGTATAAGCGTGAATTGACAAGTTTATTAAAAGAATTTAAAGATTGTTTTGCTTGGGAATACCATGAGATGCCTGGTCTAGACCAGTCCATTGTTGAACACCGGTTGCCTATAAAACCAGGGTATCGGCCGTATCAACAGCTTGCACGACAGTGCAACCCTAAAATTCTACCTGATATAAAGGCCGTGATTACAAGATTGATTGAAGCATGATTTATTCGGCAGTGCCATTATGCCGAGTGGATTTCCAATATTGTGCCCGTATACAAGAAAAATGGGAAATTGCGCGTGTGCATTGACTTCAGGAATCTTAATCAGGCTACGCCGATGGATGGGTATCCAATGCCGACAGGTGATGTTTTGATAGACTCCGCCGCGGGACACAAAGTCATCAGCTTCATGGACGGTAATGCTGGGTATAATCAGATATTAATGGCCAAAGAAGACATTTCAAAGATAGCTTTTAGATGCCCAGGCCACCTCGGTTTGTTCGAGTAGGTAGTGATGACCTTTGGTTTAAAAAATGCTAGAGCTACATATCAACGGGCTATGAATTATATTTTCCACAAGCTTATTGGTGTCCTGGTGGATATTTACATCGACGACGTCGTGGTCAAGTCAAGGGGGCATCAGGAGCATCTGGCTGATTTGCGAGAGGTATTGGAGTGCACAAGGAAGCATAGATTGAAAATGAATCCAAACAAATGTGCCTTCGGCGTTTTGGCTAGATAATTTCTAGGATTGATGATCCACGAGCGCGGGATAGAAATCAACCGGAAGATTATAGCTACCATCAATAAAGTTGTAGCCCTGCAGAACAAAACTGAGCTACAGTCCCTAATCGGCAAAGTTAACTTTATCCGGAGGTTCATATCCAACTTGTCCGGACTTATTCTGTGGCAGAACCGCCCAAATTAACCTGACTAAAATGCATTGAAGTCGCCTAACACGCGATTATGCACTTTAAGCAAGTCAACTTGGTCGACCGTCGGATTTCCTCCGATAAACCACATAACAGGACCGAGAAGCATCGCTCACGCGAAGGTGAGTACCACAGAGGTTACAACATTCCATTATGACAACAAGTTCCGAAATTTGCAAGGTTCGAAGTCAAATAAAACTAGCGGAAGCTAAACGTCGATACATGACATCATGACGGAGCCGATCATGAAATCAAAAACTCCTTCCTTCGCCGTCCGAGGAAGGATCCCACTCGACGGTCCAGCCTAGAGGGAGCTGGGTCGGCCAAGTGGTACCAACACCCAAGCTATTAACATTACCTGAAAAAGATTAGCCACAACAAGGCTGAGCAACTAGTACTCAGCAAGACTGACCTGTCGGAAAGACATGACCGAGACTTAGACATGCAAGGCTTTCTGGCTCTGGGGTTTTCTTTGCCAAAAGCGTCTAAAGTCAGTCCTTACTTTCAACATTTTAGCTCATGTTCTATGTTCTTTATCCATTCTAGATTAGCAACTTATACTAAACAACATGGTTTAAAATCAAGTTACTGAACAAGCATCAAGATTTAAAATCATCATCATGTTCCATCTTTACTCAGTGCAAAATAGTGATCAAGTAGTCCCAATCTGTGAGAGGCAGATGAATCGATTCGAATTTATTAACCATGCATGGCAAACCTAATCTCACGACATCCACGCACCACGAAGGGTCGCTTCATTTGTCAGCCGTCCCCATCGATCCCTTAGGCACGTGTCAGGGCCAACTTCCTTTGGCATGCAATGCTCCACAGTCCCGGCCTATTGCTGCACTGTGACCGCACTTGCACCCACATGATGCACCATGGGAACGACGTTCCAAGGACAGCCGGAGGGTATGCCACGCCCCAGTTCAATCAGGTACTAGGCTTCCCCATCCCATACTAGGTATGAGATTAGTACTTTCAAACACTTGATCACGAACGCCGACACGTTTCGACCTTAGTTCATTTTCATTTAGACAGACGGGGCAATCCACCAAGTATCGAACACAAGCCTGACCCCGTCCGTCGTTCTTATAGTTGCGACAAATCTGAAACATTCAACTCCTATAACTCGCGAGTGACAGGAAATCACTCGACTTTTATCGAAACCTATTAAGCATTGCACTACTCGACCTTAGCAACTAGTATTCAGACAAGGTACTAAGTTTATGCATCTAAGGTTTCATTACAACTCCTTGAAACGTAAATGCGCAATCAAGTAATCAATAATATTGCATGAACTCAAGATAGGAATTTATGCTCCGGGGCTTGCCTTCAGAAAAAGCTTGCGGGTCTTCGGGGTCTTGTGCCGGTTCGGGCTCTCCTTCGAAGGGGTGCAGTTCCTCGGCGGGGTCTTCTTCTGGCGCCGGGTGAAGCTCGTACGTTCCATCGGCGAGATTCAACTCTACACGGAAATGCAGTGCAGGGGTTAAACATTTTAGATGGTTATTTCAACACACTCATGTTTTAACACGGACACTTGTAGCAAAGCTACAGGAAAGGTGGGGGGAGTTCAACTTCTGTTGGTGGAGAGCAGGATGAGAGGGTCGGATTGGGGAAAAACTTAGGGTCTGACCCTCAGGTTTAAGGAAAACCGTACCGAGGTCCTCAGACTCAACACAGAGGAATCCCCGAAAATATTTCACCAATACCCTCGGGTCAAAGAAAAAGTTACAACCGAGCCCTCAGGCGAGGCGGAGAAAGGGTCGGCGAACTTGGCAGGGTCGGGCGAGGCGAACGGGAAAAGGTCGGGCGAGACGAAAAGAAAAGGGGTCGGGCGAACCGAAACAAAGGGTCGGGCGGAATGAAAAAAAGACAGGGGTCGGGCGAAACGAAAAGGACAGGGGTCGGGCGAAACGGAAAGGACAAGGAGGGTTAAGTAGCTTACCTCCAGGTCTACCGGTGAAGCCTTGGGGCCGAACAGGAGCAGGCTGGGGCGAAAAGGGGAGCTTTCTCAAAAGGGTGGTGGCGAAATCGCCGGAGTGTGGGGTGGCGCAAAGGGGTGAGCTCCACGGAAGCTCAGCGGCGGCACGGGGAGAAAGCGGTGGCTCAGAGGAGAAAGCAGGGCGCAGAGGAGAAAGCGGCGGCGCAGGTGCGGGCGGTGGCAAGGGGTGGCATTGCCGGTGAGGGGGGTTCCCTTTTATAGGGCCGGGGTGGCGCGGAGGGTCGAGGCGGGGCTTCGGTGGGGAAAGGATAAGGCCGGGAGCGGCGAGTGCTCGGGCGAGGCGGCCATTGGCCGACGACGCCATTGGGCAGAGTAGGCGGAGCTCCGGGTGGTCTTCGGCGGCGATTGGCCTTGGGCGGCGCGCGTCTGGGGCTTCCAGTCTGTCGGGCGGGCGATGCAGAAAGGCTACCGTGGGGGTTGGGCGAGTGGGCGGAGGCGCGGGACGTCGGGGGCGTCTCAGCTTTCTCGGCGAATGGGCGGAACAGGGTTGGCGGAGCAGAGCCGTGGCAGGTGGAAGGCGACCTGCGCGCGGCCGGCGATTGGCTAGCCCTGCGCTCGCTCCGTCCTGTCGCGGGCGCGGGTTGGGCGCCGTGGCTCTCGTCCTATCGCTGTCGCGCTGGTGATAGGGCGCCGGTGAGCTGCCGGTGGCCGGCAGCGCGCGAGCAACATGCTCGGGCGCGCGGGCGTCGAGGCTCCCTTCGGGCAGCAAGCCCGACCAGCTTTGGAGCGATCCTTCTCCGAATCTTTCAACACAGCTCCCGAAACTCCCTTAAACAAACTTGTTCAACTCTGGTCGTTCTTCAAACTTTGTTTAAGGTGTCGGTTTAGATTGTGAAAGGATTCAAAGATCTTTCTGGCCAAAGCTAGCCAAAAATCTGGAATTCCAGACTTAGGATTTAAGGCATCCGGGGTGAGTTGACTGGTTTACCTCACTTTGACCGGGATTTTGAACAAGTTCGGGTCTGATTGGGATCTAGGTCAGTGTAACAAAGTTAGAACACTCTCGAGGTACTACAACTTCTATTAAGGCTCTGACTCGAGTTTAGATAGGAAAACGGGAGATGAAAGTCTGCAAGGATGGAGGAAAACTCGAATTCCAGGACTTAAGAGATTTTCAGGGTCCTTTTAGGAAAGCCGGCTTTGGATTGCTATTTTTGACTCCCTTCCACTCCGAATTAGTCAAGGTGCCTTTAACAAAAGTTGTTGGAATATAAAAGTTTTACAACTCTTATTTGGGCAGAAACTTAAGTTTGTATATAGAATTTCAAGCTTTAAAACAAACTCCAAAAGGAGCTTCTTAGGTTTATAAGGGTCATTTCACTTCTTAAATTAAGGATTTATCACTGGTTTAGAGTTAAAAGCACTTAATTTAGGTAGAGTTGTTACAGCCTACCCCCCTTAAAGGAATCTCGCCCCGAGATTCAAGTGCAGAAAGAACTAGTGTGGTTGGTGCAACGTACCTCCTTGATCGAAAAGAAAACAGCGGAAGTTAGCGTTGAGATATTCTTCCGTCTCCCACATCGCTTCGTCTTCCGTATGGTTACGCCACTGAATTTTGTACATCTTGACCATTTGCCGACGAGTATGTCTTTCCTTCCGGTGGAGGATCTTAACTGGATACTCTTTATACGATAAATCGGGTTCAATCTCCAATTCTTCTGGGGTAATGATCTCAGTTGGAATCCTGATGCACTTCTTGAGTTGCGAGACATGGAAAACATCGTGTATCGCTGCAATCTTCTCTAGAAGTTTTACTCGGTACGCTACGGGTCCACACGCCTCTACGATCTCGTAGGGACCAATATAGCGCGGAGCTAACTTTCCCTTTACTCCAAAACATTGTACGCTTTTGGTCGGTGAAACCCGTAGGTATACAAAATCTCCAACCTTAAATTGGTTGGGTCTTCTTCTTTGATCGGAATAGCTCTTCTGTCGAGATTGGGCGGCCTTGAGATTTTCACGGATGACTCTCACTTTTTCTTCGGCCTCTATGACCAGGTCAGGTCCATACACCGTTCTCTCTCCGGGTTGCGACCAGCTCAGTGGGGTTCGGCATCTTCGTCCATACAAGGCCTCGAAAGGTGCCATTTTCAGGCTAGCTTGGTAACTATTATTGTAGGAGAATTTCGCTAATGGCAAACACTTATCCCAGTTCTTATCATAATGAATAGCACAGGCGCGCAACATATCTTCCAAAATCTGATTAACCCTTTCAGTTTGCCCATCGGTCTGAGGGTGATATGTGGAACTGCGGATCAATTTAGTGCCAAGTGAAAATTGCAACTGCTCCCAAAAGTGTGCTACAAACTGACTACCTCGATCAGAGATGATCGTTCTAGGTACACCATGCAAGGACACAATCCGATCAAGGTACAGTTCTGCATATTTCTGTATGGTGTGGGTGGTGTGTACTGGAAGGAAATGTGCCGTTTTGGTTAGTCGGTCTACTATAACCCATATGGAGTCATGCTTGCGGGAGGTATTGGGTAGTCCGACTATAAAGTCCATGCTTATGTCTTCCCATTTCCACGAGGGAATAGGCAGCGGCTGCAAGGGGCCAGCTACCCTCAAGTGGCTTGCCTTAACTCGCTGACAGGTATCGCACTCTGAAACATATCGAGCAATGTCGGGTTTCATCCCACTCCACCAGAAATTTTGTCGGAGGTCGTGATACATCTTGGTACTGCCGGGGTGAATCGAGAATTTGGACAGGTGTGCTTCGTCCAGAATTTGTTTCTTATGCTCGGGATCATTTGGAACTACAAGTCGAGTTTCATAAAGTACCACTCCTTTCCAATCCCGTCGGAAACGTTTATATCCTTTGTCCTCCTGTGCAAGTTTCGCTTTGATAAGGTTTATCTCTTTGTCCTCTAGCTGTGCTAGAATTATTTGGTCAAGCAGGGTGGGCTCTAGAGAAATATGATTTAAGGTGCCGTGTGGAACAATTTCCAAGTTGAGTTTAGCCATTTCATGACACAGGGTCTCGGCATAATTAACCGCCGATAAGCAGTTACAATGGATCTTGCGGCTGAGTGCATCTGCAACTACGTTGGCTTTTCCTGGGTGATAATGCACTTCTAGGTCATAATCCTTGATTAATTCTAACCATCTCCGCTGACGCATGTTGAGGTTTGCTTGAGTGAATATATACTTAAGACTCTTGTGATCTGTATAGATGTTGCATCGGGTTCCCATGAGATAATGCCTCCACATTTTCAGAGCATGAACGACTGCCGCTAACTCAAGATAATGAGTAGGGTAGTTCAACTCATGTGGTCGTAACGCTCGCGAGGCATAGGCAATGACTCGGCTGTCTTGCATAAGAACACAACCAAGTCCAGTGCCAGAGGCATCACAATACACATCAAATGGCCTAGTGGTGTCGGGCTGAGCTAAAACTGGCGCAGAAGTCAATAATTGCCTCAAGGTGTGGAAAGCTTCTTCACATTTGTCACTCCACACAAACTTACTCCCTTTCCTCAGCAGTTCCGTCATTGGCTTAGCTATCTTTGAGAAGTCAGGGATGAAGCGACAGTAGTAACCGGCTAAACCAAGAAAACTTCGAATCTGATGAACTGAAGTGGGCAGCTTCCAGTCCATTACTTCTTGCACCTTGCTTGGGTCTACTGCTATTCCGTCTCTGGATATGGTGTGTCCCAAGAATTTAACACTGTCTAGCCAAAAGTCACACTTAGAGAACTTGGCATAGAGTTGGTGGTCTCTTAAGCGTTGAAGTACAGTATGTAGGTGCTCTGCATGTTCTTGTTCATTCTTCGAGTACACCAAGATGTCGTCAATGAATACCACAACGAATTTGTCGAGTTCGGGCATAAACACCGAATTCATGAGGTACATGAAATAAGCCGGTGCATTAGTAAGCCCAAACGACATGACTAAGTACCCGTAGAGTCCATATCGTGTAGAGAAGGCAGTCTTTGGAATGTCGCACGGGCGGATCTTGATTTGATGGTAGCCAGAACGGAGGTCAATTTTGGAAAACACTCTAGCTCCAGCTAATTGGTCGAACAAAACATCAATGCGGGGTAGGGGGTACTTGTTCTTTATCGTCACCGCATTGAGAGGTCGGTAGTCCACACACATTTGCAGACTATCGTCCTTCTTTTTCACAAACAAGGCGGGGCAACCCCAAGGTGATGTACTTGGGCGAATAAAACCCTTTTCCAACAAATCATGCAACTGAGCTTTCATTTCTGCCAGTTCGGCTGGTGGCATCCGGTATGGTCTCTTTGAGATTGGGGCGGTACCTGGTTGCAACTCAATGGCAAACTCGATGTCTCTCTCAGGCGGCATACCCGGCAAATCGTCTGGAAACACATCCGGGTACTCACACACTACTGGGATATCTTCCAATCGGTTTTCAGACACTGGATAGGCACAAAAAGTT